>NC_039280.1:2820284-3175214 GCF_003368295.1 Carassius auratus
CAGTCACACATTTAGCACTTATCTATTCATCAGATAAAGCACACTCACATGCAACACAGACACAGTTATTCTTGAACACAAAACACTGGAGGACATACAAAGCCCTTTGAGTCTCTCTGCCTCCCTCAGTGCATCAATAAATAAAGCAAACAACATTAAGCATAACTTGAACTATATGAATGAGGCTCTAATTTAATAGCAATAGTATTAGTGTTTTAAGGTTTGGCCATTTAGGTGAAACTCTAAGCCGATGTGGGAGTAATTTGGCCGTAAGGAAATTGATTCTGACCATCAGGCAGTTTCTCATGTTCAAACAGAGGCTGCAGTTAAACAGGATCATTGCTGTTAAACACATTACCCAGGTATCCCCTCTGCTCACAGCCAATGATTATATGTCCACGCTGAGGGATTGAAATTCTGTGCAAATATAAAAATGATCACGGAGCATGACTGGAAAGGAGAATTAAAGCCGTCCATTACGCCGCAGGAGACTGTGACGCAGATGTTTCTTGTGTCAGGGATTATTAATGGATCTACACTGTAACATAAGAGTCAGTTTTGATGTATGTACACACTTGTCAATGGAGACTCACCTGCTGCCTGTTGCTTTAAAGAAATAGAATGAGAAACAGTTACTGACCCCTGACCCTAAAAAACACAAACATAGATCTGAGGCAGAAAACACAAGATTTGTTCTCTATACAAAAGTAGATGGTTATTTATACTGACAAGCTCCAGAAAGAAGATGATGAAGAAAAGAAGAAAACTAGAAGAAGACGAAAAACACCTTTAAAAGTAGCTTCCAATTGACTCATGCCCTATATTTTAAGTCTTCAGACGCTATAAACTAGTTTTGTGGGAGGAACAGACTAAAATTAGACTAATCTTTTACTAAAAAGTCATTATCCACATTATTCTCATTTTCCCTTTCTGTGCTGCGCTGTTTAAATAGCAAATGCTTCTTTTCCCATTTGTGCACCCATGTGCGTGCTGGTCTGAAAAAGAGGTTTGTTGAGGCGCATTGTTGGTGCGAGCGCAACTGGCTTTTAAAGGGGATGGGAGATGAGACACTGATTGGTTTATTACACGTTACACGTTACAGTGGATTCGGATCTGGCCTGAGTGCACCTGCACCATGCGATTCAGACCATGCGCCTAGAGCCCATAATCTTCAGCTCTTCAACTGTTAAAAATATCATTCTAAATTTACCACAAGAAGGGCGGACTGCTGTAGTTGCTACATATCAAGTAAAATAATTAAATAAAAAATACTGTGAAAATATTTAATAAAAATAATTATTTCAAAATTATTAATTAAACAACAGAAAATAAAACACAGAACACTAAACTGTACATTAGCATTGATAAAAAGAAAAAGACACAAAACTTAAATAAAACATGTCAAGTGACATACAGGGACTTCTGGAAATGTAATTTTTTTACTGTTTCTCACTATAAATTATATGGTAATTATTAGTTTTTACTTGTAAAAACCATACATTTGACAATATTTTACATGTAAAATTACATGTAATATGATGTACAAACAAGAATACATTTTTGCATATAAACTTATTAAACTTATTACATATCAACTTGCATATAAACAATTAACAGTTTTTATTTTAATTTAAGTTTTTATTAAGTTTTTTAATTTTATTTTAAGTTTGTTCTGTAAAAATTGCTAATATTTTCAGGTATTAAATTAATTTTAGAGTTTAAAAGGCACCTCTGGAAATGTCATTTACCATTCTTTACTGTAAATTATATGGTAATTAATTGTGTTTACTTTCAATCACCATGAATTTAACAGTATTTTACAGTAAGATTACATGATGTATAAACATATATTTTTTATATTATTATTATTACTGTATATAGGGTTACTGTATACAGTATATTGAAAAAGTATATTGATATGAAACTCACTAAGGATCAAGGGAATGTGCTTTTATCCATTATGCAAGAAAAATCTAAATATCCAATCCAGAACAGAGGTCATTTACATACATTTAACGTCTTAATAGTATGCCAACAAAAACAGTCAGATTAATGTTGAAACAGAGGGTGAAAATGCTTGTGTAAAACTCAATTATGAATGTTTTTGGAGCAAAAAGACATTCTAAATTGAAAATAATAAAGCACTCCAAAAGTGTACGATATTACTTTTGCTGGGCATACATACTCTTTTAATGATGCACAACACCCATACACATTCTCAAAAGCATCCTCTCTCTAAAACAGATTGAAACACACCTCATCTTGACTTGCACATCTCCAGGGTTTCTGTGGCCAGCGCTCCCTGCAGTGTGGCTGGCCAACAGGAGGCATTTACCGTACACTCCACCCTTCTCTAAGTACAAACAATCACAAAAGCACTGATGGCAGTAAACAGAACCAAAGCCACAAACCCACTTCCAGCTCCTTCAGTAATGCAGCCGACCACAGTCACAGAAATTCAGAGTGCTCCGGCGTCCCGTGCTGTGTCAGGTACATCTGTAACACACAATTCACTCCCCCAGACTACAGGAAAGTTGTTTTGCTTTTTTTTGTTTGTTTGTTTTTGTTTTTTTTTTTAACCTCAGTTGTGTTCAAATGTATGTGTCATTTCAAATGTTTCTTCTAAAATTATTTTGGAGACATAACAACAGACACAAGTGAGCAAATTGTTAACATACAGAGCTGGCACACAAAGGTGGGATTTATTTGATCAAAATGCTGTAAAAAGCAGAAATATAATTGCAATTTAAAATACCTTCAAACAGTAATTTATCCCTGTGATGCAAAGCTGAATTGTCAGCGTCATAACTCCAGTCTTTAGTGTCACATGATCCTTCAGAAATCATTCTAATATGCTGATCTGCTGCTCGAGAAACATTTATCATCATTATAAATGTTGAAATCGGTTGTGGCTGTAAAAAGATTTTTGTGGAAACTGGATCTATGTTTTTTTCAGGATTCTTTGCTGAATAGAAGGTTCAAAAGAACAGCATTTATTTCTAATAGAAACCTTAACATTATACTGTATTGTCTTTGCTGTCACTTTTGATCAATTTAATACATCCTTGCTGAATAAAGGTATCTATTTCTTTTAAAATATCTTACTGACCCCTAACTTTTGAATGGTAGTGTAACTGTGAAGTAGTTTTCTCCTGCTCGTCTTGTGTGTATTGAGGTCTATATTTGTGCAGCTCTGGTACTCACACACTCCACTTACCCATTTTCTGTATGTCTCTTTTCCGTTCCTCGAGTCATTCATGGGTAACGTTGGCATCGCTACAGAGGGCTGACATTAAAGTGACTGACTGTAATAAGATATAAAGACTGAAATTATTAGTTTTTACTGAAACCGCAGTTACTGGCGCAGTAACGCAGTGCTATTCAACTGTGAACGCACAAGGAAAGAGCCAAGACGGCAAAAAATGGCCCTGATTATACTGCTCCAATCTACCGCAAATATATAACATCCCTACACAGACCTACAGCTTCGCCATCAAACTGAGAGGTATTAAGATTTCAAATACATAAAGGGAAGCCATGCCAAGAACAGGGGCGAGGGAAGGGGGTCTGAGACCACCAAACGTAGTCAAAACAAAAAGTTTGGAGACTTTAATTCTATACATTACATTAGGAATCAGTTATCATAAACTTATATGTGAATAAAATGCATCTATGCTTCAAAGATGCATACTTTTTTAGCCAAGCTCTAAGGCATAATTGCAGAAAAGACAATACCATAATGCATTGCAACAGGCAAGTTAGAGATAACCATTCTTTAGTTCACAAAAAAGTACTAATTAAAACAACTAAATCTCATTTGAAATTGATTATTGTTCAGTATTTGTGTGTTTAGTGTTAGAGCATGATAATGTTAGCTTAGCAATGTCATACTGATGCAAAAAAGACAATTGAGGAAGAAACTGTTAACATATTTAAACTCATACAACACAAAAAAGTACTGATAAAGGCAATAAAATCTAATTCAAAATGGACTGTCTTTTAATATGTGTGTGTGTGTGTGCGTGTGTGTGTGTGTGTGTGTGTGTGTGTGTGTGTAGACAATGCCCATAGACAATTTTGGCATTATTCAAAGTATTGATAGAACAAATAAATCTAATTCAAAATGCACTGAGAGTAACACAAGCTGTACTCAAATTCGAATACTTCTCTTACAGTAAAGTAATGCATCAAGCTATTCTGAAAATGCTAATAGACACTTTGGGCAAAAAGACTGTACCCTAAATATCTACAATAATTATATTTTAGGATAAAACATAAGGATATTGGACATGTTATATGTAGTGTTATAGATAAAGCAATGCATTCATCAAATGCACAGTATGTTTAGACTTGACAGACAAGCATCTCAGTGAATGGAAGTCCCTGTCTCTTCCTGTGTGTGGTGTGTGTAGACTGTTTCTCCACTACCTCATTGGCTTTGGGTTTCAAACTCAGTGGCCGCAGCAGTGGTCTGCGCGAGACTCCTTTACCCATCTGGTCTGGAGTGATCTGTAGCTGGGCTCATTGTATCTGGGCAGGAAAATACCACACAAGCCGACAGCGGCCGCAGTCATCCAGACCTGCACGCGGTCACTGAATTAAAATAACCATGACAGGAGGCCACACATGGATCCTCAGGTGGGTATGAGGTCGGGCTCTGTATAAACTGTAAAAAAAGAAACTGGCTTCTTGATGGTATTGTTTAGCCAATCTGAAGACTTTGAGACGCTGCTTATTTCTAGTGGAAATTACTTACAGCACGTTTAAAGCAGCATTTAAAGGAACAGTCACCCAAAAATAAAATGTGCTGAAAATGTACTCAACCTCAGGCCATCAAATATGTAGACACATTTGTTTCTTAATGAGAACAGATTTTGAGAAATTAAGCATTGCATGATTTATTCACCATTGTATCCTCTCTAGTGAATGGGTGCCGTCACAATGAGAGTCCAAACTGCTGATAAAAACAACACAACAAATAATCCATACGACTCCAGTCCATAAGTTAATGTCTTATGAAAAGCTACATATTTGTAAGAAACAAATCTATCATTAGCATTTTTTATTATTTTAAATAGTGGCAAATTGTCATTTTTGAGTGAACTATTCCTTTAAGTCACTTTAATTTTATGAGGTAAGTTAATTTTATGAGGTAAGGTGAGTTTTTGGATTTCAGATTGTCAGTCTGTCATTTCTATTCCATGTTTCTCTCAACAGCATCCATGGAAAGAGACTGTAAATAAAAGGTCATAAGTTTGTTCCTTGTCTAAATTAATCTGGAACGACAGTAAAAAGAAAAAAGGAGGAAAATACTGGGCAGGGTCTTCTGGATCAGATCACTGTATTAGTGGATTTGGAAAGCATGCTAGTGCAGTAATTCTGTCACATCAGCACTATTCTGAAGTTTCCTAAAAGCCGTTCCATTATGTGATTCTACTAAAATGATCCAATTTTGCAGTAAAGATCAATTTTCAACAAATGAAAGATCTGTCGATTGTGGTTATCGTTCAGATTGTGCCATATTTGGCCAGATTCATAATCCAGGAACATATTTTTTTTACATGTGCATGCATTACATTTTGTCATCAATTCTGGTTGATGTCAGAGACTCTAGAGCAGTGGTCTCTATCACGGTGCCCGTGGGAACCTGGTAGCCCACATGGAGCCTGTGAGTCCCCCACAGATCATATTCTACAAATAGACTGTAACCGAATTTTAATTTTCTTTTTTTCATAATTCTTGCATGAAAGGATGATGGATTCCATACACTCTTTCACATAATATATATGAAACGATATATTAAAATAGTTTTAAAATTGTGTTCAACATTTATAATTATAATAAAAATATTTCTTGAATAAAAAAATCAGCATATTAGAATGAAGGATCATGTGACACTGAAAACTGGACTGATGCAGAAATTCAGCTTTGCATCACAGGAATAAATTACATTTTAAAATATATTAAAGGAGAAAACCTTATTTTAGATTGCAGATATATTTTAATATTTTCCGTATTTTTGTGCATGCTGAAGTACTGATCTAAAAAGAAACAATGTGAGTGATGTACAGTATAACCAGAATAGATCTGTACACCCAACATATGACAGCGAGAGAACATGAGCTGATGAGAAACTAGCGTAGATGATCGCTTCTGATGCACCGATCAATAACTGGAATTAATCTTATGTTAGACGGAATATTAATTACAAGCTTCTAAATCAAAGGATCCTGTCAAAGCTCAAAACCCAGTAATTCTGAACAGGACACACACACACAGCACAGGGCTAACACACACTCTTAGTATTGGCTGCAGATGAGAGCTGGTTTGGTTAGCAGGTGTGTGTGAGCCAGACAAAACTCTTCTGGCGCCACTCACGCATTTCCAGTGTGTGACTGCCAACCTCGCTCCCACTTCCTCTGCTGTCAATCATCAACCACCACACACTAGTTCATACTCATAAATAGACACACACACACACATTCTCTGATCCAACAAAAATGCTGTGAGCATGAGTGTGTGTGTGTGTGTGTGTGTGTGTGTAGTCTGTGGAACTAACAAGGCCAGGTATGCATCAAATGTCAATAACTTAATTAAAACTATCAGTATTATTCTTTAAATACTTTTCTATATTCCCTGCTGATAGATAGATAGATAGATAGATAGATAGATAGATAGATAGATAGATAGATAGATAGATAGATAGATAGATAGATAGATAGATAGATAGATAGATAGATAGATAGATCTATTCTGAAACTGTGTGTGTGTGTGTGTGTGTGTGTGTGTCTGGTGTGTGTGTGTGTGTGTGTGTGTGTGTGGGTGTGTGTGGGTGTGTGTGTGTGTGTGTGTGTGCGTGTGTGTGTGTGTGTGTGTGTGTGTGAGTTTGGAAATGTACTCTATCAATCCATGTGTTAAAGGAGAACAGGAAAAAAGGGATAGAGGATGGAGAAGTTTCTGACCGCAGGCAGCCGTCTGGCTTCCTGCTTAGACACAGTGTTTAAACCATCGCTCCATAAAAAACAGAGGCCTGCAAAGTCCCTGGCTTCCCACTGGGCCACAAATCGTCACAACGACCGGTGGCCAATCTAAAACCACTATAACCCAGAAGGGAAGTGAGATCATACGGCACGAGTTGGCACAGGGGCATCCAACTACCCCTCGCCACGCACATGCGAGCCTGTTAAACACGGTAGGCGGGACAGAGTCATTCAGCGGACCACAGAGCTGCTTAATGTGTCCCAGAAAGCCCTCGTATGTAGCCCTTTAAAAACTCCCGTCTCTCTTCGTTACGGCTGCTTACTTACTGCGGTTAAACACTCCCATCAAACTCCAGCAAGCTCTGATTCAGCTCTCAGAAGCTTGATTTTCCGTGCCGCTTCATCCTCCCGGTCGGGCTGATTCGGGATGTTTCCACACAGATGAAAGAGCATCAGCAGAGATGATATAATCGTTTCCAGCCTCTGCTGCAAGGATATCCTATGATCACACACAGACATAATAGAGAGAGGGAAGAAAGACATGACAAGTGAGCGTTAAGACAAACAGACGCACGGTTCATTGACAAGCTGAGCTCCTCTCTGGCAGCATGCAGTGAGTTTACTCATTTACATCATCTGTGAAGGTGAACAAAAGTCTTAACTCAAATTTAGAAATATGATGCACAGGGTTTGAGGTGGAGTAAAAGGTCAAATTTGTGTCAGTTTGTCTGACAATGATGCTCTACATAAACAGCAACTGTGTGCTACCCGAGACTTGACTCACAATGGATTTCTTTAGAGTGTGTTTCAAAACATATTATGCTCTAAAAGCATAAAAATACGTACACACTGTGTATTGTACATAAAATGTGAATTTACACAGAAATATAAGTGAAATAGTTTATTTGAATGTTTTGGATGTTCAATTAATTATAACTGTTAATATTTTCTTTAAAAATTAAATGATAGGCTATACATTTCTTTCACTTCATCAACCAACTTGGACGATCTCATCTTGATGCTCTTTGGGATCACAATTAACAAGGAAGATATAATACAGATAATACAAACGTCCAGTAATAAACTGCCTGTTGGAAAATTGTTTATTTTAATTGTTTAATTGTTAGCTACAGTTTTTTCAAGCTGGTTTAGGTGGTTAACCTGGTTGAGCTGGTTGTCAAGCAGATTAGTTAGGGCTGGTGTCAGCAAAACAAACAAACAAACAAACAAACAGCTGGTATGACATTTCTTTTCAACTGATTTTATTATTATTCTTTTAAAAGTGTAATCTGTACCCATAAAAAATTACACAAGGCCAGTTTGTTTAATGAGCCCAAGGCGAGATCATAAAAGTTGTGTTAAAATGGTCATGCATAAAACTCCAAAAATATAATATCCATTACAGTAACAGGCATTGTAGGAGAAGACTCAAGAGCTGTTATCTTGGCAAAAGGAGGATGCAAAAAGTGCTGAATAAAGGGTATGATTAATAGTGGCTAATGAGTATTTGAGAAAAATAATTTATTTCATAATAAGATCCCCCAATTTTAAATTCTTCATTTCCAGTTAAAGGTTGGGCTTTTGTGCAATTTTAAATAAAAGATCAAAAAGAGTAATCATGCAGATTTATTTTCACAGCCTTTTTTTGATGCTGTTTACCATAATTTTGAACACAACTGTATATTTTAGAATTTAGACCTTTAAAAAAAAACATTTTAGTATTAATATTAATAAAAGGTTGTCTGTATAACCAAAACAATACTTTTAAATGGATGTGTGTGTGTGTGTGTGTGTGTGTGTGTGTGTGTGTGTGTGTGTGTGTGTGTGTGTGTGTGTGTGTGTGTGTGTGTGTGTGTGTGTGTGTGTGTGTGAATCATATATATATAATTTTTTTTCATTATAAGCTCTTCATATTTACAGCCAAGCTTGCTGATACGGTTTCTAGGAACTACGAGAACTGAGATATTTGGTACCCAAAAGCATGCATTTATGAACATGCACAAACAGGTAAGTTCACACACCACAATCTTGGCAGGTAGATTCATAATTAACTACTGTTTTTACAGGAACTTAATGAAGGAGACAACAAGGGAGACTGACGATGGAGATCAAAGAAGAAGATCAGGTAAGTACTTCATTTCAGTTAAATACACTGTTTGCCTGTTTGTAAAGCTGCTTTGACACAATTACATATGGCATAAAGCACTATACAAAAATAAATATGAATTGACTTGGCAAGAGGCCCATTGCAATGTTCTTCCATATATATATATATAGAGAGAGAGAGAGAGAGAGAGAGAGAGAGAGCTGTTTTAATTTTTTATTTTTTAATGTATGATGCCAATAAATAGGAATTGACAGCACATTCACACACAATACAGAAACATATACTAGATAGAAATGTTTTATATTTATTTGAATTCATATTTCATACATACACAGCACAGGGGCAAAAGCCATCAAACCTTCAAATCTATCCTGTGATCAATACCTAAATATGTAATAAACATTATAATGTGATAAAAATGGGCTATTAGTTCAGCAGCAGTCTGTTAAATGTTAGAACCTGCCAGTATAAGAAACAAAGTGGGAAAAGAATCCAAAAGTGAGTCTGTTTGTCTAAAACTGTTATTCCAATAAGTTCAATCATCAATATCCAGATACTACTCAAATTTGAATTTGATTATCATTTAAGTGATTTTTTCACTGTGTGTGTGTGCGTGTGTGTGTGTGTTTGTGTGTGCATATATATATATATATATATATATATATATATATATATATATATATATATATATATTTTAAACTGAGATTGAGAAGCACACACACAAGAAAAATAAACTTGTTAGAGGTAGAATTACATTTTACATTTATTTATTTAAATTCATATTTCATACATATACAGCACAGTCGGCAAAGCCTTCCAAACCTTCAAATCAATCCTGTGAGCATTACCTAAATATATAGTAAATATTATGAGATGACAAAAAGATAAGCAGAAACAGTGGCCTTCTAGTGGCTTTGAAGCAGCCTTCTGTTTGAGAAACGTGTCGTGAGGGATCGTCCCGGATGAAATCGTCAGGTGAAAGGTCATCATCATGTGGACCATTTTATTACATAAAATGGCGATAAATAAAATAAAATATTGAAATAAATTGCATTTACAAAAGGGGAAAGGGGCCCAACGCACCCCACTTTGCACTTGTCTGCTTCAAAGTTTTAAAGTGCTTCAACAAAAATAACTATTCTTCCCAAATACTCGTACCTCTGGTCAACTGGGCATTTTTTTTCCAAACAAGGATGCATGAAATTGATCAGAATAAAGATATTTATAATGTTACAAAAGATAAATAAGCAAATCAGATTATTAAAATGATTTCTGAAAGAGCATGTGACACTGAAGACTGAAGTAATGATGCTGCAACTTCAGCTTTACATCAAAGGAATACATATTTTAAAATATATAAAATACACTATATTGTTGTTTTTATTGCTTTTTGGATTTCATAAATGCAGGCTTAATGAGCATTTGAAAAACATTTTAAAAACATATAGAAACCGCAAACTAGTTTATTTTTTTACCTAAAGTAGTGTTTTGCAGGCCTTTAGCTAAATTTAGCTGTATATTTGACTAACACAGCCTCTGCTCCCTCTTGTTCTTTGGCTTTTCTGTTTTGAAATCTAAGACAGAGCCTCATGCCTGTTTCATTAAAGATTAAGGGATCTGAGAATGTAAATATTTCCGGCCGATGAGATGAGATGAACGAAACAGGCTGAAATCAAAGCCCACGGCAATGCCATCACAACTGTCCTTATGAGAGAAAAACAGCAGTAAACACACACACAGAGAGAGAGAGAGAGAGAGAGAGAGAGAGAGAGAGAGAGATGATCAGACATAATCAAGTATCAGAAGCTCAGTTTTCTGCATTATTCAAAGACAGTTGATATTGGTGTTACATGGCGCCCCCTATTGACAAGCACCTTGAGTTCAACTTGTTTTCGGAGTAATTAAGGAAAAATAATTCCCTTTTTTTTCACAGCTATGAACAAAAATCAGGGTCTAAGTATCACAGACTGACCTCATGCCTCAAAATAAAAACAGAGTTCAAGCTGCAAAAGTTAATGGGTTGTAAACGATAAATAAATGCAGTTTATATTCATTTTAATAATCATATTTATTATTCATATTGTACATTATGTATGTATATGATGTATTTATATTGTTATTTATATTTGAAAATACTTTCACATTGTATTTTTTACATTTTGGATTTGCAAGATTTGTTTGAAATTAATTTCCATATCATTTGTACATAACAAATACACATACATCATAAACATATATCAGTTATTTATCTTATGTAATTTCTATGACATTTATTATGTAATTTATATTTACATATTTTTTCACATTTGTGATCTGCATTTATGAAAAAAAAATCATGATTTGTACATAAAAATGGCATAATACATAAACTTACTATATTACTTATTATATATAAATACACTTTTACTTTGTATTTTTCCTATTAACTATTGTTATATAATTTATACTATAGTGTAAACATATTGCTTTCAATGTAATTCACAATTTACATTGTTTTTTTTTTAATTTACAATTTGTATTATTTGTATAAAATTTATGTTTTGTATGATTTGTATGAAATGTATTTATAAAAATAGCATAAAACATATCGGAGTAAACATGCTATGTTGCCGATATTTCTGTATTTATGTGTTTGTAGGCTTACTGGAGCCTTATTAAGCTCAACACACTTATTTAGGCACACAGACTTGCTGCCTAGAAAGAGAAAGCATCATGTAAATTGAAAAAGAAAACAAGTCAACTAAACAGTCACTTATAAGGTTTTAGATGGCATGCAACCTTAGAAAGTATCGTACTAGGCTGTGTTGCCCAAAAGCATTGTAAACCTAAGTTAATCCTAGCTCCACTTCTGTGATCAACTTTGGCTCACAATGCTTTTGGGAAAAGCCCTAGGCAGTAGATGCTGAAAGCTTATATGTACATTTGTCTCCGTTTTCACATCTAACTTTGTCTTTCTGGCTCTCTAAACATCTAAACACATCAATAAAGTCAGGAGATCTGTCAGTGTTCCTCGAGGAGACAGAAAGTTGTTTACTCACAATGCTCTGGATCTCTTTATGTGTCCCCTCTTTATGTGTTATTTAGCATTTAATTGGTGATTTAATGAGGATGAGAGCCTGAATACATCTCTCTATGGCCTTCTTTTAGAAATACACAGACAAACTGATATTTCATATTAACTTTGACAGCGGAAATATCCCATGTGACAAAGTTAATGGCACTGCATATATATAACGCCTAGTGTTCAAATACAAAAGCGTTTTGGAGTTACTCATTTTATAGGCATAATTATAAGAACATTTATCTTCCTGTTGTGCTCATAAAAGCCCCTGGGATACAAGTGATGATCACTTACTTCCAAAGCATAAAATCAGTCCTGAGAATTAAGTGTGATCAGATGAGTTGTGTATGATTCCTGGTGCTCAACATGGCCTTGAGTTACCGGACTGCTGAGATGAAATGTGCGTGATTCGCATTGAACACAGGATCCTGTCCTGATGTGAGGTACGTGTTTTTATCTAATGCCGCATTCAACATTGTTTTGTAATGTATTTTGAAACATTATAAGTGTCTCTGCTGCCAGTTTTGATGAATGTAATGCATCCTTAATCAATAATGGAATTAATTTCTTTAAAGAATAATACAAATAAATAAAACTACTGACCCCAAACTTTTGAACAATAGTGTATAAAAAAATAAACACAAAGTGTAAAAATATTGATCCATCTGCAAGGCCTTTGAACCTTCACATTTCAAAAATAAATACATTTGTTTTATGAAACCCAGAATCAACATTTTCTTAAAATGAAAGTTTTGAAAAATGTTGAAACATAAAATTTCCTTTGGAATTCAAATGTAAACTGGAATCCTGTTTTCTACCTTCGTTCAAATTCAGGTCAAATGAAAGAATTTAAGTTCAGTTTTTAGTTCAAAGTAAGAAATAAGACATTCAATTCACAGAAAAAAAAAGTATTTTGTACCTTTTTTCCTGAGAGAGCAGTTTGCCACACAACTCTGCCCTCATGAAAGAAGTGTATTGTATTGTTTATTTTCCCATTTACATATTCTGTCAATGTTGATTTCTATTGCAGTAGCTATTTCAGATATTACTTTTATAATCATGCTCAAATGGGATCATCAGAATTGGGTTTGACACTTCATAATCAGCCCACCTAACAATACTCTGTGTGTCCGTGTTTGGACCCTCCGTCGGTGGGTAACTGAGCTGGCATGCTGCAGTCAGAGCTTTGTTTGGTTTGGCCTGTCCACGTTTTGCACATTGGCAGTGGAAATGAAAGAAATGGTAATTAGGGAAACGGCATGATTTTATTGGCTGTGTTTTCTCTAGCAGTTACAACCCAGATGTCAGGCAGCTGAACACTGTGAACATCATCTGAGCCATGATTCAAAATAGAGGATGCATCCATTAATCAAACAACACAATAGTTTATGTAGTTTGTAATGGAATGCAGCTAAATGTATTCTCTCAATACTGTCAATATACACAGCAGGCCACACACACAATCTCTTTTGAATACAGTAAGTGAAACAGCAAGCATTATTGCACTGTACACGTTTCAAGCTTGACCTCGTGTGAGTGCCATCCATTTATTCTGCCTTATTTCACTTTTGTCATCTTTCTGAACTATCTGACGCTGTTCCTTCCTGGATGTACATGACTTGAAATACTCATGACTCAGACACCTGAGCTGTACAGTACATGCCATGTGCCTAATGAATCTAAAGGTTAGCTGAGTTAGCCTCTGCTGGAAAATGCTGGAACTACACCACATGACTGCAAAGAGAATCTTTCTCCATTTACTGCCAAATTATTTCTTGATTAATACATATACATATAATGAATTAAAAAGCACAGTTAAGAGTGATAACATATGTACTATAATATAATGACAAATTATCACTGTATATATTCACTCACACACATATGTGACCCTGGACCATAAAATCATCATAAGGGTCAATTTCCGAAATTTAGATTTATACATCCTCTGAAAGCTTTCTATTGATTTATGGTTGTTATGATAGGACACTCTTTGGCTGAGATACAACTATTTGAATCTGAGAGTGCAAGAAAATCTAAATATTTAAAAAATCACCTTAAAAGTTATCCAAATAAAGTTCTTAGCAATGCAGTTTATTAATCAAAAAATTCAGTTTATATATATTTATTGTAGGAAATTTATAAAATGTCTTAATGGAACATGATCTTTATTAAATATCCTAATGATTTTTGGCATAAAAGAAAAATCTATAATATTGACCCAAACAATGTTTTTTTGGCTATTGCTACAAATATACCCCAGTGGCAGGATCCAGGTTTTTTTTTTTTTTTTGCTAGATTTCCAGAAAATATTTACTAAATTAAACTAAGTTTCTACCAAATGAAATTGTTATGGCAAATTTAAAATATCATAAAAGGCACTCTCTAGCCGTTAGGTCTTGTGTGTTTGAGGGTGGTTTGGTTTACGTTCCATCTGGATTGCAGAACAAGCACATCAGTTCATTAGTGTGGCTTCTGATCTAGAGGCTGCTTTAATCTGAATCTGTAAACTTTGGTTAATTACATCCTCTTAAAAAGAACTTAATTATTATAATCAGACCAGAGGAGCAGCAGAGTTCATGTTAATGACACATAGCAGATGAGGTGAGAGCCATTGTGTTTGAACCACCGCAACTTTATATTATTATATCAATATATAAATATAATAAAAAAAACATAGGGATTAGAGGATTACTATACTTTATTCAAAAATGTCTACCTGCTTTATTTACTTTTTTTCATTATTATTATTATTATTATTATTATAAAAAAATTAATTATACTATACAAACTTTTTCAGGACAGCATTACAGAGTATCTACAGAAAAGAAAAAAAACATAGGCCTACACACACACAAAAGGTCAGACAAGCAAAATAAATGAATAAATTAAATAAATACAATTATATATGTACATTTATTAATACATATAATAACAAATTGTGTGTGTGTTTGTGTAATTTAATAATAAATTGAAAAACAAAGCGTTAATAATATAATTAAACAGAAATTTTGAGCAGATGAAAGCAAACTAGAACTCATCAACTGAATAATAATTAACACATTTTTATTATTGCTAGTTTTTATTATTTGCTGTCTGATTATTAATATGGCCAAGCGGAACTACATATTAGGTAAGTAGACCTCAGTCGAACTGAAAAGCGTGACGTACTTCCTTTTTGCAATGGCGTCTAGCCCAGAGGTAAACAAAAACAGCCGTTCAAAATTATGTAATAGTTAACCTAACATGTATCTTTATTGTTTATATATTATATATCATTTTTGAGAAGCAGTCTTTAACGTACTCCTGAAATTATCGTTTTAGCATGTCGGTTATCAGAACGCTGTTCTTATAGTCATAGCTAAAGATGCTAACATCAGTCTCTGTGTGAGAAATGTTGTTGATTTGATGTTTGATGTTATGTTGTAGCTATCACTGAAGTGACATTATTAAGCCTTGTTTGTGGAACATTCACTGTGCAGGTTGTTGCTCACTTCAATGAAGAGGAAAGAAGAGAGACTCAGAAAGTTCAGAGAGCTTCATTTCAAGAAAAGTTTACCTCACATCAGTGGAATCCATGAGCTCTGACTGTTTGTGATCCTGGAGTCTTACGTTGCACAGGTATATTTTGTAGCAATAGCCAACAATTCACTCTATGGGTTAAAATGATAAATGTTGTATATTAATCAAAAATCATCAGGATATTAAGCAAAGATCATGTACCATAAGGATATTTTTTACATTTTGTACTGTGAATATATCAAAACTTATTTTATTTGTAATATTAATTGCTAAGAACTTCATTTGGACAACTTTAAAGGTGATTTTTGGATTATTTTCCACCCTCAAATTCCAGATTTTTTTTAAGTAGTTGTATCCCAGGTAGATATTGTCTGATCTTAACAAACCATACATACATCAATGGAAAGCTTATTTATTCAGCTTTTAATAAATCTCACTTTTGAAAAAATGGACCCTTATGAAACTAACACCCCTTTAGTAATGCTCTGGTATTAAATCTGTCCTAAGCTATGTGATTTGTCCAGATGTCCTGGTTTTGGCTTCATTTTCACATGGATGTGCTCTCTACAGTCCTCATACATTATATGGATTTGTATTTACATTGCTTTCACTGTACTCTGTAGATTCCACTTTCTCACAATCACCACGACTGGTTGGTTATGTACAATGAAGCATGCTATTGGTCAGATTACTCTTAAGTCATTAACTTCAGCAAGAATGAAAGCAATAGGAAAACTGAGCCAAAACCCAGTCATTTCTGGCCATTTAGGAAACCTGGCCAGGACATACCTGGGGAAAAAAAGAGGATGTATCACAAATGGTAAGATGAGATCAGCTTTTCCACCTGGTAGCAACATTTAACTCCTGTGGCTGCTTGTGTTTGGATTTTAAGATAAGACCGTTTAAGAAATCCATATATATATATATATATATATATATATATATATATTTAAAGGATTGCACTCTGAGATCATACCTCTCATTTTCAAGGGGGTCCCTCAAAAGACATTTGCAGACATTTTTTTTTTTTATTAGTCGTATACTGCTCAGATTTTAGATTTAAGGCTATGTTGCTTTACCCTATTCCCCTGTGGTATCTTGCTTTAAGAGGAATGTGAGCCATGTGTTGAATTCTTGACGTATGTCATGTGAAAGGTGCTTTAGTGTAGTTGGTGAAGACTTAAACGTGACATTGCAAGCCACTGACACACAGCACTACAGAATTGGTTCTATTGACGTGTATGAAATGTGATTGCGTTCCGTTGATAGAATGAGGCTCGTAAGCTGAATCATCATGAGGAGGGCAAGAGGCTGAAGCTGCTGGCTAACTGGGAGGCCAAGAAAGCCCATCTGGAGTACAAACTCATGGTGGACCAAAAGAAGAAAGGTAGAGAGTTGCAAAAATAATGGTAACACAAACACTACATGCTGTTTGTGAATGGACACACATAGTGACCAAACTCACAAAGCTGGTGAAGCCCAAGCTTTTAAAAAGTCATGTTTTGTTATAGATTTACATGTTTTCTGATGTTAGTAGATGATATGCTTTATCTAAGGGGAAAAAAATAATTCTGTAAGCACTTCCTGTTATTATAGTTATGTTGAATATTTAAAGCAAAACTAAAACCAGTCCCCAAAGATCTAAAAGATGTATTTTGATTGTGTCTGATCATTTCAAGTTTCAGAAAACACTGAGTTACAACACGCATACAAACCAGTTAAAAACATTTTGAATCTTTATAAGTGTATTGAGTGTTAATGTTTTTTTCTGTACATACCCAACTGTTCAAATGTGTGGTGTCAGAAATTTTATATTTGAGTATATTTTACACTGTCATTTATTTCTGTGAGTTTTCAGCATTGTTTGTTGTTATAACAGTCACGCCGCCTGTATTTTTGGAAACCTTTTTTTAGTATTCTTTGATGAATAGAAATCTCAAAAGAACAGCATTAATTTGAAAGAGTTATTATTTCCAAAAATATAAATTTCTGTCGCTTTTGATTAATTTAGTGCATCTTTGCTGAATAAAAGTACTATTTAATAAAAAAAAGTTACTGAGCCCAACCATTTAAACGGTAGTGTATTTGCTGTTATTTTCCCTCTCTGCTCTCTATGTGCCAGTATCGGCCATTAAATCAATTGATATCAGTCAAGCACTCATTCTGATTATGTGGCGTGTGAGGAGTCTGTAAAGCTGTTAATCGTGTTTGTTTGTCAGGAGTGTGCAGATCAAGGTGAGAACTACGACCGTGCAAAGCTCCTGGAGATCAGCGCTGAAGATGCAGAGAGATGGGAGAGAAAGAAAAAGAAGAAAAACCCAGATCAAGGATTCTCAGGTATGAAATGCTCATCAGGTTAATGAGGAGCTTCAATGATTGGCTGAGGGGGAGAAGGAATGTGGCTACCATGTGTGACTCTAAATATGTGAAAATGAAAACAGGCAGAGTTTGTGTTTCACGCCTGGGTATCATTGGTTCTGGTAATTATTATCAGAAGAGCCCCTTTCCCCTCTCAGACCCCCACAGCTGTGTGTGTGTGTGTGTGTGTGTGTAGGTTATGCTGAGGCCCAGCTGAGACAGTACCAGAGACTGACGGAGCAGATCAGCAGATATGGACAACTATGAGAGACAGAGAAAGGAGTGGTGAGACTTCATATAATATTCATTCTACTTCAGAAAGAGCTGGCTGTTTTTAATATAAGACTATGGATTGATAATGGAAACAGACACAACAGACTTTTATTGTCATATGAAGATTTTCTGTGATAGAGTATAAATGGCGATTATAACGTTCCCAGTGAAGATACAGTATTGTTCAAAATAATAGCAGTACAATGTGACTAACCAGAATAATCAAGGTTTTTAGTATATTTTTTATTGCTACGTGGCAAACAAGTTACCAGTAGGTTCAGTAGATTGTCAGAAAACAAACAAGACCCAGCATTCATGATATGCACGCTCTTAAGGCTGTGCAATTGGGCAATTAGTTGAAAGGGGTGTGTTCAAAAAAATAGCAGTGTCTACCTTTGACTGTACAAACTCAAAACTATTTTGTACAAACATTTTTTTTTTCTGGGATTTAGCAATCCTGTGAATCACTAAACTAATATTTAGTTGTATGACCACAGTTTTTTAAAACTGCTTGACATCTGTGTGGCATGGAGTCAACCAACTTGTGGCACCTCTCAGCTGTTATTCCACTCCATGATTCTTTAACAACATTCCACAATTCATTCACATTTCTTGGTTTTGCTTCAGAAACAGCATTTTTGATTTGTTCTCCAAGTTCTCAATTGGATTAAGGTCTGGAGATTGGGCTGGCCACTCCATAACATTAATTTTGTTGGTTTGGAACCAAGACTTTGCCCGTTTACTAGTGTGTTTTGGGTCATTGTCTTGTTGAAACAACCATTTCAAGGGCATGTCCTCTTCAGCATAGGGCAACATGACCTCTTCAAGTATTTTAACATATGCAAACTGATCCATGATCCCTGGTATGCGATAAATAGGCCCAACACCATAGTAGGAGAAACATGCCCATATCATGATGCTTGCACCTCCATGCTTCACTGTCTTCACTGTGTACTGTGGCTTGAATTCAGAGTTTGGGGGTCATCTCACAAACTGCCTGTGGCCCTTGGACCCAAAAAGAACAATTTTACTCTCATCAGTCCACAAAATGTTCCTCCATTTCTCTTTAGGCCAGTTGATGTGTTCTTTGGCAAATTGTAACCTCTTCTGCACATGCCTTTTTTTTAACAGAGGGACTTTGCGGGGCATTCTTGAAAATAGATTAGCTTCACACAGACGTCTTCTAACTGTCGCAGTACTTACAGGTAACTCCAGACTGTCTTTGATCATCCTGGAGGTGATCATTGGCTGAGCCTTTGCCATTCTGGTTATTCTTCTATCCATTTTGATGGTTGTCTTCCGTTTTCTTCCACGTCTCTCTGGTTTTGCTCTCCATTTTAAGGCATTGGAGATCATTTTAGCTGAACAGCCTATCATTTTTTGCACCTCTTTATAGGTTTTCCCCTCTCTAATCAACTTTTTAATCAAAGTACGCTGTTCTTCTGAACAATGTCTTGAACGACCCATTTTCCTCAGCTTTCAAATGCATGTTCAACAAGTGTTGGCTTCATCCTTAAATAGGGGCCACCTGATTCACACCTGTTTCTTCACAAAATTGATAGTCAAAGGGAAAATGAAAATAAGAGACAATTTTGATCCCCAGTGGTATTTTTTTGAATTTGAGACTATGATGTTTTGAACAAATATTGTAAAAAATGTAATTTCCTAGTTGTTGTTTGTTTATCTTTAAACAATAAAAATAACCTCGTTTACCAGGGCTACATTTCTTTGATCCAAAAAACAGTAATGTATTGAGAAATATTATTATAATTTTAAATAACTTAATCTGTCATTTATTCCTGTTTAAAGCTGAATTTTCAGCATCATTACTCCAGTCTTCAGCGTCACATGATCTTCAGAAATCATTCTGATATACTGATTTGCTGCTCAAGAAACATTTCTTCTCATTATCAACGTTGAAAACAGTTGAGCTGCTTCATATTCTTGATAAAACTGTAATTGATTTTCTGGATACTTTAATGAATGGAAAGCATTTATTTGAAATTCTTTTGTGATATAATTTATGAATAAATGTATTAATGACTTAATTGTATTAGTATTGTATAATTGTAAACTTTTGAATAATAGTGTACATAAAATAAACACAAAATGTAACAAATAGATAAATAGAATAAAAAAAACAGCATTCATTTGAAAAAGAAACGTATTAACTCACATTAACAACAAGCTTGTACGATATTTTCTGCGATTGTGTGCAATCACTGCTAGAAAAATAAAGTGCTGTAACAGGAAAAACTATTTTCTTCACAAATCAGTGTTTTTATGATTATGATAAGAAATAAAGCCTAAGTGAAGTGCAAAAGTCCAATTTTATTGCTGTTCTATTTGTGTAATAATAAAGAAATAAAACCCTGATGATTTGCACGTGTCTCTTTTGCTCCTAGTGGAGAAGATTTCCACCCCACCTCCAACAGTGATTCATGGCACTCGCATCTCGTCTAAGAAGAGCATTGAGCGCATGGTGGAGAAAGAGTAAGAATCTGTGTTGACTTTGTGTCCATGGCAAGCTGCAGGGAATCTGTTAGATTTCAGATCTGACACTGCAGAATCACCTGGCGAGCACACCTCGTGTTCCTCCATCAGAGTTAATGCAGAGAGCGGCTCTTTTGAATGTGATGTTGCAGCCAGTTTTAGAGCTCTCTGAGAGCACGGCCTTCTGTGTTTGTTCCTCACTCCAGATGTGTTTGTGCCGTTGCGTGCCTGTTGCACATGGATGTGTGCGCCGGCGAGGGTTTGTTTATGTGCTAAACGGCACTCTTCTATTTTGGAGGAGCTGCTTTTAGCTTCTGAGAGACATTAGACAGGGCTATGGCTGCCAGATTGTGACGCACAAACATGCTTTGAAGATTTTTGAAGAACTGTCTGTGTGTTTGTGGGGGGCATGTGAGTCTCTTTGAAGGACTTTGAAAACTGACATTGTCTGTTGAAGCATCAAACTGGGAAATGAATGGCCGAGGAGTACAGCTGGGTAATCTAGCTGATGTGTGCTGTTTGCGTGATGATTTTGCTGTGTTGTTTTTGACCATTATGTTTCCTAAGGTCAGTGACATTTTAGTCTCATTTATCATATTTATTAATTATTTGAATTAAAATAATAATTGTTTTAGTTTGTCATTTTATTAGCTTTGTTTTTTTTAATTGAAATAAAAATTATATAAATAATAAATATAGCTTTAATCTACTTTATTTTGCGGTATATATATATATATATATTATATATATATATATTTATTTATATTTATATTATATATATATTTTTAATCCTTTATCCTGGATTATTTTAAACTAGATTTTACTGTTTTATTTCTTGCATTAAACATTCTTTCTTGCATGTCTAATCTCCATTAATGTCTCTTTGTGTGTTTAGGAGTGAAAAGCGCTCAAAACAGTCGCCGCAGGGCTTACAGTGATGATGCTGACATCGATTCTATCAATGAAAGAAATGCTACAAATACACTGCAGAGATCAAACAGAACGTGGAACAGCCGTGTAACTATGGACACTGTTACTATGGATAACCCTCCCCAATCGCCAAGCAACAAGAAGTCATGTACAGATATTTCTAAGAAATGCTTCTTTGAGATTTGTCTTCTCTGTAGTGGTCTTGTGAATTATTATTGTTATTTTATCCTTTAAAACTGTTATTTTTATTTCAGGTAAAAATATTTGCCTGCAGTGTCAATGTTTTACTGTGTAAATTAATTCATTTCCTCAGCAGTTGACATCAACTCCAATAAAAAAAAAATTATAAAAAAAAAAAAATGAAATGAAAAACCTTTGAATTTATGTTGACTCATAATGTAGCCTAAGCAAGATGATGCCACAGCATTGGTGAATTGTTGATTCTGGTTGGTTAACAGATGTGACTGGAAAGTGTTTTGTTGATGTTAAACGCAAAATCAAATTTAAAATGAAAAAACATTTTTATTTCCAAGATGGTATCTGGACAGCGCTCTCATGCAAAGTAATGGTCATGTGAAAATATACTGTTTGAAACATTTGTGATGAAACAATGCCTCACAGATTAACTGTAATCACAGTACTTGGCAGTATACAGTATATACTGTATGGTATTTAGTTATAATAATAGTAGACAATAGTTTAGTTTAGTAGACTTTAGGAGGAATTAGAGTTCAGTAATGTTTACCAAAACTATTAAAAACTGTGTTTAATAATGGAAATTAAGCTGAAATAAAATAAAATCTTAGTACTACCCTTTAAAAATAATGGTGTGGTACTGAGAAATAGATTTCACAAATAATAAAGAAATGACTAGTAACAAGACATTAACTAAAATGTTGAAGTAGATAAAAAAAAACATGAAAATATAAATGATTAAGATACTCAAATTACTAAAAATAATTTAAGCAATATAGATAAATAAAAATAAAAACACAAATTAAAGAAAACTAAAGCACATTAAAACACTTTATTAGTAAAAAATTTAATTATTACAGAAATAAAATGCAAAACTATAATAACTGACATATAATACCAAAAACTAAAAACACTGTGCCATCATCTTTCTGAAATAGTTATGGTGGCTAATTCTACTGTGAATTGTTCTTAAAAATGAGCACATTCATCTGTAAAGTTATATATGAATTGAAAGTAATTGACTCCAGACAGTTTTATTTAGCATTTATTTACTGGAATATAAAATACATACATTCACTGCCTTTATTATAGCATATATTGAGAAGATAATGCGTGATTAAGCGACTGCATCAGTGACTGTGAGAACTGTGAGCGTGATAATTTATCTTTTGCATGAAGACTCGTGCAACATCAAAGTGTCAAAAGGCTCAATTAATGCTTTATCTCCATCATCTGCTGTCGGGCCTCGTTGCCCTCAAGCGTCAGGAGTAAAGAGAAAAGACTTGTGACCTGAACCAACTTCAAAGTGAATCAGAAATCTTCCCAGACTGCCACAATTCAACTTTTCCTGTAAAAAAATTTGCAGAACTTTGTAGAATGATTTATTCTGTTTTACTCTGTTTGAGCATTCTTGTGGCTACGCCCATATCATGGATTCAATTTACAGGGAAATGTATAATGTGAGTGCAGTGTAAGTTGCTTTGGTAAAAGGCATCTGCCAAATGCAAAAATGTAAATAATTTAAACAAAATGGTTCATCAGATGTGCAGTGTTTCACATTCATTAAGACCTCATAAATGAGACTCTGTTTAAATATACAGTACAAGTCTTAATATTGTGCAACTGCGAGATTACAGAAGCCATTTCAGCGAAAAACAATTAAAAAAATGTAAAACTAGAAAAATTTGAAAGTAAATTTTAAAATTACTTTCAATTTTTCTAGTTTTACATTTTTTAATCGTTTTTTCTCTGGATTCTGTTTAAATCTAGCAGTTGCCGCCACAAATACAAAATTAAAAAGGCACCTGCAACTTTTTCTCACAGTTCTTATTATTCATTTCTTTGTATATATATTTTTAGTTTATCTCCAGCAGCTTTGCATTCGTGTATTCAAGATCTCTCACATTTCTGACTTTTTTCTCAGAATTGCGAGAAAAATCGGAATTGTGAGAAAGTCGCAATTGCCTTTTTAAATAGTTTTATCCCATACCAGAAACAAGCTTCTACAGTATAAATGCCCGTATAGGACTAAACATGTATCAGAGATCTCTGGCATCTGCATAAATGAATATGTTATGAATTATCCTGGTGGGGGGAGCAGGGGTAATTGGCTTTGGGCAGCTGCTTTCAAAGCTTGATGTGTTGAGAATTAGAGCCATGCCGTGTTTATGATTTCCTGCTTTTGTTCTCAGTGGCAGTATTGGCTGCGGGTGATTAGACAGAGGGGGCCACACAAATCAAACCCTTTGATATCTGAGCTGCTCATTGGAAACTTTGACTTCATATAGAGCCCATTTTTCAAATATGGAGAAATAAGCTTCCATTGAGAGCTGAAGAATGCCATTCAACAGTTTCTCCTCAAATCTTTGTGCCACAATCCACTAGAGCCATAGTCATGAATGAAACACTGCTGGAGGTGTTTTTACTGGTTACCCCAGAGTGACAAACATCTGTCATGTCTGACTGGTGCCTGCTTATGATCCCATTGGCCATTTAAATCACTGGAAGGATGTCTTGATCTGTTTACTAGCAGATGAGGATTCATGGAGAATTGTGTTACTTAACCTTAGGCTTTTCTGTCTCTCTGTTTTTGCTTATCTTGGATATGAAGCCAGATATACTTTCTTGGTTCAAGAAACACATGTATATTTAGCATACTGCTTATACAATAATCTGTGATATGCAAAATGTATGAAGATGCACTACTGTTTAAATGTATGGCATCAGTAAGATTTTGTATGTTTTTGAAAGAAGTGTCTTCTGCTCTCCGATACTGTATTTATTTGATCAAAAACAGTAATATTGCGAAATATGATGACAATTCAACAAACTGTTTTAATTTAGCTAAAAACTCTAAGTTTCTAAAAGTTCTTATTAGAAACTTTGCTTTCTCCTGCAAAAGTATTGTGTGCCCCGAGAAGTATTGTTCTTCTAATAAACCTACTGCATTCTTCAATGAAAGTATTGTTATCCAGAGAAACTTTGCACTCTCTTGCTAAAGTACTGCATTCTTGCCATGAAACGTTGCATTTTCTATCAAAAGTATTGCATTCTCCTTTGAAAACTTTTTATTCTCTCTCAAAAATATTACCCCCAAGTATCGAGGTCTCCTATTGTATTTTTCTGAGAAACTTTGTGTTCTTGTGCAAAAGTTTTGCTTTATAACTTAGAAGTATTGTGTTCTCTCAGTTAAGTTTCTCTTGCAAAAGTATTGCTTTCTTCGGAGAAACTTTGCTTAAGTATTCTGATCTGATTCTTTGATTCTCTGAGAAACTTTGCATTCTCCCATAAACGTTGTGCTCTCTTGCAAAAGTATTACATTCTCCTGCAAAACTTTGCATTCTTTTGCAAAAGTATTATATTCCCCCCAAAGTATTATGGTCTCCTAAGAAATGTTGCATTCTCTCACAAAAGTATTGCATTTGTGTTCTTGTGCAAAAGTATTGTGTTATACCTAATAATATAGTTTTCTCAGAAATGTTAATCTTGCAAAAGTATTGCTTTCTTCTGAAAAACTAGTATTATGATCTCCTGCTAAACTTTGCATTCTTTTGCTTAAGTATTTTGTTGTCTCGAGAAACTTTGTATTCTCTTGCAAAACTATTGTAATCTTCTAAAAAACTTCGCATTCTTTTGCAAAAGTATAGCGTTCTCCTGCAAAACTTTGCATTCTTTTGCAAAAGTATTGCGTTCTCCCGAGAAACTTTGTGTTCTTTTGCAAGAGTATTGCATTCTCCTGAGAAACGTTCAATTCTCTCACAAATGTATTCTATTCTCCTGTGAAAACTGCATTCTTTCGCAAAAGTTTTGTATGCTCCCAAAAAGCTTTGCAATCCCTCACAAAAGTATTCCAATGTCATGGGAAACTTTGCATTACTTTTGCATTCTCTTGCAAAAGTATTGCATTCTCCCAAGAAACTTTGCTTTCTTTGGAAAAGTTTTGCATTCTCCCAAAATTCTTTACATTCTCTCACAAAAGTATTGCGATCTTCTTGGAAACTTTGCATTCTCTTGCGAAAGCATTGCTTTCTCTCAAAAAGCTTTGCATTCTCTAACAAAAGTTTTGTGATCTCCTGGAAAACTTTGCATTCTCTTGTGAAAGTATTGCTTTCTCCTTAAAAGCTTCACTTTCTCGCAAAAGAATTGTGATCTGCTGGGAAACTTTGCATTGTCTCACAAAAGTATTGCATTCTCCTGAGAAGTTTTGTGTTCTCTCGTAATTTATTCCATTCTCCTTTGAAACTTTGTATTCTTTCAGAAAGGTATTGTATTCTCCCAAAAACCTTTGCATTCTCTCACAAAATTATTGCAATCTCCTGGGAAACTTTGCATTCTCTCGAGAAATTTAGCATTCTCTTTCAAAAGTATTGCATTCTACTGTGAAACTTTGCATTCTTCTGCAAAGTATTGCATTCTCCCGATAAACTTTGCATTCTCTATCAAAAGTATTGCATTCTCCTGTGAAACTTTGCATTCTCCCGATAAAGTTTATATTCTTTCGCAAAAGTATTGCATTCTCCCAAAATTATTTGCATTCTCTCAAAAAAGCATTGCAATTTCCTGTGAAACATTGCATTCCCTTACAAAAGTATTGCTTTCTTTGTGTTCTCTTGCAAATATATTATGATCTCCTTGGAAACTTTGCATTCTCTTGCAAAAAGTATTGCATTCTCCCGATGAACTTTGCATTCTCTTGAAAAAGTAGTCTATTGCATTCTCCAGTGAAACATTTGCATTCTTTTGCAAAAGTACTGCATTCTCTTAAAAAGCTTTGGATTCTCTCACAAAAGTATTGTTGGAACTTCATTCCCCAAGAAACTTTACAATCTTTTGCAAAAGTATTGTGACCTCCCAAGAAACTTTACAATCTTTTGCAAAACTTTCCATTCTCTCACAAAAGTATTGCGTTCTTCTGGGAAACGTTGCATTCTCTCGCATAAGTATTGCATTTTCCTGAGAAACTTTGTATTCTCTCGCAAAAGTATTCCTTTCTCCTGTGAAACTTTGCATTATTTCGGAAAAGTACTGCATTCTCTCAAAAAGCTTTGCAATCTCTCACAAAAGTATGTAGTGCGATCTCCTGGGAAACTTGGCATTTTCTCATGAAAGATGCTTTTCTCTTAAATGCATTGCATTCTCCCAAGAAACTTTGCGATAACAAAAGTATTGTGGGTTTGAGACTGTGTGCTGATTAGTCATATTACCTTTACAGCTTACATGATTGGTTCACAAATCCCCGCTCTGTAACTCCCCAGGTATTATAGACTGCATAGTCCTTCTTGGTTACACTTCTTTTATAGTGCCATTACAGTTACATAAAAGCATAAATCAAATGATTCTTTTAAACGAAACATAGATGAGACAGATGCAATTATTTCAGTCATTTTCAGACCTGTGTCCTGAAGATCAATGGATAACCTATTGAATGAGTTTCATTTACAGACTTCTGTGATAGCGATATATGTTTTGAGAGAGAATCCGGTTGTAGGCGCAGAAAGATTACACTCATGTGATGAGTGCAAATAACCGCTTGGCATCCGTGGCATCACAGAAAGCGAATTAAACATCAAATACAGTTTGCCTGTGAGGACTTACATGTACTATTTTCTCAAACTCAAAGGCGTCTTGTGTGTGGCGAACAATGGCTTCCTTTATCTGCATCTTTATACACTTTTTTTTTTTTTTAAACTGTATTTCTCTGTGTTCATCAGGATTCCTCTGTGGCTTTGCCAGGGCTTTCCAGACTTGAGGCCTGTGGTGTTTCCCTTTGGCAAACTCCAAGTGCACATCAGTTTGGAGCGATGAATAGCAGAACATGTGTAAATAGAAAAGAGATACAGACCTTGATCTGAAAGTGTGTGTGTGGGTGTGTGCGCACACCTTTGATATTAGTGCATCTCTTATAAAGTGATCCATATCCAAAATGACCGTATCCATCCCTGAGGCTGGGACATCTGCACTGTGATCAGAAACAGCTGTAGGATCGTCGGCACAGCTGACAGTACTGAGGTGAATAAGCCTTATCCTAGATTACATCATCTGGCAAATGCCAATTCTGCTTTGAAAATCTGATTAAGTTTGAAGTTAAAGTGTGTAATTGTTTTGATGTTAAAATACTTTATTCTATGACAGTTTAACATACAGTGACAGCTATAAATAAGCCATTTGTAGATTGTAGATGTGATTCCCACAAACGCTGAGGTGCTATCAACACACGGATCAGTCTGTTTGATCATAAGGTACTACAGACCTCATTGACAAGAGACACTTTGCATTAGCCAATCAATTCCTAATTCAATCAGTTCTCACCCTCCATACCTTACCACTCAGAAATACATCATATTGGGGATTGTAATACATAGAAGAAATACATCACACTATAAATGTCTTGAAGGTCTTTCTAAGTCTTCAAATGTTAAGTAAGTTAGTGCTTACTAAATAGCTGACAACCTAGCAAAAACGATATCCAGCAACACTTAATTTCAAGTTATGGCTGATAGCAAATAAATGGCTGATACTGAAATTGTATTATGTCACAATGAATTAAAAATAAAATACTAAAAAATAAAATTAATCACATTAGACAAAAACATTATGGATATGACAGTATCATTTTAAGTGTTACTGAAGTGTTTTTATATTCACTATTAGCCTATATAGGGATTTATTACACACTACCGTTCAGATGTTTGGGGTACGTAAAGAAATACATATTTTTATTCAGTAAGGATGCATTCAATTGATGAAAAGTGACTCAACAGAAATTTATGTTACAAAAGGTTTTGATTTTAAATAAATGTTGTTATTAATTTCTATTCATCAAAGAATCCTAAAAATGTTTCCACAGAAATATCTTAACTTTTTTCAATCTTAATAATAATATCAAATGCTTATTGAGCAGCAAATCAGCATATTGATTTCTAAAGGATCATATGATTCTGAATATTGGAGTAATGATACTGAAAATAAATGCAGCCCTAGGTGAGCATGAGACTTCAAAAAACCAAACTGTGTTTAGAAGATAATCTAAATGTTAAAATAATGTTTATTTATCCAGTATTAACTAGTACAATGAATTCAAAACGATTTCTAATATTGGCCAAAGAAAAAAAGATATATGTCCATCTCTAAATATTAGGCCTATTTTAGTTTAAAACTAATGTACTTAGTCTGAAATTAGTTCACAAACCACTTTACATCTGTGTTACAGTGTGTTTTCCAGCGAAACAGGGCGTTTGAAGAAAAAAATGAAACTTGGGACTTGATTGTATCCATCAGGCATTGAGTTAATCAGAATGAATTCAGGTGGTTGGATGAAAAGGACTGAAATTAGGAGGTTAAGATAGATAAAAATGAAGACAAACGTCTTTTAGTTGAGAATAATGTGCACTGATGAATTGTGCACAATAAAATACATTGAAAAAGTAAAATGCATGTTCACTTATGGTTCCCAAATGGCCCTAAATCTTCTTGCAAAGATTCAACTATTCCCAAGCAGTCTTGTTTTCTGTCATTTGCATATATATTGGCTAGACACACCTGTGGAACGCCGTGTAATAGTGAATGTCTGAGAGATGCTTCATTCCGATCTTATCAACAAGCAGCAAAAACAAAAGACACAGATCCTTCAGAACGATAATGTCTCTTCCTGTGCTCCAAAACAAGCTTCATCAGATTCTGCGGTGAGTTGCATAACACTGATTTTGCTTTATTCGTGCACAAACGAATGTCACATAATCCCTGCCAGCGAGTTTATGAAATGTTTTAGATTCTCTTCTTTAAGGGTGGAGAGTAAACAGTCATGCTCATATAAACTGGTCACAGCTAGAGACCAGAGGAGACTTGAAGGTGGGCTAATGGCTAATGTGTAACCTCTATCATCAACACTTTAGGCACTATAAAAGGTGTGTGATATTTCCAATTCTCAATTTTTCTTCCAAGCTATGACAAATGCACAAAAATCATCAGGTCTTCAGTGCCAGGTGGAGTCGAGAGCGAACATGTTGAAAAGAGCAGCACAAGCTCTCAAAACACACATATACAGACAGCGAGAGAAAGTCTTTGACTTGCACCCGTGCCAAACCAGCCTCAAAGCTGAATATAACGAGTGGATCATGTACAGAAGACTTATTACACAATAATTTATCAGACTAAAATCATTAATTAAAACCACCAATCACCTGAGGGAATCGTGTGGGTGGGAATGAGCAAGAAAACATTCCAGCTCATTGACTATGTGGAGAAGGACTATTGCTGAGTCTCAAGACAACATGTCGGCGCACATCAAATGCTGCTCCATTCGTGCCAGTGAATGACATTTTGATTGAATGACTTGATTTGTCAGTTTAGGAATAAAAACAACAGGCCACTGTTTTCTGTGCTACTAGTGTCTCCAAGCGGTGAATGTTTTCATTTTGTCAAAAGTTAGTGTTGTGTTGGGGTGCACAACTCTAGAGGACTGTTCACTGCAGGTTATCTTTACCCACAGGTAAAGGTGCATTTTCACACATGCAATTTAAATGCAGGATTAGCACCATCTTCACAGCGTTGATCCTGCATTGAAGTACGAAAAGTGCAGTGTGAAATGATGCTTTGTAATAGGACTTTATATTGAATTTAACACGGTTGAAAATGAGGCTGTGAGGAATTTATTTAGTCTTTACAGTGGAACTGTATATAAAGGGGCAATATTGTGTAATATTTTTTATTATTTGTACAAATCACGACTTTCAAAACTGTTTCTTTATACTTAGTTTTTTCTTCTTCTGAAAAACATTTAGTCAACAGAACAGTCGAAAGTCCCTCGAAATTTCGTTTTTGGCCAGTGTTAACTATTTTGAGTGAGAAAAGTCCTTCTGTTATGCATATGTAGCTATCATTATTGTCTGCTGATTAGTTTCTATGATATCAGCAGCAATTATGGAAGGTTAATCTCCAATAACTACTATAAAATATTTTCCTCGTTAAGCTTGTAATGTTTTGATATGTGCCAGACTCAACTACTGTGCAGTGCAACAGCGCCACCCAGAGTCCTGGACATGAAGCTCAGGGTGTTCTCATCAGGTTTTTAATAATTAAAATATAAATTAAATATTTTAATTCTGAGAAATAGCTGAATATCTTTATATTTAATCTCACTAAAAACGTGTACAGGTTAAACATCATCCCAGAATTAAATTTATATACATCCTCCATGTATTTATAAATTGTTTATGTGGGTGTAATTATGGCTCTGACATGTTCTTGGCAGGCTTTGTGCCATCAACTCACTGAACTTTTTTTTTTTAAGTTTAATCTAAATTGGAAATATGAATTCATCACCTTAAGAATTTAACATTTTATAATTTCTGAAAGGAAAAAAAAAGCACGTTTTTGTTTTGCATTTTTATTTTGATCTACTGCACAAAACACACACAAAAAAATAAAAATAAAAACACCACAAATGTACACAATATTTCCCACCTGTCTGACATCCTCTTGCCTTCTTCAACAAAACCCACTTTATATCTGAAAGAAAACATTCATGATGAATTCAGGTGTCCCCTACCCACCCCTCCCTACGTGATCACTACACAAACTATTTACACTATATACAGTCTTTTTACATCAATGTTGAATCTCAGTGTTTATTTTTTAGAAGAGGATCTGCTGATGGGGACCCACTGTCCATATGGCTTCCTGTCGGCTACGCTGTCGGCTCTTGATGTTACCTTACTGTCATGGACCGTTGGGCTGTTTGATGGTCTGACGATGGTATTCTGTCAATATAAAAAGGTAAGATCAACTTTAATATTTCAATATACTCTTACAGTCATTACATGTGAATAAGCTTTAATGAACTTACATTGACGCTGAAGTTAATTGGCCTTCTCTTGGGAGACGTCGGGGAGGCCTCTGCCTCGCCATCATCATTTGCAACGTTTACCTAAAGACAGAGAAAAGGGGAATGGGATAATTGAATCACTGTCTGTTTGATGTAAACCTTGAAACATCAGTACCACATGATTTTCATTTTTAAGTGAGGATGCCCTCAGTTCGGTGTTTAAGAAATGCAAAAAGGCAAATAGAAGGGACTCTGACCTGTGTAATGCCAGTCCTGCTCTTTAAATCAGGCTGACATCAAAAACACCATTTGAGTTAAACTCATTTACAACTGATAGCACAAAAAGTACTAGTACTAAAATGACAGTTCTTTTACAAGCAAAAATTGTAATTTATATACAAAGGCTTTGTTCACACTGTACATATGTCCAGTAATTTTAAACAACTCCTGATTTGTAGCGATTTACAATTCAAGCATATGCAGTGTCTGAAGTGGTTCAAACTTTATATGAATGAATCCAAATGTGAAAAAAAAAGAAAACAATTGCAGTCTAAAAGTTACATTTACATGTACATTTTAATTCGATTTCAAATGAATATGATTTTGTAAAATATGGATTTAGCAAGTTTGCATCTTAATTTAGAAGAAAAGTGTGAATTGCCAGGAAAACCCATTGTGAAAGTCAAAATTACATTTATTTACTTTTAATTGTGTGGCGTAAACAGGCTTCCATACTAAACAGATCTAAAATGATCCAAAATAATGTGTGTATATATATATATAAATAAAAGATTTTGAACAAAACGTATGAACAAAGCCCCAAAAAAGCAAACAAACAAAACGAATTAGTGAGACTATATTTTTCCAAACCCCATCAGTCACCGTAGAGCGAGCCCTCTCTGGTCTTCACACACACGATGATTAGAGGAAGACTCTGGTAAATGACAACGCAACCCAGTTCAACCATCAGCAAACATAAGTCATTTTCTGTAGTTCTAACAGCTGTAAAGAGACACTAACGTTTAAAAGTTTGGGGTCAGTATGATTTTTTTTTTTATATAGTTTTTGAAAAGTATCACATAGTAACTAACTCACTAAGGCTGCATTTATTTTGATCCCAAAAAAAAAAAAAAAACTGTAAAAAATATTTTACATTTTAACTTATTCCTGTGATCAAAGCTTAAATGGTTTAATTTTTTTGTGGAAACCATGATCCATTTTTTTTTTTAGATTATTCAAGTTGAGAGTTCAAAAGAACAGCATTTATATTTAATATTATAAATACCTTTAGGCCACTTTCGAGCTAATCAATGCATGCTTGCTGAAAGTATTGAAAAAAAAAAAAATAAAAAATAAAAAAACACCTGAAAATCTACTGACCCCAAACTTTCCCGCATATGTGCTGTTGTGTGGTGTCTCAAAGTGTTGAGTGCGAGGTGAATCACACAGATGCATGTGGTCCGTTTTTGTTCGACACAAGGCTACCGCTGACATCATACACAATTACTTAACCTTTGCAGTTGTGCACATAAGACTTAAAGCTGGTGTCATTCAAGTCAAGTGACCTCCCCCTCTCTCCCTCTTTGTCCAAAGGGTGGAGGAGTTTCAGTTCTACAGGAACAGAAATGATACAAAAAAACAAAGCAGTTGAAGCTAAATGCCACTCCTCAATACAGTGAGAGGAATAATAGGCATGTGCTCATTCATTCATTCAAACACATACACACACACACACACTACACAGCAGTACATAATCTTTAATATGTACCATTACCTAATCCGGACAAGTGCTGTTCATCATTCCATTAAATCCATCAGGTAAAATCATTCATGTCTGAGGAGACAGATTACATGGTGACCCAGGTTGGGTAAGTACAGCGCGCAATCACATTTTAAATAGACGTGTTTCAACGGGTTAGTCAACGTCCCGAGATCACAGATATAATTGTCAAATGTCTAACACCCAGGACGTTCATGCAACATTACAGAAGTCAAACTAATACTGTGTGTGTTAGTGGCACGTCTGTATGCATGTTTGTGAGGCTCACCTGTGCTGGTGTCTTCTGTGGTGCCTGGCTTGCGCTCACCCTTTCTTCTTTATCTGATGACGATCTCTTCTCCTTCTCCTCCAGCTCCTTCAGGCTAGCTGGCAGCTCCAAGTTCTGCACTCCCAGAATCCTGGCAGCATTTTCTTTGGCCACATTTAACAGATACTTCTTCTCTGTGGAAGATTTTAAAGTTTAGATTAAAATTATGTCATTTACCTCCCAAGTCAGCATTATCAACTAACTGCAGCAAAAAAAGAAAAAAAAATTATTTACTTGCTCACATTTACTTTAGGAGTAAAATTGCATAAGATAGACTATTTAAAAAGTTTCAAGTACTTTAATAAATTTTAATTTTTTTTAAAGCATTCAGAAGTACTATAATATGCATCTTAATTTAATAGAAAAAAATTAGATAATTGATTATATAAGACGCCAATTATGTATCTAAGATATGAATAATGTTATAATTTAAGCTATATACGCTAAATATTTTAATTACATTAAATATTTTGAATCTATCTGTAATATTACATTTACATGATTTAAACTTTTTTGTAATTTATCAAATATTCCAATTCCAATTTATTTTTTATTTTTTTACTTTCTAGCATCAAAATCTGAGGAAGAAGAGGGCTTTTTCTATAACTTACAATCATAGAACCTGGTGATGAAAAAATATATATTGCTGTTATTTTTTGCACAGTAATTGCTAAATAAAATAAAGCATCAAACGTCATCCATATTACTCATGCAGTGTATTAAAAAACTTCTAAAGCTAAATGATACCCTGAGATGTGAGGAACAGACTGAAATTAAGGTTATTAGCAGCTGTGGTTTATTTGTAAAAAAAAAAAAAAAAAAAAAGACATTTTATATATACACATCTCCTTTTGGTCTTGTAGCATATATAATATTTGTATAGTAATGTAGCGATATTTAATAATTAAAGTGAAACTGATCTTACCCTCGAGGCTGAGGCGGACCGCAGAGCGATCACGGCTGCGAGACCGGCTTCTGTAATCTCTGGATCTCCTGGGTGAGCGGGAGAAACGGCACCGGTACCTCCCCACAAACCTGCTTCCCCTCCAGTAGACAGGGGAGCGACTGCGAGAGCGGGATCGGGACGGAGAACGCCTATAACGTCTGGAGTAGCCGTAGGGGGATGGAGAGCGCTGGTATCGCCTGCGGTGGGAGGAACGTTCAGGAGAAGGGCTGTAAGAGCGGGAGCGAGCCCGGTAGCGGCGAGGAGGAGAATGGTGCCTGTGACGGCAGCGTGAGCGGCCTGAGCAGCGTGGATGGGAGCGGGAACGTGAGCGAGAGCGTGATGGTGAGGAAGAGTCACTGTCGGAGGATGAGCTCCGTGAAGAGCTCGGTGACCTGCGGGAGGAGCGGCTCCCCCTGCTGCTGGAGAACGAGCTGTCACTGCTGCTGCTGCTGGAGCGAGAAGATCTGCGACCAGACGGAGCCTTCTGATCAAAGATGAGCTTCACACCCTCACTGAGACGTCCAGGGCTGGCCTCCTTCATGATCAAACCTACAAACATAAAGCATCAGATGCTACTAGTGAACTAACAGTTTAATCAATCAAAAAAATTGATATATATATATATATATATATATATATTCTGCAGGTCTTAACAGAGGCCAGTGTTTAGTTTACATATTTAAAAAAAATCTTGGCTTTTGATTAGTTCCTACTTTATGGAGTTAGATATACGAAAAAAAAAAAAAAAATCTAAACATGTCAGATTTTTGATACTGGCTTTAACCAAATTTCTGTTTTGGAAATGTATTCAACTTAATTTTTTTTTAATAAAGATTTGTATATTAAAACAATATTTCAGAGAACTTGTATTACAAAATAAATGTCTTAAGGTAACGCTACTGTGATGAATACACCGAGTATGTAGATATTTGTTACATTTATAACGTTGTGAAAGTTTTTTGTTTTATATGGACAATAATTTATAGGTTGAGGTTTTATTTTGTCTTTACATTAATAATGAGCCATATTTTCAAACATTACAACAACAACAACAACACTACAGTTGGTAGTAATGTGGAACAAAGGAGAACGTTCTCGAACTAAAAGTAGGTCAGGTGACGTTGTGTAACGAAGCCCCGCCCCGCCCCTCCCGTCGATCAAATTACACAACAGACTCGGATCTGGAAAATTCCACAAGAAAGACTATAGTAATTAACCAAGGTTATCATAGAACCACGGCAACAAAATTCTTATTTCACCATCCATAGATTAATAAATATATTCCGGTTGTATGAATACATTTAAATGTTGTTCGCCTTCCTGTATATAAGCCCCGCTTCTCCGGTCGATCAAATTACACAACAGACTCGGATCTAGAACATTCCACAAGAAACACTATAATTAACCAACGTTATCATAAAATCACTGTAACAAAATCCTTATTTCACCATCCATAGATTAATAAATATATTCCGGGTGTTTTAAAGTGTTTTTCGCCTTTCTGTATTTGCTTCTAGATTTGCTAACTAACGGTTAGATTTATGTTGCTATTTTAGCGAGGATTGCAAGTAACTACTATTGAACAACGTTAAAATGCTCACTTAAAAATCAAGTATATAAATATTAACTATAAATAGTATTTAACTTAACTTACCGTCAAAAGGGGCTCGATCCAACAGCAAGATAACCGCCTTTGAGGCAAACGCTATAACGTATTATACCGATACTCCTCGAGCGAGTTCAAAACAGAAACTATCAGAATTCAACGATTGTCAAATAAATGTATTTTAATTCAAAAGTAAGGTCAAATTGTGGAGGAATTATTGAAACAAAACGTGTTTTTTTAATAGCCAGTGCCTGTCTTCAGTAAACGTCGTCGTTTTCTCGCGAGCGGTTGGCGGATTCAGCGTGAAGTGGCTCGTGTGCAGCTCGTTCCTCTTCTTAACCGAAACCCAATGACGTCACACGGGTGGGGGAAGGTGGATTCTAGAAAATTCCACCCAAGCAACAGTGTTTGATGAACATTTTTTTAAATTCACATTATTGTATTTTTTATAACTGATTTATTTTATATTGACTATGAAACTGAAAATACCGTCACATAATTACGCAATGTTTACATATTGTTTACTTTATTTATATATAGTTGTTTCTTCGAGTTGTCTAACACTAATAAATGCGTTAGTACTGTTAAACACTAGTCTCTCGAGAGATCGTCTTATATCGCGAGATGTCTGTGTTTGGGGGAGTGAATGAACTCGTATTTAGAAAGAAAAAAACACACTGTGCTTGAGTCGAATGATTGTGCATTTATTTCCTACAAGAACAGCCCGAACAGCTCGTGCTTGATACAGATAACAGATCCTGAACTTTTCATCTGAACAAATGGCGATCGAAAACCTGCTTCCAGCCAACTTTGGCTATGCAATTTTTACATATTTGTACAGTTTTGTCATGTTGATGTATCTCGGGTTCCAAGTTGGAAGTGCACGGAAGAAGTATGGAGTAAAGGTACGATAAGGCTTCATATGCAATGCATGCTGTTGCATTGCTGAAATTATACTGATGCATATTACATTTTGATTTCTGATTTGGAACCAGTGCACATGTTCTCGTGTTTTGTGTGTAGTATCCCACCATGTACAGTGATAAGGAGCAAGTGTTCAACTGTATCCAGAGAGCTCATCAGAACACACTGGAGGTGTATCCACAGTGGCTGGTGTTCCAGACTATTGCTGCATTGGAGTATCCTGTGAGTATCACAGTTGTGTGCATTTAAAAAATGAACAACAGTTCCAAGAAACCCATGTAACTGCTGTAAGGGGAATATAGAATTCCCTGAAATGCCCAAAATATTGATGTTATCTTAAACATTGTGGTCGGCATTTTGTCAAGACTTGGTGTAACCCAATTATGTTTTATAGATAGATTTTTGTTTGTGAGTTTATAAAATGTGTTTTAATTGCAATTCAGCACATTTTTCTTCCTGCTTTTCCAATTCAAATTACAGTTTAATGTGGACGTAGGCAGTTCCAGCTAATTAATTGAAATGGAGCCAGTTCTGCCCAGTCCAAAACCCTGCTGTGCATTGCTGTACCTCAATTTGTACCATCTTCCATCCTATTTAGTGACAACTAGAAGTAATATATTTAGTAACATTAATGCTGTTTGTATAAACCTTACAAAGGTTCCTATTAAACTGAATCAGAGGGACGTTTCCTTGTAATTTTGTGTTCTATAAATCTCTTGTTAAATATTTTAATTCATTCTCTTTTCATGTGCTATCCTTATCTCACATATATACACCCTTTCACCCAGTTCACCTTTGTTTATCTTGCATTTTTTATCTCCCATATCAGATTGCCGCCTCTGTGTTAGGAGTCATCTGGGTTACGAGCAAGTTCTCTTATGCCTGGGGTTATTACACTGGTGGTAAGTCTTAATAAATGAACGTGTAGCAATTTTAGATTGTTCTCAGATGCAAAAGCACATTCACATCTGTTTCTGAATCAGAGTGCAAATGCAAAAAGGTTTGCATTTATTTTGCATTTAATTATAGATTTAAATGACACTTGTATGTTTGTGGATTATATTGTGTGTTTTCAAAAGAAAGTGTATTTATGCATAATTTTTTATAAATTGCTGTGTACATTTTCAAGATACTGTTAACTTCTTTAAGTTGTTTGTCTGTTTTAGATCCTGCTAAGAGGATGCGTGGTGTATATGGATATATCGGGCTTTTTGGAGTCATTCTGCTTTCCATCTCTGTTGCTCTGAAACTGCTTGGAGTCCTTTAAGGGAAACACCACTGAGAAAATACGGCATAAAACCAATTCTTGGCACTTAATGTAGTTGTCAGTGATTTTCACGTTTTTACTCTCTTGTTTTAATTACATTACTCCTTCCTGAATATTTTATATAGTATGAACTATTTCATCAAATGTAATCCACTTGTTAGCCTTTTATACACATTCTTTACACAGCTTTCCTTACATTTAAATTAGGGTGACCACATAGTCATTGCATGATTGTGTTTATGTTCAGATTACCTTGGTTTAAGTACAGCTTTTGTACAGAGCACTTCAGGTATAAATCTGTGAATGGGAACATTTCAAATACTGTGCTGATTTGATTAGGATGTATAGTCACCCTATGTTATTTCATTAAATTCAGACGAATGAATAAAATGTCTGTAAGATTCGATCAAACCATGTGTGAGTACTGAGTGCTTCAAACTGCAAGAAAATATTGTAGTCCTGCATAATTTATACTCATTTTATTCATTTGTGAAACCACTGTCATTACTGTAAAAGAGATTAAAGATCTTGTGTGAAAGTTACAGTAATTATATGATTCTGATCTCCCAGATAATATTTAAAATGGCATATGGCAGGGCTTTAGGACAACTGGAGTGTTAAATAATTTATAAACAGGTGGTTACACTGAAATTCTTATCTTTCCAGATGGCTCTTTCCTTAATGAGATAGTTGACACAAAAATGAAAATTCTGTCTATATTTATTTATTAATGTTGTTCCAAACCTGTATTAAGTTTTGATTAACACAAAATACTGTGAGTAACTTTTAGAAGCTTTTTTGTTTAAGATCAACATCTGAGAAAATCTGGAAGAATAGAAAAGCATTAGGATTTCATACATCAAGCAATATGGTACAATCTATGTTGCCAAGTTTAATATATAGGGGTTTCATCAAAACAAATGAACAATAGGAATGCAAATACCACTAATAAACTCTTATTTAGTTTGAAAAGCCTAGGTGTCATTATAGTCTTTTAAAGACCCAATAGACTTAGCAGTTTTAGAAGTTCAGTTTTTGCAGGTTTGAAAATGATTTAGTAGCCTGTATAGATGCTTTTATATTAACATTGTCTCAAGACATTGCAAAATATGTGTGCCTATGTGCTAGATTAAGACATCCTTTACTAAAATTAACTAGTTATATTTATATATATTATAGTATAAGTCTAATAACGTGTGTGTGTGTGTATTGATTACCATCTGTATAACCACAGTTTTACTACAAATACCATGGTTAAACTATGGCTAGTGTAGCAAACCTTTGGTTAGTTTGTAGTTTCCATGGCTTAACTATAGTAACAATAGTTTGGTTTCATTTGTAGTAAAAACATGGTTAATTTGTCAGGGATATCAAGGTCTACTGTTATAATTTTTTGGTTTGCCTTTTTTTTTTTTTTGATGTACTTTTATGTTTATGCTTTGTAACCCACCTTAGTAACAGTAATTACTATATTTAAAAAATATTAATTTTACCAAACAGCTGATCACGTGACGCCAACAAAGCCGTCCATCCAAATGAGGAATCGACCAGTTCCATGGAGAATAAAACAGATTTTTCTAAAACATATTTCAAAATTTCTCTTATCTCGTGGTTTTATCTGATGTGCTGTTAATTTATGTACGTGTTACCCCTGTAATAGGTGCACATCTTGGTTTCTAGGATGTTCTGAGCTAATAGACTGATGCAGAGCGCACTGCGCATGCGCGACTCGAGCACTGTTTGAGACGGAAGACGGCTGAGTGTCCTGCGAACCACAAGAAAAACGCAAGAAAAGTGCAGGTAAGAATTCCCTTTGCTGTAAAGATTATGTCCTAGCAATCATTCGTTAAATATTCACCGTTACTGTGCTTTTATTTATCCGCCATGCTTTATAGAACGAGTGATGTAGCAAAATTTTCAGCCGGACATGAGAGATCAAAAATGTTTACGGCATTAACACTCGACGTTTTCGCCCGATATTGCGCGGAAATGTAGTTCTGAACTATTATGTTAAAGCTCGCATATGTTAATATTGAGATATTGGTCGCAAACATGACAGAAGGAAACCCTTTGTGTGTTATTTGTGTTTGGTTCAGGATGATCATGTGTGCTCTGCGTGTGCGCAGTCAGTGACGATGCGTCGCTCCTGCGCAGGAACGGCTTGAATTTATTTCCTTCTAAATAGAAACTAAAATTAGTTGACGAACACTAATTTTCCCCCGTCACTTTTTCAAGATTATGTAATGTAAAATAAAAAAACATCAAAAGAACAGCATTTTATTCGAAATAAAAATATTCTGTAACATTATAATTGACTTTACTGACACTTTTGATTAGTTTAATGCATAGATAGATAGATAGTGCCGTCAAACGATTAATCCCATTAAAAATAAGTTTTTGTTTACATATTATGTGTGTGTGTGCGTGTGTGTGTGTGTGTGTGTGTGTGTGTGTGTTGTGTATATTTGGTATGCATATTTAAATACACGCATGCATGTATACATGTATATATTTAAGAAAAATATGTTTATATATCAAATATATTTATATATTAATTTAAATATATAAATCTCAGTATTTTAAATATGTGTGTATTTGTATATACATAAATAGTACACAAATGTAAAAAAAAAAAAACTTTTTGGGATGCGATTCATTATAGATAGATAGATAGATAGAAGATAGGGAAGGAGGTGTTTTTAAATTAAATATTTGAAATGAAATATCCATTTCTCTGCCCAAATTTGTCACTGTATGATAATTGACTTCACCACACAATGTGAATAAGTCTTTTTTTATTATGAAAACCAGCAGAACATCTCAAGAGTAATATATGTTTCTCTGAAGGGTCAGATCAGAAGCATGTCAGGGTTTCTGGACGGGATCAGATGTGGCGATTGCGAGTGTAATGTGGACTGGGGTGAGAAGAGAAACACCATCGCCTCCATCGCAGCCGGAGTTCTGGTATGTTGATAAATCCTGTGTTCTTTGAAATATCCAGTGATTCCCAAACTAACAGTTTTTCTTCTCGTGCAGTTTTTCACAGGCTGGTGGATCATCATCGATGCTGCGATAATGTACCCTAAAGAGGAACAGTTCCACCATGCATATCACACCTGTGGGGTTATAGCGACTATAGCCTTCCTCATGTGAGTTAAACCTGTGACATCATTTGATCTGTCCCAGTCTTACTTCCTGTTGTTAAGCACTGATTTCACTACAGGGTTGTGCCGTGACTACTGAACAATGGCTGCATTGATAAACCACCATAGATTTGTATCAGGGTTTTTATAGTAAAGTAAAACTAAACCGTAACTTATATTTAACTGTAACTTACAACTTATTATAACATGTTTTTTAATTATTTCAGCTACATTTATCATTTATTTTAATTTGATGTACTGAAATGAAATAAAAAATGAATAAAAACTATAGACATTTGAAAGAAATAATAAAACTAACAAAAATTGCAGAAGTTTGAACTCAGATATGTAAACAGAATCTAAAACAACAAAAAAAAACTACACTGTAAAACAAAGTTGGCAAAACTAAATTTAGAATTTCTTTACTTAATTTACATCAAAATGTTTGTTATGATTTTCATAACAGAACCTCTGCTAAGGGGCTGTTTACACGACAACGTGTACTTTTTATACGTTTTGCCTGTTTGTTTATACAACAACAGTGTTTTGGAGACTGAAAACTCATATTTTTGAAAACGGTTTCAAATGCAAATTTTTGAAAATGGCACCATTTTAGTTTCCGTTTAAACACCCAAAATGGGAATCTGTGAAAATGGTGACGTCATGCGCATGCATAGTACATGTTAGATATGTAGACATGCACAGTATGTGTCGATTTCAAAGGCAAGCGCAAACAAACATGCACAACAATGGCAGAGTATATGTGACTGTTGTTGCTTCTTCAGCAAAGTGTGGATTTACATCACCAATATTACAACCAACAACAGAGACGCATCATATACAGCATATAATCGTCATTTCCTTAAAGGTACTGTTTATTTACAGTACAAGGTGACAGCACAAACTATTTGCCTGGCATACATAATACAGCATTTTTGGCCATTTTCCCAGATATGTGTAAATGAGAATAGTTTTAAAAACGTTGTTGTGTAAAAGTTAAACTTCTTAAAAATGCAAACGACATCGTTGTCATGTAAACATAGCCTAAATTAACATAGCAAAACAATACTAATCCTCCCAATTATTTTACATTAATCTAGCAAAAAAAAAAAAACAGTATGTAACACTTAACTTTAGTTTTTACTCTACCTTTAGAATGCCATGGCAAAGCATGCTGGGAAATAGAAATTGCAGCCATGTTCAGTTAAATCTTAAGTGCGTCTGATTTAAAAGTAACAAGTTCATTAAGCTCAAATAAAGTGAAACCATTCAGATGACTTAGAATGAGTCAGTTTCATGAACTCAAAAGATAGAGAATACTCAGAAAGGTTACTTGAAATCATTTGTTTTTGCTCAAGCTTATGACTAAAATAAGACTAATCTGAATGCAGGATCAATGCAGTGTCAAATGGCCAGGTGAGGGGTGACAGCTACAGCGATGGCTGCTTGGGACAGACAGGTACGTCCTGCATACACAACGAGACAGCATTAACTTTATGCATTTCTTGTAGATATTGAAATAATACATGACTGAAATGTGCTTTGAATGTGTTTAGGTGCCAGAGTTTGGCTCTTCATCGGATTCATGTTGGCGTTCGGGTCTCTCATCGCCTCTATGTGGATCCTGTTTGGTGGTTTTGTTGTGACTGGTGAGAGAATATGATTTTGCCCTTATAGAATAAGATGATTCAGGTTTCTATCTGTTTACAGTTGCTGATTGTGTTTTTTCCATTCATTTATTTTTTCTTTATGATTGAACAGACCACAAGGATTTGTCAGTGTATCCTGGCATTGCGGTTTTCTTCCAAAATGCTTTCATCTTCTTTGGGTAAGTTTGTAAATACAGTTAAAACGGTATTATTATTATAATTTAAAAGAAGTATTTTCTACTTATTCTAAAATGTCCCTGAATTTTCAGCATCATTACTCCAGTCTTCAGTTTCACATGCGAAACATTTCTGATTATTATTATGAATACTTGAAAACAGTTGAACATAGTTTTGTTAAACTGTAATACTTGTTTCTTCGACTAAAGTTTAAAAGAAAAGACTTTTTGAAATGTTTATGTGTAACATTATAAATGTCTTCGCTGTCACCTTTAATCAGTTTAATGTGCCCTTGCTGGTCAAAATGTTTGTTTCTTTAAAAATCCAAAATGAACAATTTGTTCAAAAATAAGTAATTCAAATTGAAATGAATGGACTAATAAAAAGGAGACTGTTTTTGTCTGTTTAAAATTATTTTACAGATTGCACCGAGCACAAGCAGTTTCTTATAGCTGATCATAACTAGAAACATGTATATTCACTGTCAATATTTTTCATTTCTGTGCAACCAGTAAAACCTACTGAGTTTTTCTTGGTTGTATATTTTGTAGCTTTAAGTTCATTCTCTATGTATGTTTGCTTAATTCTTGCTACTGATGTCATCAAATCTCTTCAACTGATGAGACATCGAATAATCATCTAAATACTTTTCAGAAAGCTTAATAAAATTTGTTTTGAATGAATCATGAGTATACAAGTATTGCCCTAACTGCATTAGTGGTCTGAGATTTTGAGTATTCATGTTATTCATGATAAATAATTTGGCAAATTCCGATTTATTTAATTATTTCCCAAGTTAAACTATGCTATTTTGATTCTCCTTCTCTCTTGCAGTGGTCTGGTGTTCAAGTTTGGCCGAACCGAGGACCTCTGGCAGTAAAGATCCCTTTCAATCAAATCCCACAGTCCATCAACACACAATTCCTCTGTACTTATTGCTGCTTATTTGCACTCTCGATTTCTTTCTTTCCCCTTTTCAACTCCCCAGCTGACCCCCGTTTTTCTGCTGCTGTTCCTTCTTCCTTTCTTTGTCTTGTTTCCTGTGTGGCCATAGTAGACGACCCGCAGGGAGATACAATGCAAATCAAATCCGGTCTATCAAAAACATAATTGATTCACAAAATAGTTACGTGTTTATTGTGCAGCGGCAGCAGAGAGATTTGAGTAGAATCTTCAATAACCAAAATGAGTGCGACTGACTTTCAGTCTTTCAGCTTCAGTGTTTATTGAAATTGAAAAATAAATAATGGATCTTTTGGAAAACTTTTATTTACAATCTTTTGAAATTTTGTGCAATGTGCAGATTTGAGAACATACTTCTTTCATATTTGCGGCTTAAGCTTCGGTCAGCTGATATCACTACAACAAGTGCTTTATTTTTACGGCTTATCTTTGGAAGATTTTTTTATATCGCGTTATATAGGTTCCCATGCTTTTCCCAGTCATTCAGTTGTTTAATTTGAAAATATTAAACAGATTGCACTGAGCACAAGCAGATTCTTATAGCTGAGCATAACTAGAAATATGTACATTAGTTGTCAATATTATTCATTTCTGTGCAACTAGTAAAACAAGAGTTTTTTTTCTTGACTGTGGGAAGCCTGGTTACATATTTTGTAGCTTTTGGAGCTTTAAGTTCACTCTCTGTGTATATTTGGGCATGTGGGAGATGTATAAAAATGTTAATGTTTTTTAAAAGCACAATTTCTTATTATTTCAGTGGTTATGGGAGAATGAGATGAGAGTCAGAGAATTCGATTTGTCTGTCAACTAACAAATTATAAGTTCTTCTGATTTCTACAAGCTAAAAGAATGTAACATTTTAATGTAACCATGTCTCTCTTTCTGACAGAAAGTAGCTGAACTTTCAACTGTGGGTTTAAATGAATAAAATTATTGTAAATATGTACAGAGCCAGTGTTTTTTTTTTTTTTTTAGAAAGTGCAATATTTTATTACATTCAAAAGCAGATGAATAACATGGGATTGTAGATTAAAGTCACTATAAGGTTATTTTTATATATTGCATTAGGCGGTGGTGTGGTGTATCAGTTTGTCATTGTCAGGCTGAACAAACTCTTCTCTGTTTTCTTGCTTCCACTAAAGTAATTTAATCCAGCCTTAATTTCCAGGGGCTTGGACATTTCTTCTGAGATGTAGTTTTGTATGATCTGTCTCTTAGAAACCACAGTGCTTTCCATTCATGGACATTTTATCTTGTAAATTGTTTACTTAAGCAATGTCCAACCTCTTTAACACACACAAACACAAATACATTCATGCATAACTGCAGTCATTTTATTAATGTGTCCACAAGTTTTTCATTTGTGTACCACCAAGTTTGGATACTACAAGAAAACAAATACATAATTGGCAATTAATGCAAATAATTCTACTTTTAAATGATAAAAGATAAATGCAAATATTAGGATTAAGGAATGATCTATTTAAACTGATGCAAATTAACAAATTCGTTCATCCTCCCAGAATGCCTGGTCATCAAAGCACTTCCTGTTCTGCTGGAGTCTCCAGATACTCAATTTAAGAAAACGTCCTGCAAATTTTCATTTCAGTTGTAAGTATAGTTCGCCTCATTGAACCAAAACACAAAACCAACTGGTCAGTATTTTTTAACATAAGAATCAGAATTGAGTCAATGCAAAAAACAGAGCAACAGGACGAGTGGGGTGACGGTTGCAACATGGCTTCTTTTTTTTTTTTTTTTGTGGAATGAGCTGCAGTGTTGATATTCATACTGTACATGTCATGCTCAATTAGCCCCCCATCCTTCCTTTTACAAACATTTTTTTTGCAGGTTTCATGACACACAAAAGCAAACAGCATGTGATTCTGAATAAAAAAAAAAAAAGAAAACCTTAAAATCAGTCCTGACAGTTTGTTATATCAAGTAAACACTTTTCTGAATTAAAAATCTGAGATTTAAAACTTTGAAGAAAAACAAATGTAAAGCATTAAACATTTATCACGTCAGCTTGAGCTTGAGTAGCATGGGCTTCTTTGTTATTTTTAGAGCACTTTTTTTATCGCTGACAATCGGGTAATACGTGTTATTGAGAGCTTTTAGTGGAAATACTGATGGAAAATGTAGATTATTGAATGAGTGTCACTATTGAGTGACTATACATTAAGAGTGTGGTTTGAAAGTTAAATTGAGTTTTGTTTATTATTAAAGGGAGAAAGGCTTTTTCCTTTGGCCTCTAGGGTTTTGAAAACCTAGTTAACCATGCGTATTTGTAAAGAAAGACTCTACTAGCGGGCAGTTTTAGTGTTGTGGCTCTCCTTAAAGCCTGGAACACTGATTTGTATTGTTATTCAAAACACATTTGACCTTACCGGAGGCTTCACCAAAAAATCCGTCTTGACAGCCAAACCAGTGTTTGATATACACCTTATCCACCAGAGACACAAGCACACAGCCATCTTTAGAATGTTGTCTTTAAAAAAATTTTGCCATAGCACTGTGTTTCAATGGCATCACTGGTGAAGTGGATTCACTTATTGTAGAGCTAATGAAAGTTATCATGTGCTTTGTAATTTTTTGAGATGTCATGAATGTCAGTAGACTGGTAAGATTTTAAAACAAGAGGTCATTCATTAAGTGTGTGTGTGTGTGTGTGTGTGTGTGTGTGTGTGTGTGTGTCGAGTCACCTGGGTAAATTGGTAGCAATACATTTTATGGGTCATAATTATTGATTTATGCCACAAATCATTGGGACATTTAGTAAAGATCATGTTCTATGAAGATATTGTAAATTTACAACTGTAAATATATCAAAACTAAATTTTTGATTAGTAATATGCATTGCTAAGAAATTTATTTGGACAACTCTAAAGATGATTTTCTCAGTATTTAGTTTTTTTTTTTTTTTTTTTTTTTTTTTGAACCCTTGGATTCCACCATTTCAAATAGTTGCATCTCAGCTAAATGTTGTCCTATCATAACAAAGCTTATTTATTTAGAGTTCTCGTGTGTTCGGAGCGGGGCCGCGAATCATTTTAGTCAGTTCGGAGTTTGGAGCGGCATCGCGAATCATTTGAGTCAGTTTGGGGATCGTGAATCATTTGAGTCAGTTTGGGAGTTCGGAGCGGGTTCGCGAATCATTTGAATCAGTACGGGAGTTTAAAGCGGGTTCGCGAATCATTTGAGTCAGTTTGGGAGTTCGGAGCGTGAATCATTTAAGTCAGTTCGGGAGTTCGTAGCTGGTTCGCGAATCATTTGAGTCAGTTTGGAAGTTTGGAGCAGCTTGGCGAATCATTTTAGTCAGTTTGTGGTTCGCGAATCATTTAAGTCAGTTCGGGAGTTCGGAGTGAGTTCGCGAATCATTTGAGTCAGCTTGGGAGTTCGGAGCGTGAATCATTTGAGTCAGTTCGGGAGTTCGGAGCGGGTTCGCGAATCATTTGAGTCAGTTTGGAAGTTTGGAGCAGGTTCACGAATCATTCGAGTCAGTTTGGGGATCGCGAATCATTTGAATCAGTTCGGGAGTTTGTAGCTGGTTCGCGAATCATTTGAGTCAGTTCGGGAGTTCGGAGCTGGTTCGCGAATCATTCGAGTCAGTTCGGGAGTTCGGAGCAGGATCACGAATCATTTGAATCAGTTCGGGAGTTCAAAGCAGGTTCGCGAACCCTATGGTTCTATAGAACCCTAATGAACGCTTTTTTCTAAGAGTGTTGTCCAGTGTTGGGCAGTAACATCAATTCAATGAGGAAAAGATGGTGATTATTATACCAACATTGACTCTTATATTAAAACGTTAACATTATTTGAAAACTGTCATTTCTATCTTTAACATACTGTTTAAAAAAAGCAGCAGTCAAGATGTTTGCGCAGTTTGTGTGCAAACACTGCAAGTTATCTGTGCAAACGCATTACAGATTTGACCACCATATCATAATGCATAGGAACTAATTTAAGGTTCAAGTGTGGTCTGCCGACTTGTCCTTGTAGTTTTCAGATTCTGTCTGCACTAAAGTCACACATGCTTCGTAAGCACACACAACCAAATAAGGTTAACTGCAGACCTGCTCAAACGGATGCTGTGATTTGTCAGGTTGCGCGATGCGAGCATACTGTACATCCCCAAAATTTCATAGCTTCTGCGACCATCTAAAATGGCTTATACGAGATGGGAAAAAAAGTTACCTGCCCCTTTCCAACTGTGAAAAACATTTTCATGTAAAATCAACTTTCACATCTCACATAAGCAGAAAACAGCAGCATCTGTGATAATATCTGCATCATACTGTATATGGTGATAATTGCAATGATAAAGACACATTTTTGACAAATTTGGCCCTCTTCTATATGAGGATGCAAGCTAAAATGTTGCAACCAGCCACCACTATCCAAATTTTAATTGATAAATTCAGGTGATGCATGACTGCAACATGACTGCAACATTTATTTCAAAACTGAGAGATGAATTAAGAAAGCAAAATATGCCATCATCATATATTGATAACATCATAGCTGGTTTAATAAAAGTAATCTTCTGAGGTTGTGTAATGAGGGAGTATTTAGGTCTGATGACACTCGGAAGACATATTTCAAGAGGAATTTTAATTATGTGGCACCTGAACAGGTGTATCTATAAAAATTCCAAAGGAAAGGAATGCTTTTTGCAGTGCAGCTGGACTCAAATGAAGGTGTAGAACCATCTCAAGGATGATCAGAAGAAATGGACAGCACCTGAGTTAACAGCAAAGGGTCTGAATACTTAGGACCATGTGATCAGTTTTTCTTTTGTAATAAATCTGCAAAAAAGTGAACAATTCTGTGTTTTTTGTCAATATGGGGTGCTGTGTGTACATTAATGAGGAAAAAATATGAACTTAGATGATTTTAGCAAATGGCTGCAATATAACAAAGAGTGAAAAATGGAAGGGGGTCTAAATACTCTCTGTACCCACTGTATATATATGAGAAATGGTACCTTGACAGTTGGATTGAAAAATAACTTTAGAAATCTTATTTATAGAAATTGCAGTTAATTGTTAATGTTTGCTTTATTTCAAGTTATGAAAATGTTTTTTTTAATGGTTTTAGTTTTAGTTTAAGATAGAAGATAAACATTACACTTCAATGCTCTTAGTTCTTAATACGACTATACAGTAGATAAGATTGAGGGGTGGGGAATTTGAATTCAGAGATTGATGTTTCTATACCTTCATGTACCGGCATCCCAAGACTGATAAGAGAGCAGCACAGAATCCAATCGTCATGGCAATCCACGGTGCGTGGACTGCTGTCATTGCAACTCCAATGGCAACATCACCAGACAGGGCAGAGCTCTGGATGTGAACCTGTGCAGACATGCTGCTCATCTCATGATGCCCATTATCTGAAAATCTGCCTAACATTCCTAGATTCCAACTAAGTCAACATGCAATGGTGTTCACAACCCGTTTTACTTTGACAATGTTACAAAGTATTGTATTACATTACAGTATTCTATTAGTGAGGGAGTTGCTAGATTATTGTTCCTACAGCCGCTCACCATGTTCATCTTTCCTTTGGAGCTAGTGAGCATAGAGACACACATCGACATGATAACACTGACAGCCAGTGACAGATATGTCCCGTTAATGACAGTAAGTTTTAATCCTCTCTCCCTCCTGTTAGCTCCCACCAGCGCAGAGTTAAAACTGGGCCAGAACATCCACAGGAATCGTGTTCCTGTGAGGAAAAGAGAAAGGGAGGATATTCCTGTGCTTAATATAGACATAAAATAATTACACTTCAGTCCTCGAATCTCACTGGACAAGCATCAATCCAAGAGGGATGATATCCCTGTTTGTATCACTCCGAATCATTGAATTGATTCATTCAAAGTGGTGATTCATTTCATTTAGCAACTAGCACTGGGTAATTCATTGAATCTTTCATTCAAATGATTAAATGAAAAACACTAATTTATTTAGAAAAAAATAACTGTCCTTAGTACTGAATCTTTGATTGAATAATTCAACCAATTAAAAAAAATGCTGATTAAATAAAAAACTAACCAAATTACTGTTTTTATGAGTAAATAACTGAATCTTTTATGTAACTGATTGATATAAAATGCTAATTTATTCAGGAACAAGAACACATAATTGTATTTATGATTGGATTATTGAATGATTCATTCAGCTGAGTCATTGAAAATGATGATTAATGCTGCATTAATTAATTAATTCAGGAACAAAATTGGTTACTGTCTTTAAGAATGAGTAACCAAATAATTTTTTCAAGCTATTCATTGTTGAAACGTTCATTAAGTGGTTGTGCTCACAGGGTGACACTTTACAATATCAGTGCATGAATAATCATACTAATACTTGAATTAAATCCTATTACTTTAATATGAACTAATGATGTGTAAAGGCATTCACTGATCATGAACTAGCCTTAGCTATGACATGAGTCAAATTAATTAATTCATGTATGGATAACAACCACTTTGACTTCATGTGAGATAGTTAATGTATTAATTAAAACTTTTGGGTACATTTTAACACCTTAATACACATGATTTATGTTTAGTTGAGCTTATTAGTTCATATTAAAGTAATATTTAAATTAGGTTGGCCTATTAGTACATGATTACTCATGTACTGTTATTGTAATGTTTTATCCAGTTGGGGCTATGAAACACCAATGCTTTGCTTTGTTAAAAACAATTTTAAATGGCATTGAAATGTTTCTACCATCTGAATTTGACAGATATTGCAGAAAATATTATGGAAAAAAAATCTACTGAAATTGGCTTGCATTGTACTTAGAGATGAGGATATGGGACATGTAAAAGGTTTCTTTATATATTTTGGAAATTGATACTTTTCTTACACAGAGCAGAGTTTGCAGGACCCAGTGATTTAGGAACAAAACAAATATAGCTGAATCTCTAAACCAAACAAATTATTCTTCATTTTAATTATTTTTGTTTGTGATGAGGATCACACAATAAAAATTATAATTCTTATGTGGGAAAGTAATGCTTCTTACATTGAGCACAGCCCGCAGGATCCACTGAGTGACCACAAATCTTGTGACCTCAACAAGAGCCATCAGTAAAAGCTGGACAGGATTTGTCTTCCCATGGACCCCTCCCATGGCAACCAGAGCGGATGCTGCAAAGAGCTCTGCCTCAATCACACTATATGAGGAGTACAAATAATATTTCATATCATATCAACTATTCACCCAAAAATGAAAAATTGCTTAAAATTTACTCATCTTCAGGCCTTCCAAGATGTAGAACAGATTTGGAGACTTGGAGACATTTATAATTCCATCACTTGCTCGGCAATGGATCCTCTGCATTGAATGGGTGCCGTCAGAATGAGAGTCCAAACAGCTGATAAAAATAACCCACAAGTAATCTACACCATTCGAGTCCATCAGTTAATGTCTTCTGAAGTGGAAAGATGCACCCAATCCCTGCAGAGGATCTATTGGTGAGCAAGTGGTGTAATGCTATATTTATCCAAATCTGATGAAGAAACAAACTCATCTACATCTTGGATGTATTTCATTTTTGGGTGAACAATTACTTTAATAGTTTTCATTCTGTCACTGAAAATTGCCTGTTCTGGTTTTGCCATCAACATGTTAAGCTATGTCTGCTAAGAGCTGTAACACATGCTCCTCTTCATACTGATGCGGATCTCTCTCCTGTGTTGTCGTTGTGGCAGCAGGAAGCCATTTATCAAGACGGCCCACTGGATGGCCATGGCTGCCAACAGCACATTAAACCCTGACCCACTGAAACCATATCATACAAAGAACATGGCCAGGAAACCAAACACTATGAATATCAAAACATGAACATCTTGTAATTCTGTAAAAATGATAACATTTACAATACTTATTTTTATACACTGGCAATTTGTACATTTATAAAAACATGTTAAATAATATTGGTGGTCATTCTTTAATACTGTTCGCGGTAGGTAGAGAAATGCTTCTTATCATCCAAACCAGAGATGTTGTGGCTCCACACCCCAACTGCAACATGACCACGGTAAAGTCATAATCATTTTGGGTATGAAGCATGCTCATGTTTATTTTGAGTCATGATTCTTTATCCATATCCAAAATAAATAAATAAATCATATATTTTATAGATGTTGTAAACAGTTAAACTCAATAATATATATTTTTTTGACAATATTTAGTTTCAAATTACATCAAAATATATTTCAAAATGTATTTCATGGCGTTAAGGTTAAATGCAGATGTGGAGGAATAGCCTACTGTAGATCAAAACTAAATTTAGAATTATTTAAAAACTTTAAACTATTTTCATAAATTGTATATATATTTTTGGAACATTGTAAAGTAAGTTTAAAAGACAACAAAAGATCTTCAAGTCTGATGTGAGTGTATTTTACTGTATTAAAACAGTAACAAATTATTATAATTTATATATATATATATATATATATATATATATATATAGGTTGAAAAAATATATCAATGTGAATATATTATGAAACATTTATATATACACATATATATATTTACACACACACACACACACACACACACACACACACACACACACACACACACACACACATATATATATATATATATATATATATATGAAAATATATATGGGGTAGGTTTGATTCTATATGCTACATTTGCTTTAGTTTCTTAACAGTATATGCGATTGACAGCCAGTCTTTTGTTGCATTTATTCAATTGTTTTATTTTATTCGGTATATAAAAAATATTTGGGGGAATTACATGTAGTAAAATTAAGCTATTGATCATTAAATTAATAATGCATTATTCCTTATTTGGTGGGCCTTGTTTATGCCATTGTAGCGTTTGACAGTCACACAATGTAAAAACGCGCAACGTACCAACGAAAATTACGTTTATGTTGGAATACGCATCTCTCATAAATCTTACGCAAAAAACGTATATGGAGTCCCGCCCAAATCAATTCCATTGGTCATGGAGGACTACCTGATTTGTCCACAAAGACAGCGATTGGTAGGACGGAGAAAGCCTGTCAGCCGCCCCATTTCCCTTTCTTGGTACCACTACAAAACAGATCGCTGCTTATTGGCTGTTTGTCTTGTCATTCAAAATGACAGCTGACACGTGAAATTCCCATTGGCTTAGCGGCCTGTCAGTCACACCTGTCTAGGCCCGTGTCTGTGCGTCTGCGCCGAGAAAAGGAGGAGGGTCTTCCACTCAGTCTTTTTATTTATTTCTTTGTTTCCAGGAGAAAAAAACAAAAACAACCACAGCGGTATATTCCTTTGCGGGACCGCCGAATAAGAGAGAACCCTGGACCATACTGCTGTACGTATTAAAAAGCCCGATTTAAGGGGGCGAGGATGAAGCGGCGCAATGCGGACTGCAGCAAGCTTCGACGGCCCTTAAAACGGAACCGAATCACCGAGGGGATCTACGGCAGGTACGATACAGACCTTCCGAGCAAACCGTTATCATTCACGAGCTTAAGAAAAGACAAATATTTAGTTTCTATTATGATCTAAGATCTCATAGAGAGACTGTAAGTCATCTAGTCGAGCTGAGCTACCGACAACAAAGCTGGCTGAAGGTAACGTTAGACAGCCGTCTCCACAGAAATGAATAAGCTGCCGAAGGCCTCATTACAGCGGTGCGCTTTAAAAGAAAGAAACCCGCGAAACCCACCGCTGTGCGCTCGAGACCCGACGGTTAGAGTCGGTAACTGTCAATCATCGGAATGATTGACGTGATGGGACCGTTAGTCTGTCAGAAGCCGCACCGAAGAGATGGATTGATTGTGATTGCATCTTACAAGACCGTAAGAAGAATAACCGTTATTTAATTAGCGAATCGCGTATGTAAATGCGTGAAGGTTATTCAAATACAGATTTCTAAGAGACAGCTGGAGGGTTTAAATGCCTGAGTGAGACGCCAAATAACTAAAGTTGGTTGTGTTTTTCCTCAGAAGTTGGGGAGACCGAGGGCAGTTGTATACTTTTTTATTTTATTTTACGTTTTCCTTGAGAACTCACTCACTAATGTGTGACAGAAATGACAGTGTATCTTTGGCAGTAAGTATTTGTTTGTATGCTGCCAGGACTAACGTTAATGCTTATGTTAAAATGATCATTATTTTGAAATATTTTTAAAAGCTGGTCTAAATCCATCTGACTGTTTTTTTGGTATGTGAAACACAAAAGATTCTAACATCACTAACATTAACCATTCACTTTCGTTGCTTTTTTGCATAAAATGAAAGCAAATAACTGAAACTGTCATTCTGAGTGACTAACATCTCCTTTTGTGTTTCACGGAAGAAAGACGATGATTCTTTTGTAAGGGTAATAATCTTAATTACACCTACATATTTCATGTAAGTTATAGGATCTTTTTTTTTTTTTTTTTGCACAATTCATTCTTTCAATGAGAGCTGTATTTTTTTAGTCTCCGTTTTTGTTCTGTATTGTAAGGTTTGTCATGGAGCAATCTAACGTTAACCCATCAATCAAAAGTGATGTTATGAAAGGGTTGTATGCAGCAGTAGGCTATTGGATATTTCATATCTTAGCAGATGGCATAACCTCTCATATAATAGCATTAAGTTCTATACTTAGGATGCCAGTCATACTGCTGATCTGTTGCCCGAGTGCCAGTGTTTGGGTATGTTCATTGTTTGGTATATATAGTATGTTTACTATATACAGACTTAATTTCAAATGTTTAAAGCAAGATGTCAATGAAGTGTGCTGTACCAAATTTACACTGTCTGGCACAGATGCACTTCTGAAGTGGCTTTTACAGTCTTTACACAGACTGTTTAATGCTACTCAGAGAATGGCATAAATGCATTTACACCATATACTCATAATGAAAACCATATACTTTGTTACACGATTTAGTCAGGCTTTTATGTTGCATTATGTAAAAGCAGCCTTAAAATCAGCTGTATAAAGATGCCTATAGATGGTACCAACTTATAGGTAATTATGTTCAGAATATTTTTACTGAAATGGTCAAAATTTAGATTTTCTTCAGTCAGAGAAATCATAATTTCAACCGAGCAGTCATTAAGGTCAAGCTGATTCATAATCTAAGTAGTAAAATACAGTAAGAAGCTAGTTACAAAATAAACAAACAAAAAAATGTTTTCCAGAAAAGACAATAATTATAAACAATTAAATAAATAATGCCTTGTGTAAACAAGCACAAATAATAATTATATTTTATATAACGCTGTATGTACATAACACAAAAATGCATTAGTAAACAGCAATATTTACCTACATTTAACATAGCATTTTTATACTTGCAAGAAAACACAGCATATTTCATTTCTTTTATCGTTAAGTGCGCTCATTCCTCTTGGTGTCGTCAGTCTGGCAACCTGCATGTGCGTCAAATATATATGCTGTATATTCTGCTGTAAAAGTGTTATCACTGTAGATGACAGTTAAACAACACTACGATTTGCTCACAATGGGTAAATAACTGGCAACTTGTTTCTGCCATTAAAGTGGGTTGCCAGACTTCACCCATTATCAGTCATTTGCCATTCTGCTTGATGTTCAGCATGTTTTACTATTTAATGTAGTGGCTCTAGAGCTTACATTCAGTCATGTCAGATGTTGACATAATATTGCATGTGATTTCAAGTCTGCATCTGGGAAATTACTCTGTGGGGTTTTATTTGGAATAATTTTTTACACCAATCTGTAAAACCAGATTTCATTTAGAGGTCTTAAGTAATAGATTTGTTCCTAACTTTGTGATACTAAAATATAAAGCAAATGTTTATGTGAAGATCATTTGGGACTTTTTTAAAAATCAGAATAAAATCAGATTTTAATCTATTTACATGCTTTTGTTTTGTTCCAAAATAAACATTTCTCAAATCTTTCATCAATGTATTTTAACCTCTGTTTTCATGTGTAATATCATGTGTTGCATTTGGAGTTTTTGTTTTAGATGCATCCACCCATTTACTGTCAACTTTGATGATATAATCTGTGAAGATGCATCTGTAACACCTGTTATCTGATTTGTTATATTGCTTTCCTCATTGAGGTGGAATTGAGCAAGTATGTCATCAGCCCAGACCTACCGGTCCAGTGACTGCTTTTTTTTTAATCTTGTGTTAACACGATCATTTCTGTCATCAGAACACTATTAATAGTGTCTTCAGCACCTGTACGAGCAGTGGAGAAATATGTAGAAGATGCTATTAGATGAATCATAATCATAAAGGCCAAAAAAACATTTTCAATGGGAAGTAGTTTGTTTGGAAGTGTATCTCTACCAAATGGCATTTTCTTGAATATTCTTTGAAATTAATTGATTTTGCTAACACAAACCACTTTTTTTAGGCCCTGTTAAAATATCAAAATTTATTTTTCTTGTTTTTATTATTTTTAAATATTATTATTATTATTATCGTCATTAATTTTAACTTTAAGATTTTATTTTATAATTTTTATTTTATTTATTTAGCTTTGTTTCTGTTTTTAGCCATTTATGCATGTTTAAACACTTTAAGCTGCATTTCATATATGTAATTAATTAAAAAATAATAATATATTGTTAGCCGTCTTAAAGTTCCTATTTTTGTGAAACAAAGAATGATCACAAAATCAGTCTGGTGGTGACAGTCTTTATGGCCATTTAATGGCCCAAAAACTCATTAAACTCATGATATTCACAATGTAGCTTAATTTCACATTGACAGCATAATATGTGGAAAATGTTCAATATCTCACAGCGGATTAATTATAGACTAATTAAAGAATATTGCTGTTATCTGGTGGTTACATTTGAGTACACCTTATCTGCATTGCTACATCTGGAAATGCAGCTCTTGGCCCTTTCTCATCCCTACATAAAACATAATCGACTTCATTCAGTGCACTACATTGGAGAAAGCCAAACAGTGATTACGTCCTCCCCCACCTACCCATGCTTCATTGGTTTGGATTTAATGCTGGAGATCATGATTGAGATGCTTGTATGTGTCGCTAAATGTTCAGTGGCTCAAGGCCACATGTGGGGTCTTATTCAAAGAGATGAAATCTTGAATGGATGATTGAATGGTTGGGTAAGATTAACATCTCTTTCTCTTTGTCTCAGTACGTTCCTGTACCTGAAGTTTCTGGTGGTCTGGGCTCTGGTGCTGCTGGCAGACTTTGTGCTGGAGTTTCGTTTTGAGTACCTCTGGCCTTTCTGGCTCTTCATTCGCAGTGTTTACGACTCCTTCAGATACCAGGGACTGGTGAGTGTGTGTGTGTGAGAGAGAGAGAGAGACAAGCTTTTCATCCAGATAATGGTACTAAATAATTAAAGAAATCGATTGCTGATGCTCATGTCATCCCAGCAAAAAATCTAATGTTTATCAAAATGTCTGAGCTTCTGTTCTCCATACAACAAAACTGCATGCTGATTTATACTTCTTAATAGCTTCAAAGCAGACAAAAAAATACTATAGGCCAGAATCATAATTTTCAGATGAACTGATTCTTAAAATGGGCTGCTACATATATTTTAATCACATGGCCTTTTTATAATGTGTATATATTATATATTGTAAATGCCTAAATATTATGACTAAATTTTCTATCAAATAAATGCAGCCTTGGCAAGCCTAAGAGGCTTCTTACAAAAGCATTAAAATGTCATAGCTCTTGTACTGTATGATGAATTTATTCATCTCTTTATGGGTTTGATGTTATCAATAATCCTGTGAGGGACATAAACTGCAGTTTATACTCTTATCTAGTCTTATCTGAGATTAAGAGATTTCTTCTTGGTCAGAAGGTCAGTCGTCAGAATTGAAGTATCATTTGCACTTTATTTGAACTAGTGGCTGACCAATACTGTTTTTTTTTTTTTTTTTTGACAACCGATGCCAATATCTTGGAAAGCAGGGGGCCGATAGCAGATATAAAGGCTATATCTTTTTATTTTACTTATTATTATTATTATTATTAATAATAATAATAATAATAATAATAATAATAATAATAATAATAATAATAATATTTAAGAAATGTTTAATAATTTGACAATGGATTAAAAAAATAAATAAAAGTGTAAAATAAACATATTTATACTTTTAGATGACAATGTATTTTTCACAAATAAATATGTAATAAAAATATAATTAAAAAGGGAGTAAACACTGTGACCAACAGGGCACTCTGTATTCTGGGAATTTTGTGTGAATTGGGAGTCATATTTTTCAAATAAAGCATGGGTAACACTCATTTCACATACAGCACACAGAGAAAATGACATGAATATGACACTTGGCAAAGACAATCACAAGTTTAAAGTTTAAAGCATTCAATTCACACGGACCGAACTCCACACAGAGAACACGCGATCATGCAGGTCACATGCACACTTCACAAGATTTCACAACTGATAGTTAAAAAATGCTGTTTAGGGTTGTTTTATATGATGTTTCACAGCAGGACGCTGAAGTTATATTTGACTGAGGAGCATGAAACGACATGCCATTTGCACATGTGGTGATCTGATGTGTCTCTCTGTGTATTGCAGGCTTTCTCAGTGTTTTTTGTGTGTGTGGCATTCACATCAGATATTATATGTCTGCTGTTCATCCCAGTGCAGTGGCTGTTCTTTGCCGCCAGCACGTATGTGTGGGTGCAGTACGTCTGGCACACAGGTAAGAGCCGCATATTGTTGTGGATCACATGTTCTCCATTGTTGATCTAGTATTCTTTGTTTTACCGTTACTGAAGTCTAACCTCAAGCTTACAGCTGGTTGGTCAGTACATTGTGAACATTGATGACTTGCAGCTTTGACACTTCCAGTATAGATAACCTCAAACTGACATGTCTGTCAGTCTGGATTTGGTGTATATTGCCATTCTCGAATTCTCTGTATAAAGATGATGGATTAAAAATATATTTTACAACTGTGTGTACAACTGACACCTTGGAACTCCCATGCCGCTGTGAGCTTTTGTTGTTGTGACATATTTTATTCTATCTTTATAATATGCATACACACACACACCCTGTGACCTTGGTTATTTCTGCCGGTGTGACTGAGCAGCTCTGGATTTTGATGTCAACAATAGGATTTGCTTTCAAATGACTCACTCGATTTGTTTAGCACTGATGCTTGAATCAGATGTGTGCTTGAATCATTGTGGGTTTGTTTAGATTAATTTGGGCTGTTACTGTTTTGATTATGACATTCCCTCACTTTTGTCAGGTGAAGTGTTTTAAGCACATGTTGAATTGACTGTTCTCTTCTCACGTCTCTCCACAGAACGAGGGGTCTGCCTCCCCACTGTGTCACTATGGATACTTTTTGTTTATATTGAGGCAGCTATCAGATTTAAAGATTTGAAACACTTCCACGTGGACCTGTGTCGTCCCTTTGCAGCGCACTGGTATGTCATTTTCCACAATCCTCTCTTACATCGATGAGTCAAACACCGATTGTGAGCAAGTTACAGCTTGATCTGTCTGCTTTCCTCTAAACCATTTCAGAGAGTGTTTGTCATGCTTTTAGTGTTGTAAGTGACGATATGTGACCTGCTTCACTACTGGTGTAAGCAGATCGTCTGTAGCTTTTTCCTCCAACATTGCTAATTATGACGTCCTATTTCTTCTTGTTTTCACAGTATTGGATACCCGGTGGTGACGCTGGGCTTTGGTTTTAAGAGTTATGTAAGTTATAAGATGCGTTTGCGGAAACAGAAGGAAGTACAGAAAGAGAACGAATTTTACATGGAGCTGCTGCAGCAGGCGCTACCTCCAGAACAACAGCTCATACAGAGACAAGAGAGAGAAGCTGAGGAGGGTAAGGACTTTGCACAATGCCTCCTAACAGAATAGTTCACTCAACCATATGCTGGTGTTTGGTTTCTATACAACTCTTTATTGACCACAGCTATCAAGCTCCAAAAAAGAGGGAAACACAACCTACATTTAAGTGTGTTCCATATGATTGGAACAAAGTGCATGAGTTAGATGGACTACTTCGAATGCATTTTTAATGGGTTTTTGTCCTTTTTGGGCATGAAAGCTTTAAACTGTCATTGAATATACAGAGCTATGGATTATTGCAACTTTTTATCTCACAATTCTGACATTTTTCTTTTTTTTTTCAGAATTGTGTGATATGAACCCGCAATTCTGACTTTTTTACTCACTTTTCCGAGTGTCTCGCAGTTCTGACTCAAGATATTATATACATTTTTAGATGTATATAGTCAGAATTGTGAGATATGAGCTCGCAAATGTGAGAAAAAAAAACAACTTTATTTAAAAAAATCTTTTCTCAGAATTGCGAGATATATACTTGCAATTCTGAGAAAAAAAGTCAGAATTGTGAGATAAAAAGTCACAATTACCTTGTTTTATTTTTTATTCCGTGGCGGAAACGGGCTTCCATAAAGATCTGTATGAAGATACTTCAAAAAAGTTTCCTAGCAGTTGTGACATGAGGATGAGCAAATATTTTCTGTGTTTTATAAACTATTATTTTGAAGTCTCTTTTTCTTTCATAAACAACAGCAGCAGCAGCAGCAGCATCTAAAGGCATTCAAGATATAGACTCTCCAGTTGTGGCACAGAACGGCTCGGCAGGCGTTAAAAAGCCCTCATCCAACACATTACCAGAGCTGGAATACAGAGAGAAAGAACGAGGCAAGAACGAGTCCAAAAAGCAAAGCAACCAGAACCATCACAACAGCAACAGCACCAGCAGCAGCAGCAGCATCTTACCGTCAGTGGACAGTAAAGCTCAGGAGATGGAATACATGGAGAACCACGTGAACAGTAAGAGACTGAGCAGCTCAGACCTGCTGGGCAGCACTGAGAACCTGCTGAAAGAGGAACACTCTTCATCTTCCTCCAACTCCAACAAAAATTACAAAAATGCCAGCGGAGGAGGAGGGGGAGGGAGCTCCTCGCCGCGGGGGCACGGAACGGCCAATGGCAGCGTGCTGTCTTCCTCTGGGCCTTTGTCGTCCACCTCTTCCTCTGGTAAGGGGGACAGGAAACAGAAGTGTGGAGGAGGGAAGAACTCGGCGTCAAACAGAGACCCTGTGGAAAACTGCATTCCCAACAATCAGCTGAGCAAACCCGAAGCCCTCGTCAGGTTAGACTCACACGCATCATCGTTCTCAAAATCTGGGCTTCATGTTAAAAACGGCAGCTCTAATGTTGAAAAGGGTGTGCGAAAACACTACACATAAGAAAACAGTCATTTTTGTTATGTTTTTCCTGACACAGAAAGCATTAAGAAACATACTTTTGATTTTTTCAGTAGTAAAAAAGAAATCTGTTCTTGTGTAGTTCACACTGACCTTGAACTTTAAATTGAAAGTTTAAATATTTAAATTGTTGTTGCAAATTTTCATGGTCGAGAGTCATTTCAGTTGAAATCCATGCAATCTTTTCTGGATTGCCAAAATAGGTACTGCATCTTATAAAGAACATAAACAGTTAAGTGTATATTTGTGTAGTATGGATGCAATCTGGACATATTATCTGTGTTGTCATGACCATGTAGCATTCACAACTTCTTCCCCTGTAGCCCCATGGGATAATAAAGTGCCCATCAGATGTACACTTTGACATCATAATATAAATATTAGGCCATCCGGGTTCTAACTGTTTTTCATAAACTGTATTTAGACTTACTTTTCTTTCGGTATACTATTTTTCACGTACTATATAGTAGGAAATGGACCTATTCAGATGGGGTTAGTTCTTCTTCAGACACCTATACCTACACCTATATATTATTAGAATATAGTGGTACTCAAAACATTTACATAACAATTGTAAAACAGAAGTTGCAGACCACCAAATACCTCAAATCTGGGAGAAACCTCCAGTTACCTCAAAATATCAAAAATCATCTACTTTCTGCTTAGACAGCATTTTGTGCAACACTGGTGTTAATATCATGCCTTGAGCAAGTTTAGATGCCCCTAGAAATGCTGTATAGATAGGTACTCTTTTAGGTTTTAGCAAGTGCAGTCCTTTCCCTGATTCACGTTTATCATGACTCATTATGACCTGGAGTGAATGTTTGCATGTTTTAGGCTGGAGCAGGATGTTAAGAAGCTGAAGGCAGACCTGCAGGCTAGCAGACAGACCGAACAGGATCTGCGCAGTCAGCTGGGCTCACTAGGCAGCTCTGAACGCAGCATACGCTCTGAGCTCGGACAGCTGCGGCAGGAGAACGAACTACTGCAAAACAAGTAAAGCATCCCACCTTCAGTTTGCTCCTTAAGACAGCGCAGAGCAGACATGGGACTGTACTCGTAGTAATGCAAAGTCCTGTTTGTGTGTTCAGACTTCATAATGCCGTTCAAGCGAAGCAGAAGGACAAGCAGACAGTGGGGCAGCTGGAAAAGCGTCTGAAGGCAGAACAGGAGGCTCGTGCAGCGGCAGAAAAACTGTTAGCAGAGGAAAAGAAACGCAAGAAGCTGGAGGAGGCCACAGCAGCTCGTGCAGTTGCTCTCGCTGCAGCAACCAGGTGCTCATGACACACCTTCCCATTATTCCATTGCATTTAATTTGCTAACATCCATTCCATTATAAATTGTGCATTCCATTCTCTTCCTTCCCATTTCATTATGGCATTCCAAATTTCTTTTTAATACTTTTTCAGAGCCAGCATGGATTCATTAAATTTATCAAAAGTGACAGTGTAGACTTTCATTATTACAAAAAAATATTTATTTCAAATAAATGCTGTTCTTCAAAAATGTCTGTTTATCAAAGAATCCTGGTAGAATTGAAAGATATACACGATACACACTACCGTTCAAAAGTTTGCAATCAGTAAGTTTTTTTCAAGAATTCTTTCATGCTCACCAAGGCTTAATTTATTTGATTTAGAAATGTAGTAAAAAAAAATTAATATTGTGAAATATTATTACAATTTGAAATAACGGTTTTATTATTATTATTTTTTGTATATTTTAAAATGTAATTTATTCCTGTAGTGCAAAAGCTGAATTTTCAGAAGCAAATTCTCCAGTCTTTGATTAAACAGTTTGAAAGAACAGCATTTATTTGAAATATTATCTTTTATAACATTCTAAATTTTTTTGTTGTCACTTTTTAAATTAATTGAATGTGTCCTTGCTACCTAAAAGTATTTGCTTGTGGAAAAAAAATTACTGACCACAAACTTTAAACAGAAGCAAACATAACATGAATTCCACACTATAATATTTTGTCACCTAATAATATTTTGTCTACATTAAAAGTACTGCTCTTAACAGGCCTGTGAGTTTTGTATCACTAGTGTAGTGTCCGTTCTCTGAGCATATAAGCCCTGCCCATGTGAAGCACGTCAACTTTGGCTCACGCTGTTCTGTAGTTTTTTTAAAAGTGTATTAATTCTGAACATGTTGAGTATACATATTGCACCAAAATGCGACACTGTACTCCCTCGGATCCATGGCAACACACCCGCCATAAATGAAGTCAACTGGATGAACTGTTCTCGACATAACAATGCAAACAGACAGACAGACACACAGAGATTCCTGCCTTTAGTACACTGTGTCTACACTGGACGCAAGAGCTGAAGGATGTGACAGAGCGACGGTTGAAAATCATTTGAAGTTTGTGTCAGTACATCATAAATAACGCAGAAGCAGTTTACTGTCGGGAATTTATTGCACCATGCTGCATCCAGTGTACACAGCATGATAAGTTCTAATGTATTTTGTCGAAATTGACAGCCATTTATGCTGCGGCGCCCAGGGAGCAGCTGGGGGTTCGATGCCTTGCTCAAGGATACCTAAGTCATTGTGGTATTGCCGGCCCAAGACTCGAACCCACAACCTTAGGGTTAGGAGTCATACCACATCTAACCACTAAGCCAAAACTTCCCCGTAACAGAAAGAAGAATATGTTCAGCCCCCTCCCTCTGAAAAAAATGGTATTCGGATCAGCCCTAGTGAACTAACATGTGTCATTTGTTTGTGTCAGAGGTGAATGCACAGAGTCTCTGAGGAGGAGGATTTCTGAGCTGGAGACGGAGTGTAAGAAACTCACACTTGACATAAAGGTGAAAGAAGATCAAATCAGAGAACTGGAACTCAAAGTTCAAGTGAGGAGATGTTCATATGCCATATTAGCCTTGAATCTCTTTCAGAATCTTCAGAATCTTCTGTAAATGGAGAAAAAGTATAAAAATATCTATCATGTCTTTCTAGGAACTGCATAAATATAAGGAAAATGAGAAGGACACAGAGGTTCTGATGTCAGCGCTGTCAGCGATGCAGGATAAAACCCAGCACCTGGAAAACAGCCTCAGCGCTGAGACCCGAATCAAGCTGGACCTCTTCTCTGCCCTCGGAGATGCTAAGAGACAGCTGGAGATCGCACAAGGTCTTCCATCACACCCTTTTGTTCAGATTACCCACACTTCTTTACTATCTGAAAAACTTTCTTTCTGCTATTGTTTGAAATAATTTTAACTACATTACAGGAGATCAAACTCAAAAATGTAGGGTCTCTTTTTTTTTTTTAATGTAATATTAAAACAAAAATAAAATGAATACTTTTATTCAGCAGACATATTAAATTGATCAAATGTGACAATAACATTTATTTGAACATTCCATTAATCAAAGAATCCTCAAAAAATTTAAAAGTAAGTTTCCAAAAATATGAAGCAGCACAAATGTTTTTAACATTGATAATAACAAGAAATGTTATTTTTGAACAGCAAATCAGCATATTAGAATGATTTCTGAAGGATCATGTGACACTGAAGACTGGAGAAATGATGCTGACAATTCATGTTTACCATAACAGCAATAAATTAAAACGTAAAATAAATTCAAATAGAAATTTAGTTATTTTAAATACTAATAAAAGTCTATAATATTAATGTTTTTTTGAGCAGAAGAGACTACTTTTAAACTGTTAAAATCAATCACAAACTTTTAAACTAGTTTATGTCTTTACTGAAAACATCCCCAAATGTGGAAAAACACTTAGTTGTTTCTATCTGGATATGTTTTTTGTTTTTTTTAGGTCAAATTCTGCAGAAAGACCAGGAGATTAAAGACCTGAAGCAGAAGATAGCAGAGGTCATGGCTGTCATGCCCAGCATGGTGTATTCCGCAGATACGGGCAGCATGACCCCAGTCACGCCCCATTACTCCTCCAAGTTCATGGACACCAGTCCATCAGGACTGGACCCCAACGCATCTGTTTACCAGCCCCTGAAAAAATGAATGCTTGTTTCCCACCACAACAGACCTACACTCATTCTCACATACATACACACACACACACACACACACACACAGGGTCTTCTCTGGTTGTTTTTTTTTCCTCCATAGGCCCAGATTCAGATTCATCTTTGTCATGTCTGTGGCTCAGATTGCTTTTTTGTTTTTGTTTTTTTGTCTTCTATTTCTACAGCTTCTTGCCTGGTCAAAAGGATGTTGTATTGTGTGACTGTATTTGTTGTAGTAAAAAAAAAAAAAAAATCTTAAAAAGGAGGACTTTTAAGGGACGTCACACATTGAGTAGGAAACTGCTGTTTGTTTTCTCTTGTAAATGTCTAGAAACCTCACAGAAGTTGGTGAGTATCTTCCCTCAGTCCATTCAGAGACCGCTCACATCAATTTTGTTCCCTCTTCTTTGGATTTCGGCCTTGATTTTACTGTTGTTGTTTTGTTTTGTTGTTGTTGTTTTTTCGGGGGATGCAAAGCAGGGCAAGTGTGAGATCTGTTGTCCCAGGTGCTCTACCCCATATCAGAAGATGATTTTTTACTCAAGAATGTCACCATCTAAGATGACAAGAATGTAACGCAAAAAAACAAAACGTCCCAGAAACAATGCGATAAAATAATCTCTCTTGGATCAGTATGTCAGGATCGGACGACTCCCAATCTCTAAGGACTCGTTTGACGAACCGAAGCTTCATCTGTGGATTGCTGTTCTTCCTCCTGGTACCAAAAGACAAACTGTGCGCCACAAACACAGTCCAGCAGCGTAATTCACCAGTTACAGATAATTAGTGCCTTCATGTGGGACCTCATTGGTGGAACCGAAAGATCTCTTCCCACCCTTCACCACGTCATGCCTCAACCATATCCTTTTTGGTCATATACGGCAAACGGATCGCCAGCCCATTGCCGTGATGACTCTGCTCCTGTTTTGGTCCACGCTTGTGAATTTGGTCATTTGTTTACATTATTATTTATTTATCCAGCATTGCACTATTGCACTGTTGACAAGCTCGCAAGGGAATATCTTAAGTATGAAAACACAGAATACTTTTCTCCCGTTTTCTTTATTGTGTTGACCATGTTTCAGTATCAGACAGAAGCTAGTGTAGTCCAGTGCCAACTAAAACTGTAAATTTGTTGAAAAAGAAGTGTTTCAGTTCCATCCGGTTAATGGCTGGCCCAATGATCAGAAGCTAGAGGAGAGTATTATTGCTATTATTATATAGTTTGTGTCTTGTTTTCTGAGAAATACTTGGTTGTGCCACTTGATGGCGCCGTTGTGTTCAGAAAGTGTTGCTACTTTAACCCTGTTAGACTCTTGGAAGGGTTTTCATCTGACCATCATCACACAGGCTGTATAGCTGAATCTAGATCCAGACGTCTGCTAAGCATGAAGTATTAATGGTTTAAAGGGAGAATGTCCCAAGCTGACACACTTTTTGGAAAAACCCTCAGATTTGTGTTTAATCTAATAGATTTTGCCAGCCAGAGGAAGAGTGTTCCTTCAAACGAGTTCCGGGCGGTTAATTTCAAAAGATGATTACGGTGTTAATATTCCATTGGTGAATGATTGGCGGGAGGGGGGCGGGGTTTAGCCAGAGTCAGTCCTATGTGGTATTGTAGTGCTCTGAGATGGTTGTTGTTTTTGGTGTCTGTGTTTTTTAAAACTACGATGTGATGGAGGTAGTGGGAAAATTTGCAAAGTCCAAGTGGTTTAAATGAGGGGGGAGGGGTGCAGATGTTTTGTTTTCTTTACCCGCTGTCACTTCTAGCTTTCTGTCTGTTTTTCAGCCAGACCTCGGCTGCACTTTCTGTGAGGTCTCTGTGAGGTTTCAAGTAATAAAACATTTTTTTTTCTTTTCTTTCTTTTTTTTTTCCTGGCATTTAAAATTCTTTTGTGGTTTGTCCATTGCTTGTTGTGGTTTCTAAATGTTTGCGTGCAAAATCATAGGTGGGTCACAATACAAAGTGTTTTGAGAGCAAGGAAAAACATTGCTAAATGCAAATAATAAAATCAAACTAACCTTATAATTATGGTTTATTTGGGCTGAGCGAAGGGTTAATTTATGATGAAGAATAATAAAACCATACATTTCCCCTAAAAGTAGACACAGTATTTGTTTTTCTGATTTTTCATCGACCGAAATGTCAAAAGTACATATCGACATGTCAGTGATATATAGCCAAAAAATAAACATTATGCTTTTTGATCAAAATTTTGCTTTTAAATGTAATTTTCTAATGTTTAATGTTAATTTTAAATGATGTAAACAGGAATTTTTCATCCAACTAGACTTTATGAAAATAACTGGCAGTTATGCAAGATTTTGATCATGATCTAATCATAAACACATTTTCATCACACCAGCTTCTGCAAAATTAACACAAAAACCTATCCTCTTTTTCTAATTTATATACTTTGCAAAAGTCAAAGGCATTTCGTATTTTCATCAGCAAAAAATTAAAGCCAGTTTTTTCTTACTTTTGCTGTAGTGTGTCAGTAGGAAATATCAGGTTTCATTTATATGTTTAATTTTTTTTTGGTATAGGTAACAGTTACTAGTTTCTAAACTATTGCAGCATCTCGTGCTGACAGATTCTCTGAGCATTAAGTGTGATGCCTTCATCTCTCATTCATAAGAGGTTATTACGTGCATGAATAAATAACTAGAGCATTCATATTAAACACATCTCTTTTTATAACCATGCAGACAGGCTCACAGTTCCACACTTGATCTTTCTTCAGTGCATCACTGGCATGATGCGCATGTAAAAACACTTGACACAAGGACACACTTTCACATTAATGGGCTCCACTGTTCAATTTTTACTTAAAGATGCCACAATTATCTTCAACCTGGAAGCTATTTTGTGTGAATGTACAGAAGAAGGGCTGATTTTGTACAGGTAAAGTATCTGGAAGTGGAAGCTTCGCACATTCAAGTTGAAATGGCCATGCCAAATCTTGCTTTAGAAGTAATGTGGATAGTGATAGTTCACTCTTATGCTGTTCCAGACCTGTATGTATAACCTGCATATATCTTTTCATCAGTTAAAGCTGTTATATTCTGATATGAGCTGCAGAATGTTGCTCTAATCAGCATATGGACACATTAATAATGTACATGAGGCATTTAGTATGTCAGCCACGTTTCTCAAGCTTCCAGTTCCAGTAATATAGGATGAACTGGGAGAGTGAATGACTCCCATGGGATGCACTGTTTTACATTCAGTCTCATCTGACTGCCTGCTTTAACAGGTGCATTAGTTTCTGCGATAATCTGAATGAATCTGTCATAGTCACTCAAGAATGCTGAAGATCTGGATTCTTCTTTGTGTTAATTACCTGAACTGAGTGACTCATCTGTTCTACTGTGAGACCCTGGTCAATTCTATTTATTCTTCATCTTCACATGAAACTAAACAGGTTTTGGTGGGTCACAGTAGGGGTCAGAAGAACCTGATGCCCCAGTCTCTATTTACTCTTTGAGTCATACATTGAGGTTGTAAAAGGCCCAATGACAAGCAAAATGACCTATTTCTCACACATAAAAAGAACCACATGCTTCATGGAGGCAACATTATGTGACAGTGGAAAGAAATTAAGGTTTTGTAAATTAATTTTGAGAAATTTTGTCATAGTGTTCTGAAATATTAGCTGAAATATTGTGTAACATATCCACTTCTTCATAATTGACACTACTAACTTTTTTGTCTTCTAAATGTTTCAGTAGTGCAGCTGTGCAATTTACTTAAATCAGAATACTAATGTTTTTAAAATAACAAAACTTTTTTTTCTGTAAACATTAGTGTAAAACCCCTTACTTTTACATGACAGAATCCAATAGAATTGACTACTATTGTAATAAATGTACAATAATAAAGTTTAAACATTAACACTAGATCTAAATAAAAACTTAACATCTTATATCTGCAATATTCTTTACTAGTATTTGTATTTTCCTCTGTTCTCTTCTTTAATGTTGTTTTATTCAGTTATTTCATTTTTACCATTATCCATATTATTCTAAACCGCAATATAATATGCGTGTTTTAAATCGTCCGAAACAATAATACCGATTAATAATAATAATAGTTTGTATTAATCACACTAGTCAAAAGGCATATTGTTTAAAGACACACGCGAAGTCCCGCCCACTGAATATAATCTGACTACTTTACATACTCGAACCCCGCCCACTCACGGCAGCGTCATGATGGAACATTATCCGGTCAATTTACATACTAAGCCCCGCCCGCCGTGGCGAGCATGTTCGTGCATCCACACGGGATCATCCGCGGAAAAGGAAGATAATCACAGGCTGTCAGAAAAGTTTTCCTGCCGGGAAAGCATCGGGCTCGATCGGGCAGAGGACCGCCGGAGGATCGCGCTCTAAGGATTGTTAATTATCACAATAAACTGTATTCATCATGGACGCGCTTAAATCCGCCGGGCGCGCGATCATTCGCAGTCCCAGTCTGGCTAAACAGTCGTGGACCTCTGGAAAACATAAAAGTGAGTTTTACAGCTGTTGGAAACGGTCACTATAGGTCTTGTTTATATTTGTTGATCTGTTATGAAGTTCACAGTCAAAGTTGCTTTTAACTTGTGTGTTAAAGCGGACGTTTACTCGCATTTACGTGACATTTCATACTAAACCATCGAACTGTTCAAGTTTTCAAAACGCCTGTTTGTAAGTCAACTATGTGTTTTCATATCACGTTTTCAGGAAATTGCGCATATTGTCATGACTGCTTTGTGTATATTGTATAAATTATATCGATTTGTTTCCAAAAAGGATTGAGAACCGAGAACCGTTTCCGATTCCGATTTTAAATCACAAAACCGAGTGATTGTTTTCGGTTTTTGACAGCCGGTGTGCGCTGATATTCACTGAATCTACAGTTGATCAGTGTTAGTTCGATTCACGAACGAATGATTCTTCTGAACCGGTTCCTTGTAGTGAATCAAAAAGCAAAACCCCGTTTCACGATCAGAAGAATTTTATGAGACTTTTTTTTTTTTGATCAGACATACTTCGAAATCAATTTCGTGTCGAATTCCAAATGATTCTTAAGAACTGGTTGTTTAAAGTGAATCAAAAACAAACGATCGATGTACCTCGATTCGCGACTTAATGATTCTTATGAGTCGGTCCTTTTCTGGCGAGTCGTAAACACGTCGAGATCACTGTCGCACGATTCACGAACAAATGATTCTTGTGAACCGACTCTTTTAAGCCAATAGAAAACACAGCGCGACCGGATCGATATGAATCAGATGAATATGATTCAGCTTCTGGTGTTTTATCTTGCTGTGGAGAGCATGGCACTGGAATAGGTCTGATCCTGGCAATCCAGTGTTGCTAGGCAGTGCTTTTTAGATGAACATGGACCTGCTTTATTTGGGGGAAAAGCAAGAAAGACTGAAGGAAAGATACCAGTCTCTGGTATTATCTATTTTTCTGTGGTTCATTTGACCGTTTCATTGCAATGTTGTCTCAGCTGCAATAAAACGCACCCTCAAAGGAATTATTCCAAACCTGGCTCTCTTTTTGTTTTTGTTTTTGTGTTTTTTTTTGGAGGACTATAACAAGTGAAGAATGTTGGCTGCTGTTTTCGATATTTAATGAAAGTGAATAGAGGCTGGAGCTACCAAGCTCCAAAATGATAAAACTAACCATAAAAGCGGTCCATACTATTATTACACATTACATTGCAAGTCTCCTGAAACCATTTAAAAATATAGTTCGAGAGGCAAAGAAATTCAAGTCAAGATAATTTAAAAAAAGGTGGTGTTTGGACACGAGAGTGGCATCAAAATGCAATTTTGTATAGCTTTTTTAAGTTAATAAGGACTCAAATTTAGGCCTGTTTCTCACACATAGTTTTCCTGTGGCTTTAAGATGTGATATGATATTATAAATTATGTATGCACATTTTAATGCTGCTTTTGAAGCCTGAAAGCCCTATTCCCCATTCACTTTTCATATCAAAAATGCCAGACAATATGTTTAAAGACATTTCAAGATATTGCTCAATTTCTGGTTCTTGTAGAGAGGCAGTAATGCGGTTCAGAACAATACCAGGATGAGTCAATGCAGAGCTTTTTGTCTTTTGGGTGAAGTATTTCTTTAAATCTCTGAGCATGTGCACTGCTGGTCTCAGCTGCTCGTGTTCTTCTGTATCCAGAGGTGTGTTTGATCTCAGATGCGCTGTGTAAGTCTCACAGACAGCAGAGTTCAGTCCATCTGCTGCACGGTGGCGTTCACAATAACAAGCTTAACTGCCTGGTGACCTTTTTGTTTGCTTTTATGGGAAAACCCTCCACAAACACGCTTAGCTGTCAGACTGATCTCACCATACTGTCATGTTTGGGCTTTGGCATGCATGATATATCGGTGACCATGCTAGTACGATCAGTATTGACATGGTTTAAATTAACCACGTCAGTCAATTATCATGTTCTGCTTTTTTCGAAGCCATGCATGAATGAACGCCTTGCATGAATGCACGCCATCCATAAAATGTATGTATATTATTTATAAAATATATTCTAAATATTTAAAATAAGTATAAATGGCATATAAATAAAATATATTTTATAAATAATTAGACTAGATATATAGATTGTGATTTATGTATATACATATATATACACATATACATATATATATATATATATATATATATGTATGTGTATATATATGTATATGTGTGTGTGTATTAATCTTTATAATTAAATATAAATACAGTTTATTTATATATATTAGGGGTGTAACGGTACCCAAACGTTCGGTACATACCTCGGTTTTAAAGTCACAGTTCATTTTCTTTACAGTAAGGGAAAGAAATGCAAACATTAAACTGCAGGTTGTTTATTACTATACATTTTAAAAAAAATACTTTTAATAAAATATATATAAAATAACAATAGAATAAGAAATAAAATACTGCTGCAAAGTTCTCCACTAAATAAAATTTTCTCAGTCTCAAATCAATCTCATATAATAAAATATAATGAAAAATATAAATAAATAACTATTATTACAGTGTAGCATTACCAATCCCAGCTTGTAGGCCTGCTTCACCAGAATCGTGCCTGACACGGCGCTGACGCCCTGCTGCTGCTGTAGGTGACCGCCGATAGACCAGGATCTTGTCTTCATGACAACAATATACATTACATTACATTTATTCATTTAGCAGACGCTTTTATCCAAAACGACTTAAAGATGAGGACAGTGGAAGCAATCAAAAACAACAAAAAGAGCAATGATATATAAGTGCTATAACAAGTCTCAGTTAGGTTAACACAGTACACGTAGCATGGGATTTTAAATAATATAATAAATAAAAAGAAAACAGATAGAATTAAAAAAAGAATAGAGCAAGCTAGTTAGAGGTCTTTACACATACACACATATATATAATTGCATAATAAATGAAAAGAAAAATAGAATACAAAGAGATTAGAAAGGTAGTTAGATTTTTTAAGAATAGAATTAGAATATTGAGTGATAAAGTTAGAGGGTCAATTAAAGATGGAAGAGATGTGTTTTAAGCCGATTCTTGAAGATGGCTAAGGACTCAGCTGCTCGGATTGAGTTGGGCAGGTCATTCCACCAGGAGGGAACATTTCATTTAAAAGTCCGTAAAACTGACTCTGTGCTTCATTGGGATGGCACAATCAAGCAACGTTCACATGCAGAACACAAGCTTCTAGAGGGCACATAAGTATGAAGTAACAAATTTAGGTAAATGGGTGCAGAGCCAGTGATAGTTTTGTAGGCAAACATCAATGCCTTGAATTTTATGCGAGCAGCTATTCGTAGCCATTGCAAATTGATAAACAGAGGTGTGACGTGTATTCTTTTTGGCTCATTAATCTTGCTGCCGCGTTCTGAATTAATTGTAAAGGTTTGAAAGAATTGGCTGGAAGACCTGCCAAGTGGGCATTGCAATAGTCCAGCCTGGACAGAACAAGAGCTTGAACAAGGAGTTGTGCAGCATTTTCCGAGAGAAAGGGCCTGATCTTCTTGATGTTGAATAAAGCAAATCTGCAGGATCGGACAGTTTTAGCAATGTGGTCTGAGAAAGTCAGCTGATCATCAATCATAACTCCAAGGCTTCTGGCTGTTTTTGAAGGAGTTATGGTTGATGTGCCTAACTTGATGGTGAAATTGTGATGGAACGATGGGTTTGCTGGAATCACAAGCAGTTCTGTCTTGGCAAGGTTGAGTTGAAGGTGATGGTCCATCATCCAGGAAGAAATGTCTGTTAGACAAGCTGAGATGCGAATAGCTATTGTCGGATCATCAGGATGGAATAAAAGGTAGAGTTGAGTGTCATCAGCATAGCAGTGGTATGAAAAGCCATGTTTCTGAATGACAGAACCTAATGATGCCATGTAGACAGAGAAGAGAAGAGGTCCAAGAACTGAGCCCTGAGGCACCCCAGTAGTTAGATGTTGAGACTTGGACACCTCACCTCTCCAAGATACTTTGAATGACCTATCTGATAGGTAAGACTCAAACCATTGAAGTTTGGTTCCTGAGATGCCATTTGCCAGTAGGGTTGATAAGAGGATCTGGTGATTAACCGTGTCAAAAGCAGCGGACAGATCAAGCAGGATAAGTACTGAAGATTTGGATTCTGCTCTTGCCAGTCTTAGAGCTTCAAAAACTGAGAGCAAGGCCGTCTCAGTTGAATGTCCACTTCTGAAGCCAGATTGGTTGCTGTCAAGGAGATTGTTGTGTGTGAGAAATGTAGAGACTTGTTTGAACACAGCTCTTTCGAGTGTTTTTGCAATGAAAGGAAGAAGAGAAACTGGTCTGTAGTTCTCTAAAAGAGATGGGTTGAGGTTGGGTTTCTTAAGTAGTGGAGTTATACATGCCTGTCTAAATGATGAGGGGAAAACACCAGTGTGGAGGGAAGTGTTGATGATGTGAGTGAGTGCAGGTACAACTGCAGGAGAAATGGCTTGAAGGAGATGAGATGGAATAGGATCAAGCGGGCAAGTAGTAGGGTGATTAGAAAGGATGAGTTTTGAGACTTCTGTCTCAGAGAGTGAAGAGAAGGATGTAAATGAGTTTGCTGGTGATATGAGCTTGAATGATTATGGTGTGGAAAATTGTGCACTTATGTGTTTAATTTTATTAATGAAAAATGTTGCAAAGTCGTCAGCTATTAGAGAGGAAGCAGGAGGGCGAGGAGGAGGACAAAGAAGTGAGGAAAATGTTTTAAAAAGCATGCGAGAGTTCGAAGAATTGTTAATTTTGTTATAGTAGTATGTCCTTTTAGCAGAGGAGACATTAGCAGAGAAAGAAGATAGGAGTGACTGATACACAATAAGGTCAGTAGTATTTTTGGACTTGCGCCACACCCTTTCAGAAGCTCTAAGCTTAGAACGGTGTTTGCGTAGAACATCAGATAACCAAGGGGCAGAAGGGGTGTAACGGGCTGGCCTGGAAGATAAGGGGCAAACAGTGTCTAAACAAGATGTTAGAGTGGAGCAGAAAGTATCAGTAGCACTGTTCGCGTTCAAAAATGCCAACAGTTTAGGGGAAGGAAGTGAAGATGAAACCATTGCACATAACCGGGAGGGTGAAAGTATAAAATATCTATACTTCATGTTGAGCATAAATATAAAGCCTACTGATAAAGGACATCGTCAACAGTATTGGCGGCAAAATAGACTTATGTTTGACAGGTGCAATATTTGAAAATCGATAATTATTAATTTATTTTTTTTTAAATTACATTTATATCTGAATTTGTCAACCTATAGACTTTCAATGAATGAATTATGAATTAATATGTATTTGTATTTGTGCGTCTCTGCTGCGTGTCAGGAGCGTGTCGGCTCCCTCGCGTTTTCTGTGTCTTTACATACCAGAATCGACGCGGTGCTGGCGCGCTGTTGCTACTGTAGGTGAAATAGAGGGAGGCCGCTGACAGACCAGGCTCTTGTCTTCATGACAACAATATAAACTTTTTTTTACACACCTACACCTACGCCTACTGATAAAGGACACTGTCAACAGTATTGATGGCAAAATGGACTATGTTTGACAGGTGCAATATTTGAAAATCGATAATTATTATTATTTTTTTTTAATTACATTTATATCTGAATTTATGTCAACCTATAGACTTTCAAATATCAAAATGTTGTGAATTAATATGTATTTGTGTACAAAATGAATAAACATATTTTCCTATTTTGCCTGGAAACGCTTCCAACACGCTTGCGTGTCGCGTGAAAAATAGGCATCGGTTCTATTTCTAGCATGCACGCGTTTTCCACGTCTCACGCAGGCAGTCTGCAAGCTCTAACCTGTTAACATGGGAGCCGAATTAAAAACAGACACGGCACGCAGCTGAGACGCTTGCACCACGCATCCAGTGTGTCGCCGGCCTTAGAATCTGCTGCAGGGCAGGATTTGCGCTGAACGCGGAGATGTCCGCCACTTAATATGTTAGTTTGGAAACACGAAAATGTACTTAATATTGCATTCCGTCATTCGGTACACACTTGCACCGTACCGAAAGCCCTGTACCAAAACAGTACAGTACGAATACACGTATGTTACACCCCTAATATATATATATATATATATATATATATGTATATATGTATGTGTGTGTGTGTGTGTGTGTGTGTGTGTGTGTGTGTGTGTGTGTGTGTGTGTATTGTGTGTGATGTATTAGTATAAATTTTGTAAAATCTATCTTCCTATCTATCTACACATTGTAAAAAATGTTTGTAAAATACATTTAATATGAACAGTTATAAGTAAACATAAAAGCAATATATAGAAGTAATATAATAAGCAATATATGTCCAGTCCTAGAAAAATATCTGAAATATCCCGTTATTTTCTTCGTTGGGGTGTTTTTTGTGTGCTTATCTCGTGATCATTCCAACATGAACCGAAAGCAGCATCATACCCAAGACAGATTGTCTTTTGGTATCCATGGTGACTTTTATAGTGGACTGGGTCAGGGTTTGTTACTAATGGTCCGTGTCCTCATCCTGCACAAGACGGACACATTTTTCTGCACACATGATTCCAGCTCACCTGCTCTGAGGACACTTACTCGTATCAGTCTCTGCAGTAATGGTGCAGCAGACAGAAGTTGTTATTTTTGAGCCTGTTTTAACAGGAAACGTGTCTCACCACAGCAGATTCACAGCATGATGCCTGAAAGCCACAGTCAGTTCTACCCCAAACGCACCCAATCATGATGCATTTCTAGATAGCAGCAGTGGACTGTAGATTAGAACTGTATCATGAGATTATTCGGCCACTTTTGGCACCTGGAGCTTGAATTTAGGATTTCTAATCAAAAGTTCTAGAATATAATTTTTGAAACTAAATGTTCTGATTTTGAGTTCAGATTAGAAGAGTCATATTCAAACCAAAAGTATAAAAACAGCCTAAAGCTAAGCTAATGAACTATTACTTAGCAGAAACCCATTTGTTCTGATTATTGTGACTAATAAATGTAGTAGAACATCTGTGATATCAATAGTTGTGTGGTGATACTTTGATACAGGACTACTTTTATGATGCTTTTTATGGAGCTTGATAGATATTTTGTCACATACACATAATATTTAATTTTTGTTTTTGTTTTGCAATATGCACTTAGTTGATCGTAGAAAATATATTTTTTTATATGTTTAAGTTTTTGGTGTAGAAATGATTTATTTTAAGGATTATAATTTTTTTAAACGAGTAATATACATTAAGCAATTTAATTAATTAATTTCAGAACATAATAATATATATATTATTATGGTTATGGAGTATCAACCCTTTTTATTGGTCACAAAAAATATACAGTTGATTGTTGATGACTATTTTATGTTTGAATGTGGATTAATTCATATGTAGAACTGAATCATTTTATTAAATCATAAAAAATGTTCATTGTTATACATCAAGTTATTAATTTAATTTGATTTTGAATTTTTGGCACTTGATAGACATTAATATGGTTATGGAATTTTTTATGCTTCAGTGTGAATTAAGTGATATTTAGAACTGTTAAAACAATATGCATGGTTATTACATACACTAATTTATAATTAATTTAGGCACTTGATTATTGAGGCATTAATATTTATGGGTATGCAAGTTTTGTTTGAATGTGGATTATGTGATATGCAGAACTGATTTATTTTATTAAAGATTTTTATATCAAACAATTAAAACTAATATGTATTACCGTCTTTAACAGTAATAAAAAATGCAATATCAGAAGTACGGATGGGATCCTGAAACTTGGTATTAAAATGGCCCCGTGGCTAAATTATGAAAGACTATAGTATCACTAAGATCTGATGCTATCGGTTCTGCTTTCGGGGCCTGGAGTGTACTATGTATTTTTGCTTAATAAAGTTATCGTACATATTTTATATCACCAAACATTTCTAATGTGCGATCATATTAAGACGTTTGTCTGGGAGATCTGCGAGATCTCTGATGCGCGCCGCGGAGGCTGTCTGTCAGACACACACACCACAACGAGTGCGGCCCACACACAGACATAACAGTATGAAAACTCCCGCTTAATAATAAAGATTGACCATGGCGAAGAGATTTGCTTAATAATGTTATTGTGCACATTTTGTCTTACCAAATATTTCTAATTTGCGATATTATTAAGACGCTTGTCTGTGAGATCTGCGAGATCTCTCATGCGCGCCGCGGAGGCTGTCTGTTAGTGTCACACACACACACACACACACACACCACAACAAGAACGAAAGCGGCGCACACAAACACATAAGGGGCCATTCACATAACGCGTCCTTTGCGCATTCAAGTGCATTATTTCAAATGTAGGCGCGCGGTATGCAGGTTCATAATGGAAGTGAATCGGTTGCGACGTGCACGTGGTGCGACAAGCTTGTTTTTTCCAGGCGCATCCGCACCGCATCGAGTTAAAAACATCTCAACTTTTCAGAATGCCGCAAGCGCACCGCAGATCATGTGACTTCCTCACCTTTTCCATAACAACATTGAAAGCTCAGCCAAGATGAAGGAACAGCTGATAGCTGTATGTGGATTTTAAAATTAATTTAGAGCTACTGCAAGCAGAAATATAAAGTTTTCGACTGCCTAACACAACACAAAGTAACACAACACAAAGTACCGATAAGAATACCGTTAAAGTACCGGACGGTTAAGCAGTATCGGTAAGAATAGTAATACCGTTAAAACCTTAACGATACCCAACCCCTAATCAGAAGTAGATTATTGTTTTGAGTGTGTACTTTTAATCAATTTAACCATTTTATGTACTAATTTATTGTGTGAATGTCAGTATTTTATGCAAAATAGTTTTGCGACCTTCGTTTTGGGCTTTGTCTGTTTGTTAAACTACACATTTCTCATTTTGCAATGACAAGCTGTTTACTAAACGTTAAGTAAGAGATGAAACGAGTTGCTTTTATCTGTGAGTGTCTGTGTTTCTGTTATTTTTTTGTTTGAATTGAAAATTGAAATGGCATGAGGTTGAGTAAATGACAGAATTTCATCTGTGGCTGAACTATCGCTTTAATGAAAGCTGCTTCTTTTGACAAGTGTAATGAATCCAGTGACGTTTTTAGAAATCAGAGACCACAGTGAGTCAAAACAATTATTTATGTTGAATTATTTTAGTCATTTGAGCAGAGCGTCTGACTTTGCCTACTGGAACTGTCATGTCAATAGAGCATTATATTTGGAAGGCCAGATTTTGAAGATTTTTTGAAGCCTGTGTTGCATTCATGTCTGTGGACAGAGTCTCAGCAGGCTAGTGGCAGTTGGTTTCAATAATCTTGTGCAAGCTTATCGTTGAGTAAATGAAAAGCTCTGTCATTTCCGGTGCCGTTAACCATCTTCCCACAATGCTGTATGTTCGTCTGATCATCTCAAGACAGCAGATTTAAATAGCAGAGTCTTCTCTTGTGGTCGGCTGAGTGTCTGAAATGAACTCGAAAGGGCAGATGAAACTCAGTCAGACTTCCAGCCAACTCAAACTCTTAAAGGTGCTTCAAAGTTTCATCACAGCGATGCCATAGAAGAACCATTTTTGCTTCCACAAAGAACCAGCTCTTTCTTATGTTTTTTTTTATAATCTGAAGAGCCTTGTTTTGTGAAACAGAAAGGTTCTTCAGATGTTAAAGATTCTTAATGGAACCATTTAGACAAAAAGGTTCTTCTATGGAATCTTTAAGTAGAGTGCATTGATTCCCATCCACTTTTTTTTTCAGCTGTGTTTGTTGGGGAATTATTTCTTCCATTATTTTTTCCCATAGGGATTTTAAAAAGTCTTTGTTAAAGCATCAAGCTAACCAACTTGGAGGTGACATTACACACACAACATTACAAACCTTTATTTAAAGCAAAAAAGTATCAGAAAATTTGACAAAAAAGGCAAAGGTACTAGATTATGAAGTTACATTTGTAAATTTTACTAATAAATACTAAAAACTATACTCATATTGAAGTATTTTTAGTAGTTCATATTGGCTGCAAAATTATTGGATGTCTAATATGAAAACTGTGGAATATTAAATGAAATCAGACAACTGGAAATATGTGTATTTACAAAATTTAGTTTGATATTAACAGGAAACTCAACGGCTTTCAAATAGAGTGCCTTTATATATATATATATATATATATATATATATATATATATATATATATATATATATATATATATATATATATAGACATACGCAAGATTTACCACCTCAGACATCTTCAGTATCTCAGTGTTCTCACACACACACACACACACACACAGTCATATTCACGCTCGTGTGGCCGGAGATTGGAAGCAGATCAGGGTCAGAAAGAGATTAAGAAAGTGATTTTGTAAGGAAGCAGTTTGAAATTGATGGGCATTTAAACTTCTCATGATTAAGTGATGTTATGAGAGGACTGTGTGTATGGCTGGGCGATGTATTGAGCATTCATTATATATTCGTGATTATTTTGCTGGTGGTGTGAATATCCTCCTAATGATTTTAATGTGCTTTCAATTGGATCATTAGAGAAGTTTCATGATAATTTCTTTGTCTCATGTCATAAGTTACATTTTACAATATAGCCAAATAGAAAACCGCTATTTTAAATTCTAATAACTGTTGACATTACAAATAAATGCAACCTTGGTGAACATAAGAGACTTCTTATTACTATTTAACATTTATGTATTGATATATTGTGTGGAATTTAAACATAATTCTTCAGAATGTTCATAGTAAGAGGAAAAAAAGTGTAGAAAAAATACATTTGCTCGTTTTTAGCATTGCCTCTTTGGTCAGAATGATTGTTTCTTTGATGGGAAATAATGACCTTTTCAGAACAAGTACGTAAATATTGAGATTGGAAATGGTCAGGAGGCTGGAAAATACTGCAATATAATGTTTTTAGATATTGTTCAGTCCTCTGAGTGAGTAATGATGATTTGTCAGCATCTTGTAATAACCACAAGTGTATTTACCAATGTGTAGTTCAGAAATTGAAGAAGCAGCAGGTCTTTCACAATCCTCAGAGAGCCTGTTGATTGTGTCCTTCTGCAACCTGTAGATGTGTGTGTGTGTGTGTAACCTGAGGCTAAATACAGCAGCGCCGAGCCCTTCAAATCTCTTTAAAGCTTGGTGTTATTTATGGGGTCTCATGACACACACACACACACACACACACCTCGTCTCCGCTGATCCTCTTGACTTCATCCGCATCACAATTACCTTTTAAAGTTGAATTTGCATATACATATTCAAGTCATTATTATGGCCTTTTTCAGCATAAATACACATTTGTGTGTGTGTGTGTGTGTGTGTGTGTGTGTGTGAGACAGGCTGAGATCTCTCTCCTCCTCCTCCTCCTCTGCAGCTCTGTCATCTCTTGTTTTATCTGCTGACTGAACAATGCCTCCTATTCTGCCATCCCCATCTCTCTCCCGTCCCAGACGGCATGATCTGTGCTACTTGAGTTCACACAGATCTGTCCCAGCAGCCTCTGTGTTCCTCAGTAGAGCGTAACGCTCCAGACCCATTCATTTTCTCAACAGAGAAATGGATTTGAACAAAACAGCCTTGCATGAGGTTATGATGATACTGTAGAATCCACAAGTCTGTGTGGTTTAGTTAACGTGTTTAATTGCCAAAGATGCATGGTTGTTAGTGTTGTTTTGCTTGAGTTGTGCTGTACTACAGGAATATCTCGTGGCTGTTTCTGCTGATAAATACAGTGGTCATGTGATGTGACGGTCTGGACTGAGTCAGCTGTGATCAGCACTAGTGTGAAACTAATACTGCGTCAATGAGCACCTACACATCAGTCTGTGTGAGAGAGTGACACTCCTCGAGAAAACATCCAGCCTCAAATCAACAGAAGAAATGAAAAATAAGAAAGAAAGTCAGGCTTTTTCATTGGACTGTTTTTCTTTTGACAATTAAGCATGTTTCCTCAAATTTTTATTGCCATAATGTAACTAAATATTTGTACTTCATATCAAAAAGTGATTAAATTCAGTAACTCAGAATAATGCTTTTATTTACTGTAAAACTATAAAGTTTACTATTTTTGATGTAATTATGAATTGTGTAAAAGAAAATTCAGCATTTGAATAAAATATTACTATAAATAAATAATAAATATCTTAAAATACATAAATTGCACTTAATAATTTTTTTTATGTATAAATATTATTTAAATATTTGTATTATTTTATATTATTAATATTTTATATATAATTAATATGGTTAAACATAAATTTGCATTTGGATAAAGAATTGTTCTGAAAATAATGTCACACTAATAATATCTTAGTTGTTTAAAAAATGCTGCACTAAATCACATTTTATAATTTCTTTATTTTGATCTATAAATAAATATTATTTAAATAATAATATTATTATTTTATATTAATAGTAGCCTATTGTTTATATATTTAACATGATTTAAAAAATAAATATCTTGCATTTGAATAGAGAATGCTTAATTGTTTTGAAGATAATGTTAAAATAATAATACAGATCTAAACGGCCCTAAAATATCGAATGTTTTTATTTTATATATATATATATATATATATATATATATATATATATATATATATATATATATATATATATATATAATATATAATATATATATATATATATATATATATATATATATACAAATTAAAAAATATAGTTTTTATTAAAAACAAATAAATACATCTGCATTTGAATGTGAAATTAGCTTAGTTGTTATGAAAATGTCACAGTAATTATACAAAATATCAAAAAGACCCATGCTCATTTTCCCTCAATGGAATTTCCTGGACATTTTTTGGCAGGTTTTGTGAAAGCAGGACAATCTAACTGGTGTTGGTGATTTGAAGGGTTAATCTTCTGATTCTGGTGGGTTTGGATTGTAGCTTTTTGGTGGTATTGTTTGTGTCAGTTGTTTCGATGAACAGCAGCATTGTGTTTGACATGGTATGATGAGAGAGTGTGTGTGTGTGTGTGTGTGTTGAGTTGAACATTCTTTGTGTTTGTGTACAGTGAATGGGAGATTGTTTTAGTTGGGCTCATACACAATAACTCGGTTCTCTACAGTTACTGTCATTTGCTCTCAAAATTCTGAGTTTCATGACACAATTATAATTACATTTTAGGAACTCTTTGAGTTTTATAAAGGACAATGCTGACAGAGAACTAGAATGTTATTTTGATCAGACATGTTCATTTTATAATACACATTAGCCCTTGTGCATCTGACTGTGTTTGGTTAATCATATACCACCCATTTCCATCTGTTTGTTGTTCAAAGAAATCTTCCTTTCTTTGAAAAGCAAAAATGTAAAAAAAAAAATTCAAATAAAAGAAAACAAGAATAAAAATAAATAAAAAGATTTAGATTTAAAGGCACTTACATTGGATGTAAATGAAGCCAGTCTGTAAAAATACCCACTGTTTCAATAGTAAAGCCACAAGATGTTAAAGATATGCTTGTTAACATGATTTCAAGGTGAAATAAATCACTTCCTAACAATTCCTGCGTAAAGTTTTATCAACTTTTACAACATTGTTGCCATGATAGCAGAACCCAAACTCTTGGACTGTAATTTTTTTTTTTTTAGAATTATTTTAAATAATTAAACGAAAGGTTTGACCAGTGTATTTGGTTTTGCAGATTAATCTGACACCTCGTGGTGTTTGTTTTGACACGTGAGGCTACACGCTGCACAGCTCGGGAAACTTCAGACACTGATTTAAATTCAGCTGACAGAAAATCCTGCCACGCCACAGAGCACCATTCACATAGATTTCCATTAAATGACATTATATTTGTCTCAAATATTTGTTAATGTTCATAATGACTTGCTCTCTCATTGGCTGTAGGACATCGCTGATGAATTTTTTAGTCAGAACTCATACAGCAAAATTTTGAATTGCAGACAGATCCAGATGTTCAGCATGCCAAATATTTCATGGGCTTTGGGATACGCATCTGCAAGTCACACTGCATGATTTTTCCTCTTATGAATGAGCACCGATTTGCCTCCAATTTGGGGCATTTGTCATATGGAAGCCGTTTGATTGAATTTATCTCACAATTCTGACTTTATATCTCGCAGTTCTGTAAAAAAACAATTGTGAGATAAAAAGTTGCAATGACCTTTTTTTAAAACACATTTATTCAGTGGCAGAAACAGGTTTCTCCATAGTTTCGCAAAAACTGTCGGCGAGTGAAAATAGGGGCTTAACTCGTACAGTGAACACGGCATAAGATATTTTGTTATTTTAATTAGATAATCATAGTTCTAGAATAGAAGCAGTTGAAGTGTGAGAGTGCACATACAATATTACAATATCTGTATGTAATTTCAATCCTACGGTCTTTGTGAAGATATTTAAATAGGGCCATCTGTAAGCCTGACTGTTGAAATGAAATGGTACAACTTTACAAGAAGACTCCATTTGTAACATTAAAATTAATGAAAGTTGTGTAAGTATTGTTCCTTGTTAGAGTGTGTTAATAATCAAAATTTACTATTAATAATACATTTTTGCATTTGAAAGTTTCTTCTGTTATTAGTTAATAAAATACCAACTAACTTTAATGATTAATATAATAATTAGTATTGATATTTTTATTCATGTACAAAGTATGGGTCAGTATTTATTTTTATTTTTATAGTAAAGCAATATTTCATTCAGTATCCATTTTATTAGTTATCAGCCAGTGTGGATTAATCTAGCTATTTGTATCGGTAAAATCCTCTATTGGTTGACCTCCAGAATAAATGTATAATATATAAGTGAATAAGTGTGTTTATTAAATTAAAAGCTTTTAATTTTTGCCTTTAAATCCTCCTCATATTGACCACATTTACTTACATTGTTAGTTCCCCACTGTAACCTCAATCTTTTTCGCTCTCTTTTTTTTGCACATATTGACTTTAAATTGAACCCAAAAAATATTTCTTTACTTTCTTATGGCATGCCTAAACTTAAGGGGAAAAAAAAATGGTGTCAAATTTATTGTCATTTTTTTAGAACTTGTGAAACTTGTGAAACTGCATGTAACGCATTCAATTTAATGTGAAAAAGACTAAAATAGTATTATGTACTCCATTAATCTTTTTTATTTCCACCTTTGAAAAATCATCTTTAGTATTTTAGTTGTCAGATTTGTGTAGAAGCGTGTAATTTTTGCAACAAGTGTCACATTGTAAGTTTAATAACCAGTGAATTTTCACACAGCTTTTCCCAAACAATCCTTGAGGGTGTATACATCTCTTTTTACAGTCTGGAGCTTGTCTCCATCTAAGTGCTATTTTCAGCTGTCCTTCAGGAGACGGCAGATCCACGTTTGGAAAGCCTGAGCTCACGCAGCGAGAGCTATAATCAGAGCAAACCTCAGACAGTCAGGATGTTGATTCAGCAGCTCTGTGACTTACATTGAGGCCGTATCCTCAAGAAGCCGCTGGTGGCGCTTTATGGATGGGTCGGCGCAGACAGTAGGGAACGTGATTACAGGTCAGTGATTACAGTGTCATCTGAGACACTCACAGGAAACTGACTCAGAGCTTTATGTAAACATCAGCCTTGAATTAAATGTCTTGTCTGTGCATTCGAGAAATGGCCTGACCCTGGAAATGAGATCCAGGAAATTGGATCGGAATTTAATGTTTGAAGTGTGGAAGCGGAGAACATTAAGGGCTCTGTTTCATAACCTAGTGAGCTGCCTATGTAGGGAGAATTTTAAGGCATTGTAGACAAAGGCTGTTCCTTCTAAGATGCCGCCTTCTGGCCAAAATACATACAGAAACACAAAGGTCTTCAAAACAACCCGTCCAAAAAAAAAAATAACAGAATTATATTACTATTGTACCGTAGAATGTACTTCTCAAAGTAATAATAATAAAAATAATAAATGACAAAATTGTTAATGTTTTATGCATTCATTTGTTACTGACATTTTTCATAAAAAATGTGTATTAAATCATGAATCCAGAACAATTAACACACAATTTCTAAAATACACACAAACATACATGCATACATAAAATGCAAACGTTTATACATTATATAATTGTTTAAATATTTAAATGTTTTATGAATTGAATTGATTGGACAATTTTTTTGATTCATTAAAATTTTATTAAACTCTTGAAAGTATCCATAAAAATTCTAAATGGAAATCACAGAATTTAGCATATCGTAAAAGTGTGTGAGGAATGGAATGAAGCTAATGGAATGATTACAAATTATTTTCGTTTAATTAAAATAAAGCTAATAATAATAAAGCTAATAATTAATCTAAAGTACTAATATAGTGCTAAAATAATATAGTACTAAATAAAAATAAAGCTAAATAGAAATTTTATTAAACCAAAAAAAAAAAACAATAAAAATGACAAAACCACATAACAAAATGACCAAAACTTCAATCTAACAATAAATTCTAATTTAAAATGGATCAATACTATAAAATAATGCTATATAAAATAATACTAAAATTACTCTCCTAAAATCTAGTCTTAAAATGCTTTTGCGAAATGCAGCTCTGAACAATTTGTTCACGAATCAGGCGTTGCTTTCCCAGTGCAACCTGATTTAAATTGTCTATTGTGAGTCCCACATGGCGCCTGAGACGCTCTCGCTAACAACATCTCCAGCAAACCCCTCATTTAGAGATCCAAATCCAATCTAGTGAACAGGGCAGGAGGAGTTTTCCTAGAGAGATGTGGAATAGCTCCAGGGTTTCTCTGGGGTCTCTGTGACTGACAGCCTCTGATCGCTGGGCTTTCTGCTGGTTTCATCAGCTAGTTCCTGCTGAACCTGGACTCGCTCATGATGTACCTGCACACGCTTACGAGCGGCTTCATTCTGCCAGCTACAAAACGAAACGAAAAGGGCGAGTGCAGACATATTTCAGACGGAATTTTTATTAAACCTTCTGTATTTGGTTTTGGCACATAATGATAGAACTGATAGATGCTGACGAAGCAGAAAAATTAGGTGTCTTCTTTTTCTTTTGACTTCCAGCTAAGCAACAGCACTCTTCGTTTCAAGAGTGTAAGAGATGCAGTCATATCGTATTGATTATTTGATAGCACTACATTAACACCAGAGATAGTTGCCAACTGGATTGGAGTTTAATGGCCTTCCTGACAATGACTGATAAATTGGGAGGCTGTAATTAGAAATGTTAGGACACTTCCAGAAGGTGTGCCAGCCAAGCAGCCATTTGTCCATGTTAATCGCAGCCTGACTTTCATTAAGATGGTGAAGCCTAGGTCTATGTAGTAAGTATGTGTTATTGCATCTCAACCCACTAAAATCTGAGATATCTGTTCCTAAATCTGACTGCTAAGGGCTAGATTTACTAAACCGGATAAATCAGCGTTAGAGATTTACTAACAAATACACATTAAAGAACACAGATCATATCTATAATGACCAGCACAATCTATCAAGAGCAGCGCAAATTATGGCCTGCTTTAAGATAAAGCCAGATATTTGACAAAAAGAAAACGTTAGTAAATTGAGTTGCATGATTCATTTTAATACTGTCCTCCCATAAATTTTGAGTCTGAAAGGGAAACTCTTGCAAAAGCATATTCAATAAGGTCAGGCACAAAACTAACTGTGTCCACACATTTTCAGCGCTAATTCTTCTCTGCGCGTCTTTAGTAAATCGTGACAGTACTATTTTAACGCCAAAAGACAATTTGCGCTAACGCAAGCGGTTAGTAAATCTGGCGCGAAATCTTTCTCAGGTGTTCTGGAATTGAATTATATTCCAATATATTGGGAATATTTTTACTATATTAAGTGTTTTTCCATTTTTTTATTTTGATATTGTTTGCTCAAGTCCTTTTAAACGGGGTTATTATTGACAAAAATTAACCATGAAAGACATGGTCATTAGTTGAAATAAAAAAACAAAAAAAACGCAACATTTCAAATTTTTGGTAATTTTTAGTTGAATTACTACAATAACTAATACCAAATAAACTAAAAATTAATAACTTAATACAAACTACATTGGCAGCCGAAACGTTGAAATAATTATGATTCTTAGTTTTATTTTTAAATTCTGCATACTTTAAAGTTTCGAGTGGTAGTGTTTCATGATTTCCATAAAAAAAATAAGCATTAACTGTTTTCAACACTGATAATATTCAGAAATGTTTCTTGAGCAGCAGATCATCATATTAGAATGATTTCTGAAGGATCATGTGACACGAAAGACTGGAGTAATGATGCTGAAAATTCAGCTTTGAATCACAGGAATAAATTACATTTTAAAATATATTAAAATAGAAAACTGTAATTTTAAATGTAAATAATATTTCATAATATTTCTGTATATTTGAGCAAATAAATGCGGTCTTATTTCAAAAACATGAAATATATTTTTCAGACTTTTATCTGTAGAATGAAGTCACATGTTCTGACCTGTTTTGTGCAGAGGTTTATTTTGTGATCATGAGTGGCTGATAACGTAACTTGAGCACTGTTTCAAGCTTCCAGTGTTTCAGTGTCGAACTTCAGCTGCTGGTTTGAGGATGGGAGTGAAATTCTTGTGTAGATGTTATCTAGCACTGACCCACATTTCCACCAGTATTTACACCCTGCACAGATACAGTAACTACATCTGTCATGCTCAGCTGTTTCAGAGCTCTTCTTTGAAACCGTAGCATTGCAGGTTACAAACTGCATAATTTACAGTATAAACTACAGTCAAGCTACTCGTTTGAAAAAGCAGTAGTTCACGAAACAGCTAATTACACCAAATTGAGGGGAATTTTATTTTTAGTTATTATTATTTTTAGTAAAAAAAAATTTTTTCAATATTAAAAAGCATATATTTATTTATTTTTTTAATTTGAAAATTCAAATTTATTCACTGAACAGTTTTAAACTAATTACAAAAATGCATTCAGCATCTAATAATGTTTTTGTTATTGATGGGATTTAAAACCCGACTAATAACACACTCTTTAGGAAACTTAAAAGGCAAAATGAAAAGTGCTTTTTAAATCATTGTAAATATTACCCAAGATACCCGTGTTGATGTGAAACATTTCTCTCTCATTCCTCCGAAGTGTTTGCGGTTCATCCGAGCGCTGTGTATTAATGATCGTGTTGGGTATAGGGAATATTTGAGATGATGCTTTATGAAATATTAGTCAGTTTCTCTAGCAGATGCATCCGAACACAAACATGCAGTGGATCCCCTTTGAAGGTTGTTTATGATTGGAGCCGTAAACATGGCAGACTTGATTTCTTTAATCTCACTTCTGTTTCCTCTCTACTCCACCTGTCAAGTTTCTCTCTTTCTCCTCTTCATCTCTCGTTCCTTGCTCTCTTCTGCCTCTCCTCTTTCCTATCAACAGTTGGAGGGTTTCTGCTGTTCATTTTCTTTAACTATGACATATCACTGCTGTCCTGTCCTGCTCTGGATATCACAGCACTGCTTAGTTTTATTTAGGGCTCTGTCAGTCTGTTGATTTAATGATGACTACTGATGATGATGATAAGGATAGTGTTTTTTTTTTTTTTGCATTTATTTAAAGTTATGTCCGCTGCATGCATGTCAAAAGTTCTAAGAGAAGATACAAAATGTTTTTGACTGCAATTCACACCCAGCGGTAATTCAGCAAAAAATATTTTCCCAATGCACCACGTGAAAAATGAATTCCCATTTTCAGACCTTTAGGATCAGTTGATTTTGATGTGAGGGAGAGAGCAAAGACAGAACTGAAGATGGAGAGTGCCAATCTTCATAATATTTTATATTTATATATAAATAATATGTAATATTTATATATAAAACAATTAACATTTGATGTTTATAAAATTGCATATATATATATTTTTTTCTAAAATGTAAAACATTTAAGAATGATTTATGATCTAAAACGTTTGTATATGTACAGTGTATACTACTACAGTGGGGATCGAAAGTTTGGGCACCCCTTGCAGAATCTGTGAAAATATGAGTGATTTTCAAAAAAATAAGAGAGATCATAACTAAATGCAGGTTATATTTTATTTAGTACTTTCCTGAGTAAGATTTTGTACATAAAAGATATTAACATTTAGTCCACAAGACAAAAAAAATGCTGAAAGTATTAAAATAACCCCACTCAAAAGTTTGGGAACCCTTGGTTCTTAATACTGTGTTCTGTTACCTGATGATCCTCGACTGTCTTTCTGTTTTGTGATGGTTGTGCATGAGTCCCTTGTTTGTTCTGAACAGTTAAACTGAGCAGCGTTCTTCAGAAAAATCTTTAAGGTCCTGCAGATTCTTCAGTTTTCCAACATCTTTAGATATTTGAACCCTTTCCAGCAGTGACTTTATGATTTTGAGATGCATTTTTTCACACTGAGGACATTTGAGGGACTCAAACACAACTATTAAAAAAGATTGAAACATTCACTGATGCTCCAGAAGGAAACAAGATGCATTAAGAGCTGGGGGGTGAAAACTTTTGAAAACGATGAAGATGGCCAAATTTGTCTTATTTTGTTGAAAAATAATTTTTTTCCATTTAGTTCTGCCCTTCGTAAGCAACACAAGATACTTGTATGTTTCCCGGTACACAAATTAAGTACAATTTACCTTGATCTTCAAAATCCAAAAGTTTTCACCCCCCAGCTCTTAATGCATCTTGTTTCCTTCTGGAGCATCAGTGAATGTTTGAATCTTTTTTAATAGTTGTGTTTGAGTCCCTCAAATGTCCTCAGTCCTTTAGGATCAGTTGATTTTGATGTGAGAGAGAGAGCAAAGACAGAACCTCAGTCTCAGTCAAAGATTCTGCAAAGGGTGCCCAAACTTTCGATCCCCACTGTATATATAGATAAAACAATAATTGTTTTAATGAATATATTTTAAAATAGAAAAAAAATGTGTTAATAACCACCAGCAGCTCTGTACTTTTCACTCTCTCTCTCTCTCTCTCTCTCTCTCTCTCTCTCTCTCTCTCTCTCTCTCTCTCTCTCTCTCTCTCTCTCTCTCACTCACTCACTCACTCACTCACTCACTCACACGCACGCACATCACACACAACACACACACAACACACACACACACACACATTTGCGGTTTTCTGCTGGGTGTGTCTGTGTTTCTGTGTGAGATATGCTCTGTTTCCTGCCGCTCTTTGAAGTTCAGTGGAGCAGGACGACCCTCACCAATCACAGGCATCCCAGCATGCTACAGGCCGCACTTCTTTACACACAGGGCTGGTGGATCACTGTTCACTGTGTGTGTGTGTGTGTGTGAGAGAGAGACTCTGCACTGAGTGATGCAGAATAATTCAGCTATACAGTTAGACTTAAAGTTGAGTCTGCAGCATTTAAAACAGGAACGAAGTCTCACATAGGCAAGTCAAGCCACTTTTACAAAGAGCACTTTGTTCAAGACAGAAAATAGCAGTTTAAATGTTGCACACACACATATATAGGAGGAAAGATAATAAAAAAAATATGAAGAGATTGATTATGTTGATCAAAAGACAGAAAAATGTCAAATTTGCCATCACTCCCTTCACCTTTGGATTAGAAACCATCCTGCAGCAGCGCCAACTAGTTTTATGTACTGTAATGTTATTGTTAATTATAAGAAAACAAAATAAAGTGTAATTGTACATAAAAAAAATGAATATGTTAAGACTTTGGGGGATTTATGGTATTAATAAATGCATAATCACAGTCTGTTGAAAGGGTCCAAATGTAATACAATAGCGTCAGCACAGTTTAATCAATGATATTACTGAATATTAATAGTCTTTTAGGACTTCTTTAGATTAGTCAGGCTTTTTACTACTTACTTACTTATAGTCTGGTCCTTATTTTGGCTTAAAACGCCTACTTAGACAGGACGAAGTGACCATCCGGTTTGTTCTGTTTAGACAGACTGTCCATAGAAGCAGACTTATCCTAAAAAATTATACCACAATAATAGATTACCTGGGGGGAAGAAATATTAAAATGAAAAATTATTAAACGTGTTTGGTGTTTGAATTTTTGTCTTCGGCAAAAGTGGCTCAACAATCAAAAATAAAGCAGAACTATAAGAATGAACTTGAAGCTATGTTCACTCAGGAATTGTTAGTAAATTTCACAAATAATTATACAAATGGCAAATTAAGCAACTGAATTAAACTTGAAATTTAGTAGAAAAGTATAAAGACCAAAATACTATCTTGAAGAGCTTACTTATGTTATCATATCTCAGTCATTCAGATTGTGACCGGCAGTTTCAGTCGTCTCATGCCATTTTTGTGTACAAAATACACAGTGTCAGGGAACAGACTGAAATGAACCCTTTCATTTCTCAGTGAGGCGTGAAATACCATCAACAGAATGCATGTCCCTTAGTTATCTTATATAATGCAGGTTAATTGAGGGTTAAAGTAAGCGTCTGTCACACAATGAGAGCGTCAGTCTGTCTGTGATGGAGACGGATGGCACTCATGCTCACACAGACGCTCTTAAAGAGCTTCATCGTTTTCTTACTGCATCACAAACCCCAGTTTAGCCCATGATCAGCAGCGCTCTGATGAGACCTGCTATAACCGTGCTGTTTTGATCATTGATCTGTCACAGTGGGGTTATGAAGGACTCGGGGAGTCAAATGAACTCTCATAGTGGTGACATTGCCACTTGATCTCTGAGGGGGGTTTCAGAGACCACCCCCCCCCCCCCTTCAGCCAAAGACCCATGAATGATTAATGAAATCAGCAATAATCAATATCTATTTTAGTTTCACGCACTTAAACCCTTGACTAACATATATACAATGCAAGCATATACATTTCTGATGGAATCTGAATTATGAACTTGATTTAATTTACAATCATGAAGCATTTTCACACAGAATTGAATTAACCACATTATTGCTTTCTTTTCTTTTTCTTCTGTTTCTTGACTTTTTATTAATTTGTCTCTATTTTTTTGTTCTGAACGTGTGTTTTTTTATTTCATTGTTTTATTGTTCAAAGTCTTGACTTTTTCATTTTGTTTATTTTTGTCCTTTTTTTTATTCTTTAATTTAAAAAATAATAATTTGATTGGTTTCCTGCTATCTTTCTTTCTTGATTTTTATCCTTTTTTTTTGGCTGGCTCTCTGTCATGCTGAGATGGTTTAAGCGAGGTTGTAATATAATAGATTCGGTGTAGAGAGAAGCAGATAACTGTCTATTAGATGTGTGTCCTTGACCCCTGTCCTTGACCTCTGTCTCAGGCCAGCGCTCGTCTGGAGTTAAACACACATTTATTCATTGCTTTGTCTGAGATCAGGGCAGTATGGGGGTTTATGTGTGGGTTCAGTGACATATACACCAGTAGTCTGATTATTGTGAATAACAGTATTGAACTAAATGTTACAGTATGCTCCCTTCTGTCCCATTCACATGCCATTTGCCATTGTTTTGATTATTTGCTGAGAAATGCGGTTCTTTTACTTTCGTTTTGTCATTTGTTTGTTAAACTACAATACAAAATGCTCGTTGAATGCAGTAGGTTTTTTTTTTTACTGCGTTTTTTTTTTTTTTGCATCAAATTTGTTATTTTTTTTTTATTTTATTTTTTTTCTTGAAGCAACTTGTTCTGACATTTTCTAAAAAAAAACAAAAAAAAAACTGAAATGTCGTATATTAACTAACTAAGGTATAATCCTGGCTTAATGTAAACCCTGTCTGTGAAAGCAGGCCCAAGTGTTTTTCTCTTCTGCCATGTTTTTTAACCAATGCATGCAACACTAGCACATGCGCACCTAAGGCACAGTGATATAAATAGTTACTGTTATTATGGACATAAATACAGTTTTGTGTTGACATGAGCATGAATGAGTTCCTGTCCTGTGCAGGTGTTGATCAAAGAGCAGTGAATGAAAGACCTGTGTTTTAATGGAGGATTGTGTGATGTTTGTCATATGTTGCTTTAGTATTTATTACATTTATTTGTTCAGATAGTGAGCATGTTTAGTGTTTTACTGAAGGAATACAACACCCATTGAGTGCCATGAAACAACTTGGAAGATCAAAGACCATTATAAATATAACTTTGACTGGACTCAACTGAAAGAAGAAAGTCATATACACCTAGGATGACTCGGGTTTGAGTAAAACACCGCCTTATTTAAATTTTTGGGTGAACTGACCCTTTAATGTATTTAGTTTATTCAAACGGATATAAATTAATCAAAAAGTAAATTTACATTTGAAGTAAATTTATTCAACATCATATCATATCATATCATATCATATCATATTAAACCTTATTTATTATTAACATTTATTTTAAAAAGCTTTATTTTCTGTATGTGAAATTTTAATTAAATTTATCATGGTTTTTGCATTAATGACTTGTCTCTAAAGCATATTCTTGACATAGTTGGCCTGATACAGCACAGAAACACACACGCACACACACTCACACTCATTATCTGAACAAATAAACCTAACAAAATATAATTTATTTTATATAATATAATAAAAAATATGATTTTTTAATTCATTTTATTTTAGACCAGGACATGTTTTTGTGAGATGTACCCTTCTGCATGAGCGAGTTAGTGTGGGCAGCAGGTATTGCCATGTTTTTGGTCATGCTTGCATCATATGCATACATGTGAATCCTGTGTGTGTCCTTGTGCAGAGCTGCCAGAGAACTGGACAGACACGCGGGAGACGCTGCTGGAGGGGATGGTCTTCCAGCTGAAGTATCTGGGCGTGACGCTGGTGGAGGAACCCAAAGGAGAAGAGCTCTCAGCCGCTGCTGTCAAGAGAATCGTTGCCACAGTAAGACAAACATACATCCCCAGACAATGAACGACTGAAATGAATAACAGGGCACAGGTCATGTACACTGTTTTTTAAATGTAGTCATTATGCTTTCTTAAGAGGCCTGAAATGTGCTTTATAGTCCTCAAGTAGGATGATCCTGGAGTTTTACTTCCTGTCATCTTAAACAGACTACCATACACTCTGAAAAATAAAGGTTCTAAAAAGACAAAAAAGGGAACAGTTCTTAAAAGAACCATTTTCTGCTATAAAACCCTTTTGTGCAATTGAAAGGTTCCATGAATTTGAAAGGTGCCTCATGGATGCCTTTAAGTAACATGGCTAGCTCTATTGTGTCTCTTTGTCTCTTATGTGTTTTAAGTGGTACTAATGGGAGTGTGTGTGTGTGTGTGTGTGTGTGTGTCTCAGGGGATTTCTGGGTGTGGTTCAACAGGCTAGATCCTGTCATGACTTAATGTTGTTTCGAGGTTATGAAACACTCCACATTGTTGCGATTCAGCAGTAAAAATCAGTTGCATACTGAATGGACTGTGCAAGCTTGTGTGTGAGTCAGTGCCCTCGAAACCAGAAGTGGAATATTCTTACTTAATAACTCTTTATTTTTGACTATAAATGTGATTGATTGTCTTGACTTACTGAAGATGATATATAAGAAGACAAATGGCCATTAGTTTAGCGGTCTGATTGTCAACAGCGAAGCCTCCTAGCAGCCAAATTGTGTTCTTCAGTGTACAGTTATCAATTATTGTGACTTTCAGGGTATGACTTTCTGAATCCCCTTAAAACATTAGGTGATAAAAAAAATTTCAATGTATAAAATCATATTTTTATCATTCAGAAATAAAAAAATTATGCTTCTTCATATCACTTCCTATCAGATCATTGGAATGTAGTTAAGTGCATTTCAGTTACCAAATCAATAGCTCATACATTCTGTTGTGGTTATTCAAGATTCAAAATAATTTAATGCATTCCATATTTTATATAACCAATGCTTTCAATTTATTTATAATATAATCAATTGTTAACTTTTTAGTTTTTTAAACATTTCTTTCCATTAGAATAACTTTTATACTTTTATTGTATGAATACATTTTTTTATATTATTTTGACATTTTAAATTTTCATTTGAATTAAAAGTTTGTACTTTTGTCATTTTTATTATAATTTTGTTATTTATATTTTGCTTTAAATTATTATTATTATTTTAGTTTTAGTAATTTTATTACTCAAGCATTTTTTTTATTTCAGTTTGTTTATTTAGGATAATAAAATTAATATATATTTTTTTTCAATCTGATTTTTATATTTTATTTTATTTTATATCAGACTTATTTTGGTTAAAGAAATCTTTTAAAATATATTTAGTAAACAATATCAATAATATGCTCATCTTCCAAGATGCTGAAAAAACTAAAATCTAATTTCTAAAACTTCCAAAACCTGACGGAAAATGGAATATCTGTGTTGAATAAAAAACATTTTAAAGCTGTGTCTTCTGTCTTTCTCTCGCAGGCTAAAGCTGGTGGGAAGAAGCTTCAGAAGGTGACGCTGAAGGTTTCTCCTCGAGGGATTATTCTCTATGACAGTGTATCAAACCAGCTAATAGAGAATGTGTCCATATACAGGTGAGTAACCTGCGGCTGTTTGTCATGTCGCCCTGTCTGACACGGAGTCTGTGCTGTCTGAAAATCATCAGCAATGCAGAGATTCTGCTTCAGGTTTCAATGTCATAGAATGGTTCCTTTTACAACTAGGGCCCCTAATTGGTCCCAAATCATTGTGGTATTTATGACATTGCATATATATGGTTTACCCCTTCTCTTTTGCAATAAAAAAGAAAGGATTTGTTGTTGCCTGCTGAAATCCTGCCATCCATCATTTAGGACGGTGCGACCTCAGATTGCTGAGAGAGAGAGAGAGAGAGAGAGAGAGAGATGTTTGTGTCAGGATCCCTATCGATCTGTTTTAGTGTCTCTGAGGCTCAGACAGACACTCTCTGACCCTCACCTGGGACTGCAGCTATTATTGGAAGCTCGCACACGCTCAGTGCGCTCACACGCCGGCTGTGGTGTGTGTCATGAATAAACATGAGCTAGGTGTCGCCCAGCCGCTCTCTCCACTCTAATTACACCAGCGATACTCCAATCATGTGGCTAATTTTCATCAAAACACAAGGTTTCAGTTCACCCTAAAATCAAAAACTTTGTTCTAAGAATAAAGAAACTAAAATGAAGCCTAGATTTAGATCCATTAAGATGGTTTGCATTGTGATATTATTTTTCATGAAAAATATGCACATTCGCAGACATGTTTTTTTTTTTGTTAAATTCTGTTAATGTAGTAATTTTATGGAATTACAATATATATTCTTTTGTTGGTTTTGTTTGTCTCTACTGTCCTCATTTGTAAGTCGCTGAATATATATTATATATTCACTGAATATATATTATTATTATTATTTTTATTATATTTCATGTTTTGAATGGTTTCCGCATCCACAAAAATATTTATAAATAGCAGCAAAAAAATTAAATAATTAAAGTTAAATGTGTGTATGTATATGTATATATATATTAGTGCTGTCAAACGATTAATTGTGATTAATCGCATCCAAAATATATATATATTTTTTACATAATATGTGTGTATACTGTGTATATTTATTATGTATAAATAAATACAAACACATGCATGTATATATTTAAGAAAAAATATGTTCTCTATTATGTTAATATAAAATATAAGAATATAAATAGATAAATACTTTATGTGTGTGTATTTATATATATATATATATATATATATATATATATATATATATATATATATATATATATACAGTACACATACATATGTAAACAAAAACTTTTATTTCGGATATGATTAATCGTTTGACAGCACTACTATATATATATATATATATATATATATATATATATATATATATATATATATATATATATATATATATATATATATATATATATATATAATTATTGTTACACACAGCACCAGTTTTCTACATTTGATATAATGAAGAAATGTTTCTTGCACAGCAAATAAGTATATTAAACTTCAGTTTTGCATCACAGAAATAAATTACATTTTAACATTTATTAAAATATAAAAGAGTTCTCTTAAATCGCAGTAATATTTCACAGTATATATAAAGTATGTGAAAGGTTTTGTAAGTGTCTGTAAGTACAGTGTGTGTGAGTTTTGAAATGTGAAACCGGACAGATGGCGGTCGTCCATCATTAGTCCCGCCCCTGCTGCTGTGGGGCCGCCCTGTGACAGGCTGAGCCAGCTGTCACTCAGGGCCGAGGGGAGAAATCAGCACTGGAGGAGTACATGAGTTTACTTCACATTACAAATAGATGACAACAGGAAACCAGAGACGATGCAGTCACAGACCAGCTATCCTGTGTGTGTGTGTGGGTGTGTGTTATGGTTTGGTGGGTCAGCTTTCTGTCAAAGTGCTGATGGGGTGTTGAACATGGAGAGCTCAGCACTGCTTGTACGCTTTTTTTAAATCTCAGAGGAGGTGACGTGATGGTCTGCTGTATACAAGTGTCTGCACAAGTCATTTAGTGGTGGATAATGGACAGCGGGTGTGTTTTTCTGGATGGAGACCAATCTGAGACCATCTGGAATGATTTCCCCTAGATTCCTTTAAACTGGAGGAGATAAACAGAGTTTTAGGATTTAGATCCCTGACCAAATGAAAGGTTATACGTGTTATTGATCATGTGAACTACTTTATTTGCAGCTCATGCTTCTAATGAAGCTCAAGGTGCTCTTTGAAACATCTTAGATCATGGTGGAGAACATTATCAGCAGGTTTTGACCATGTGCTGCTGTCATAAAAAAAAAAAAAAAAAAAAGAAAACTAATTATGCTAGTAAAAATTGCATCTTCACTAGTGGAATGCATTTATTTGATTATATGTTAAAGAAAAATTGTGAAATACTATAACAATCTAACAGATTTCTATTTTAATATTCTATATTCTTTTAATATTCTTTTCTATATTTATACTATTTTAATATAAATGTAAAATAGAATTTGTTTCTGTGATGAAAAGCTGAATTTTCAGCATCATTACTCAAGTCTTCAGGGTCACATGATCCTTCAGAAATCATTCTGATTTGCCGATTTGATGTTCAAGAAACATTTCTGATTATTAGCCAATTTGAAAACAGTTGTGGTGCTTTATATTTTTCTATAAACCATGGTTCATTTTATTTCCAGGATGCTTATATGAATATGAAGTCCCAAAGAGCAGCACTTATTTGAAATATGGTCTTTTGTAGCATTAGCAATTGTTTTTAGCAGTTAAATGCATCTTTGTGGAATAAAAGTATTAATTTCTTAAAAGAATAAAAATAAAAAAAAACGTTTGAATGGTAGTCTTAGAAAGTATATTATACAGGAACTATTTACTGTATGTTTACATAGGTTGTCTTCTTCAGATCGACTTTGCTCATACAGTATGTTGTTTGTTGTCTGCAGGATATCATACTGCACGGCTGATAAGATGCATGATAAAGTGTTCGCCTACATCGCTCAGAGTCAGCGCAACGAAACGCTGGAGTGTCACGCGTACCTCTGCACAAAGAGGAAAGTGGTGAGTGTGTGTGTGTGTGTTCATATGAGACACTCCCTTCCTTCAGTCTATAAATAACGTTATACGTTAAGACCACACTTCCTCTGAGAGAGACAGAAACCAATGTCTTTCTATACATGACAAGAAATGTGGCGTTGACACCTCTCTTCCCTTTTCCCCGTCTGTCTCAGGCTCAGGCGGTGACGTTAACCGTGGCTCAGGCTTTCCGTGTGGCGTTTGAGTTTTGGCAGGCTGCTAAAGAAGGTATCTCTTGTTTATCTTTCTGTCTGTTTCTTGCTGTCTTTGTAATGGGCTGTGAGGCACGAATTCAGGCGTGTCCTACTTAAAGCTGGAGTGGATGACTTCCACACCACTAGCAACACCAAACACAATGACTGTTTTCAAACAGGTTTCTCAAATGCTTCCTCCATCTGCTATTGGTCGTTTATACTAGTAGCCCTGCCCCAAAAGTTTCTCTATTGATTTTTTTTTTTATATTAGTTTTGCAATATGTCTATGTACCTTTTGTTAATTTAATTTTAGTTTTTGTACAACGAAATGAGTCAACTAAAAATATGTACATATATAAATAAGGATCAGTGCAACTAACTGAATTAAATAAGTTTATTTTTATGGTTTATTTTGTTTCAGTTAAAGTTTATATCAAGAATTAAAAAAAAAAATTGTTAGCATTCATATATATTTAACCCACAATATACATCAGGAAAAAGTCAATTATGTCATTCCAAGTAAAAAAAACAAACATTTTAAAATGATTTAGTATTGTTTCTATATTGCTATATTTATGCATATACATTTATTGTATATACATAATAAATATAATGTATTAATTTGAAATATTTTAGTGGAAACTGTGGAAAATGCACCTTTATTAGTTTTTGAACTAGATTTTAAATATGTTGCATCATAAATTTTTAACTTAATTGGCTACAACAATAAAAAACACTTTTTCAAGTGGTTTCAGACCAAGTGTTTTTTTTTAAAATTTTGAATATATATTGGACATTCACCTAAAGGATTATTAGGAACACCTGTTCAATTTCTCATTAATGCAATTATCTAATCAACCAATCACATGGCAGTTGCTTCAATACATTTAGGGGTGTGGTCCTGATCAAGACAATCTCCTGAACTCCAAACTGAATGTCAGAATGGGAAAGAAATGTGATTTAAGCAATTTTGAGCATGGTATGGTTGTTGGTGCCAGACGGGCTGGGTATTTCACAATCTGCTCAGTTACTGGGATTTTCACACACAACCATTTCTAGGGTTTACAAAGAATGGTGTGAAAAGGGAAAAACATCCAGTATGTGGCAGTCCTGTGGGCGAAAATGCCTTGTTGATGCTAGAGGTCAGAGGAGAATGGGCCGACTGATTCAAGCTGATAGAAGAGCAACTTTGACTGAAATAACCACTCGTTACAACCGAGGTATGCAGGAAAGCATTTGTGAAGCCACAACACGCACAACATTGAAGTGGATGGGCTATAACAGCAGAAGACCCCACCGGGTACCACTCATCTCCACTACAAATAGGAAAATGAGGCTACAATTTGCATGAGCTCACCAAAATTGGACAGTTGAAGACTGGAAAAATGTTGCCTGGTCTGATGAGTCTGGATTTCTGTTGAGACATTCAGATTGTAGAGTCAGAATTTGGTGTAAACAGAATGAGAACATTGATCCATCATGCCTTGTGACCATTGTGCACGCTGGTGGTGGTGGTGTAATGGTGTGTGTGTGGGGGGGGATCTTGGCACACTTTAGGCCCCTTAGTGCCAATTGTGCATCGTTTAAATGCCACGGCCTACCTGAGCATTGTTTCTGACCATGTCCATCTCTTTATGACCACCATATACCCATCCTCTGATGGCTACTTCCAGCAGGATAATGCCCCATGTCACAAAGCTCAAATCATTTCAAATTGGTTTCTTGAACATGACAATGAGTTCACTGTACTAAAATGGCCCCCACAGTCACCAGATCTCAACCCAATAGAGCATCTTTGGGATGTGGTGGAACGGGAGCTTCGTGCCCTGGATGTGCATCCCACAAATCTCCATCAACTGCAAGATCCTATCCTATCAATATGGGCCAACATTTCTAAAGAACGCTTTCAGCACCTCGTTGAATCAATGCGACGTAGAATTAAGGCAGTTCTGAAGGCGAAAGGGGGTCAAACAGTATTAGTATGGTGTTCCTAATAATCCTTCAGGTGAGTGTATATATTTATAAAGTCATGTCACTCTATTTATGACTTTAAAAATGGCATTGTCTTGTAGACCAATTAAGTTTAAGGAACTATACATTTTCTTTATTTCATAAAGGGGTGGAGGACAAAAGAGATTTTACTGCAGAGAAAGTAGAGCAGCTCCAGTCGTTTAGATCAGAAGAATATATATGTAATTTACTGCATGTTTGAACGTGTGTGTGTGTGTGTGTGTGTGTGTCCTGAGGCCTGCAGAGATTTACTCATTTCATCTCTCTGCACCTGGCAGCTCCTGCAGGCTGAACTCAAGACTCTTCTCTCCATTTCATTGTTTTACTGCAGGGTCCAAAATATACACAAATGACACACAATTGTGAAATAAAGAAATAGTTCACCCAAGAATGCTAACTATTACCAAATCTGTTCCCATAAAGAAACAAACTGTGTAATAGTTCTCTTCTTGTGTGAGAACGGTTTCTTCAAACACATTCATTGTAATGGTTTATGACTGCGGTAACCTCAAAGAGAAGAACCAGAAACACCATTATGATCCTGCAGGAACCAGATCTGAGCACTTCACCACCCTCCACACTTCCCTCTTTAGTCATAGAGCTTAGACAGTATATGAGTGTGGTATATATACACTTCCTCATGAAGAACGCTGTTTAATGTTTTAGTTTCATTTCCATTTGTATTAATTTAGACTGAGATCAAGGCCACTGCACTGTTATATGCTGCATGTGTTAAATATTCAAATGTACATTTAAGGCTGGTTTCTCCTTGCCCTGGTGCACATTTATACTCACTGACCTCAATTTTTATAAAAATGTTCGTATATTTATAAATATGAATATATATAAGAGAATATTAATTAAAGTTTTGAGAGGAATATGATGTGGTGAAAATATATAATGTTTGTTTAGAGGCCAGTGACTAATAATAAGGATGCCAAAGATGATGAAAATGACATTTTTGTCTGTTTTATTCTTGTTGGTTTTATATATATTCATAATTTTCAAGTAAAAGTAAAAACTATTTTTAAAAAGTAGTTAATTATTTACTTCCATGTATATTTTAACCTAAAATGTAAAAAAAAAAGTACATAAAAAAATGGGCTACATAATTCGATTTGTAAATTTTTATGATTGGTAATCATGATTATTTTGCTAAAAAATAAGAATAAAAAACTAAGTATTCCCACCTCAAAAAGAATGATGAAGGAATGATTAGACTGAGAGACGTTTTAAACTTCATTCTTTTAGTTACTGTTTAATGCAAGCATACTATCAACAATAGAAGCTTTATATTTCTGCTTGTAAACCTTTGTTTTCAGAGAAAGAGAAGCAGGTGAAGTGTGGATCTGATGGAGAAGCGGCCAGCAGCTCTCAGTCGGAGAGTTCAGTCAGTCTGGGCAGCACCAAAGGAGGAGGTCAGCACACCTTTTTATGCTTTGTCGGGATTTTCTGTAGACCGAATGAGTTTTATGCTGTACAATATGTTCTGCATGATGATTTATGAGCTACTTTCATCATAGGGCCCTAAAATGTTTACACAGAGTCAAAAAAATTCAGCTATTGCAATCCTTGTGTGGACATTTGGTTTCCTCGAAGTAGATTTTACCTGGACCACACACACACACACAACATCCCTCTCCACACAAGTGTGTATTAAATATCAAACTTGGTCTTATTGGACGTGGTTGTGTTCTGTCACACAGTATTTTTGGTTTCAGTGTGGATAGACAAATTACTAGTTGCTAGAGACATGATAATATGAGGATATTCTTGATAGGTTTGGGACAGTAAGATTTATTATTATTTTTCTTTTATAGAAAGTAATACTTTTATTAATTAATGGTGCATTAAATTGATCAAAGTGACAGTGAAGACATTTATAATGTTACAAAAGGACATTCTGTAAATCAAAAATATGGTTTTCACAAAAATAAAAGCGACAACAACAACAACAAAAACAGCTGTTTTCAACATTGATAATCATGCTTGTTTCTTGAGCAGCAGATCAGAATATTAGAATGATTTCTGACATTTATGTACAACTGAAGACTGGAACAAAGCTAAAAATTCAGCTTTGCATCACAGACATAAATTATATTTGAAAATAAATTCAAATAGAAGACAACTATTTTAAATATTAAAAATATATCACAATTTTTACTGCATTTATCAATACATGCAGCCTTGGTGCACATAAGAAAGAGAAAAATTCTTGCCGACCTGAACATTTGACTGAGAAGTGTATAGATAAGATATGAAAAAACACAATAAATGACGTCAGTTTTAAGATTCTTTGTTGCTTCCAGGCACTAATTAAATTTGCATGGGTTTTTTTGGTCACAACATGCCTAGGCTTCTTTGACCCATCCAGCAATGGTAATTATAATACCATGGTATGCTTCAAAGTACCTTACATTACCACTTAAAGACCCCGGTATTATCATCTGATACCATCACTGGACCATGCTACTTTTTTGTAAGTGTGCCACAGGACCCTGGATGGATCTCAGGTTACAGAAATAAACCTGGGCGGCAGAGTTTAGTGAACGAATGAACCCTTGAGGACCAGGATGAGCCAGACGTGTGTGTGCATGAATAAAGCTCTGTGTGTTCCTAAATCCCATCAGATATCAGAAACATGAGTCTTCTTAGCGGCTGATCTCATCTCGTGAAATATGAGTCCAGGACAGAGATGGACAGGTTTAACGGCTCAGGATCAGAGAAAGATGTGATTGTGCTTTTGTTTGACTGGAGTCTGTGAGCGTGTCGCGGCTTGATGTTGATTCATTCCCTACATGCACAGATCTGTATGATCACTTCAGGTGTGGAGATATGAAAATATCCTGTTTAAAGGTTGAGTTATGTGTCTGTGATCGCCTCATGTTGATCCAGGAGGCCTGAACCTGTAATAAGTGTAATGTACATTTTATAAATAAATCTGCCATTAGCCTAACTGCTGGTGATGGTTTCCAAAAAACTGAATTGAGAATCAGAACAAGCTGTTTTATGGACTTACAAATAAAAAAACATCCACATTTTTATTTATTTTGTATTCATTTTTTGCATGATTTGTTTTTACTTATTCATTTAATGTATATTTTTTAATAATTAAATAATTTTAAAAAAAGTTAAATTTTAAATATTTATTTACTTGTTTCATTTCTTTAATGCTTTTATTTTTTAAATTATTTTTACTTATTTTCTTACAATGTATTTGATTATTATTTATTCATGCATTTTAATTATTTATATATATATATATATATATATATATATATATATATATATATATATATATATATATATATATATATATATATATATATAAATTTATTACATATTCATACTTATTTTATTTATTTGTATTTATTTATTTACATTTGTGTGTGTAGAGGTGGCCACTGGGGATCTACTGGACCTTGAAATTGGAGTAAAGGATCACTCAGGAAAAGACGCCACACACCCGGCACAGAACCTCAGCACAGAGAACAACAACACTGTCTGGGTAAACACACACACACACACACACACTCACAAACACATGTTGGTTTTGTGAAAAGTGGGGACATCCCATAGGCGTAATGGTTTTTATAATGTAGAAACAGTATATTCTATCGCCCTTCACCAACCCTACACCTAACCCTAACCCTCACAGGAAACTTTGTGCATTTTTACTTTCTCAAAGAAAAACTCATTCTGTATGATTTATAAGTGTTTTGAAAAATGGGGACATGGGTTATGTCCTCATAAGTCACCCTCTCCTTGTATTACCTGTGTCATACCTATGTCATTATACAGAGTTGTGTCCTGATATGTCACAAAAACAAGAGCACACACACACACACACACACACACACACACACACACACAAATGCTTTAGATGTACTTCACCGGTTGATTTGAATAATTACTTAATACTTGTCAGTGTTAATTAAAATGATTTTTCAGTAATGCTGTTTATGTCAGCAATTCTGAGAAATCTCTGTGGTGTCTTTTGCAGGAACTTGAGGATGGTCTAGATGAGGCTTTCTCAAGGTTAGTAAAATTATATTTGGTGCTATATCTGTCGCTTCTGCACTATAAACCCAGCACAGTGAACTTTAACAGGTCATGCTATAACTTCAGCGCAGATGTGGAGTATAGGCCACGACTATTCCTGGCGCTCCATTATATGACCACAGCGGTATTTGTGATGGACAGATTCGGCTCTGAGAATAAGCTCTATGGTTGGTCTTATATAATTACATAACTCTGACTATTTTTGCACCCCAACTCACAGTTTCTGTTTTCATAGAAAAGAAAAAGACATCTGGAGCAGACACAGAAATCTGCGTAACAATTTCAAACTGTTGAAACTGTGTAACAAAGTCAAACTGTTTTCCAACAGGCTTTTACTGGTTGATGTCTGAATGCTGCCAAAGTGCTGCTCCTGAAAACTTAAATGCCACATTTAAAGGCTGGAGTTTCAGAAATTTAAGGGTAGAAATGAACAACAGTACTTTGCTGAGCTTATTTGCCAGATGCTGTATCAATCTTTGTTTCTGGACACTTGACCTTGATGTAAGATAATACAGAATGAGATGCCATATACACCCTCTGTCATTAAAGGTTGCATCAAATTGAAGACTGTAATGCAGTCCAATTTAAAAAAAAAAATTATTTACCAATGTTTATTTATAGACACCTAACATTGCCTGGGATAATACAGAATGAGATACTATTTTGCACCTTCTGCCCAATTCGTGGATGCCTTCCTCAGCTGTATTAAAAGCTTCATCAAATTTAACAATTAACAATGAAAGACAGTCTAAGACTGTAATGAAATCTGAACTTTGAACATTTTTACTGTATTTGTCTTTTTTCATGGACCTTTAAACTTTACATATGGCACAGTACAGAATGTGCCATCATACTGCAAGCTAATTTGTATCAGGGTTTCTCTGCCGCTTTCAAGACTGCATTAGATCTCACAATGTTGTGTGGTTAAATATCCCAAGGCTCAAACTAATTCCAAAGTTAGACAATTTTTACTGTATCATTTTTTATTTATAAATGAAGCCTTGAACTTCACATCGAGATGCTGAATGAGATATTATATTGCACCCTCTGCCCAATTTTTGGGATGCATTTCTCAGCTATCTTCAATGTTGCATGAAATTTGACAGTTAACAGTGATAAACAGTTAAGAAATCCACATTAAAAAATGTTTTTAATGTATACATTTTTTTATGAACCATTAAACATCACATGTTAGACTGTACAGAATGAGCCATGATATTGCACCCTGGCCAAATTTGTAGCAGTGTTTCTCTGCTACTTTCAAGGCTATATTAGGTCTGACAATGAGTCTTGATAAATAGTCTAATTCCCTAACAATATCCTAAGGTAAAACATTTTTTACTTTACCAACCTTTTTTTTTATGGACCATTGAGTTTTACATAAAGCACAAGATAGAATGAGACGTCATATTGCACTTTCTTTCCAGTTCAGGGTGGGCTTTCTCAGCTATTTTTAAGGTTGCATTAAATATGATAATTTCAAATGATATACAGTTTAGGCCTCTAACAACACCCAAAGTTTGAACAATTTTCAAAATACCAATAATATTTTATGGACCTTTGTAATTGACATATGCTTTGATAACACCATAGAATATAAGTCGTTTGTCTCTACACATTAAGACAGACAAGACAATATATTTTATCATTTGAAAATTACACACTTTAGCATTGATTTTAAAAAATATCAAGGAACAATGGAGCCCTCATAATAAGAGCTCTTTAAGAGAATATTTTTATTGAGATAATATGCACATTCCTGCCAAAAAAATCTTAACAATTGTGATGCCAAAAGATTAGGTCATGTTTTAAATGACTATTATTTGCATACTATGGAATGGTAAATGGCACTAATTAACAGCCATTTTTATTCTGCAAACCAAACAACAGCTGTTTAACGATTTGTAATGATAGTCATTAATCATCCAGACACACAGAGTGCCGTTCCCGAGAGATGAACAGACATGAGATGAGCTGTTTTACAGCAGCGGGGGTTCAGTCCATCTCCGCTTCATGCTGATTATTTGTCGTTTGCAGTAATTAAAAGCGTTGGCTTTTAATCAAACACAGTACTTTGTTAATCTCCATTTAACATGCTTTCACCTTGTGAGTGTGAGGAGAGACGCTCTAGATCTCTCACATGCAAGAACTTTTCCAATCAAAGATGAATTGGTATTGACTAAATCTCTGATTAAAGACCATTGAAGTGTTTTCCATCGCAAACTGAAGCTGTTTAACATTTGAGAAGGTTTACTCTCAAAAACACAAATAAAATGAAATGAAATGGCTGGTTGCACCGAACTTCAAGTTAATCCAATAGAAGATCAAAATGTCAGATTGACCCCATGACTAAATATAAAAAAAAAAAATATTTAAAATTGTACATTATTTTCAGAATATATAATGCTTATGCTATTATTTAGTTACTTTATGTATTCAAAATTTTAATTAAAAAAATTAACAAAAAATGTTGTATTCTGTTTATACTATTTATAGTATTTATTAATATTTTGAATTGGCTTTCATTCTTATATTTTCAATTTGTTTTATTTAAGTTTGTTATTTAATTTTGTATAAATGTATTTAATTTATTGCTAAGCCAACATTTCTTGTTTTCATTTAAGTTTAGGTTTTTCATCTAATATTTTTTTATTTTATTTTATTTATAGTAGCAGTTTTAGTTACAAATAACAACTCTGGTAAAGTTTAATATGTGGGAATTTGTTCAAATCTTTAAAGTGTGTAGTAGTCATGCTTACCTTAGCAAACAACACTAATAAGAAATGGATCGAACAGTGGTTTAGTCTTTACAGTCAAGAGGTCAGCTTTAGTTATCTGTATCTCTGACCTCATTTCCTCATCATTAGCCCAGCGGTTACCTTTGACTTCACTAGCTGCTCAGGAAAACCCCATCATGACATTTAAAAAAAGCTGATAAAAATATCACAATGTGGAAGTTCTACTATAGCAACAGCGAACCAAGACATGCTGACTAAAGATGCAGCTCGCACTGAGTCACTGTTGCCGTTTGCTGCTTCTGTTTTCTCATGCTGATATTGTTTACTTCCTTCAGCCGCAGTCTGGATAGTTTTGAGTCCAACACAGGTAAAGATGTCGTTCACATGTGCCTGTGCTATAGTCCTCATCCGTCATAATTCACTCCGTCACAACACCATGATCATCTACGACTGTAGTCCAGTTCTCCATCTGTAGAAGGTCACGCATGTTCCCTCTCACGGCTCGTAACTCTGTCCGCTTCTCTCAACTCTTATAGTTTACTTCATGGCAGGGTTCTTTGCCAAGAGTTGTAGAAACATCACTTAGATTCATCTTCATATTTTCCTAGTTTAGCCACAAAGTCTGTACTATGAACCTTATTCTGGGTAGACGCTGTATTTAAAGGGATAGTTCAACCGAAAATGTAAATTCTGTCACCCTCAAGTTGTTCCAAACCTGTATACGAGTCTCTTTCTTATGTTGTGCACAAAAGAAGTTCTCGTGACTAAAGTGCATTGAGTTACTGTGGTGATATTCCCAGAGATGTTCCTGTTTTTTGTTATTTTCCACAGCATTCTCAGAGCTGTATCTCTGTATTTAGGGTAGTAGAGAATATAGACAGTCCCTCCAGAAAAACGCAATTATGCGATCATTCTCATCTGCCAACAAAAATAAGCGCAAAAGACCGCGCAAAGCAGTTACCCGGTGTGTTATATGACAGTGAGGGCAAATTATTTTGAGAGAGGGATGAGGATGACGAATGATAGGCCAGTGTTAAAGGCTATGCAGTTAGCTTTCATTTTCACAGTGGACTGTTGTAGTTTCATTCAGAAGTTGATGCTCCTCTACAGTTGTAAGATTGTACTTTTTTGTTACAGAATAGTACCAAAACCTTACAGTTGTAAGTATATTAGTAGTATGTAAAATAATTTACGTTGCAGTAAGAGATTGCACTTTGCAATTCCTGTAAAACTGCATATGTGTATTTGTGTTTATATTTTATTTGTATTCATTTTTACAGAAGTAGTTGAATATTTATTTTGTAAAGCTAGAGAACTTGTTTGACTTACTTGTTTTGTAAGCCATTTGTTAATTAAGGTCTGAAATAAAACAGAATGAGAACTTACATATTCTGTGATTTAGTATGATTGCTTATCATAGGAAGTCATAAGAAATGACTCATTACAGTAAGGTAGTAGCCTAGTGAGAACAGAGTGTTTTTCTCTTTTTCATCAAACCGCAGTTTTTGCAAGTTCCCGCAATTTCATCGCATAAGATTGCAAAAATATCCCGCATATTCCATCGCATTTTTTAAGAAAACCTGCCACAAAATCAAGGATTTTTGCCCGCAACAATCACAACAAAAATCTGTGTTTTTCTGGAGGGACTGTATAGAGAACTAAACACTGGTTCATGCAGATTTTGTGCAGCTTATAGTCTTCACTCTAGGAATGGGAATCATGAGGAATATAAAGATTCCACTTTATGATTCTGGACATTAAGAGGGAGCTGCTGTTCTAAAATAATAATTATTGTATAAATATTGAAAAACGAACAAAACTTCTTTGTATTATTTCAGTGTCCAGCCTTCATTTCTCATCATATTAAATTGAATAGTAATTAAAATAACAAAAATAACCTCTTTGTGATTCCCAATCCTAAATATGAAGCATTTGTATGTTCTTTTACTATTATTCATATGCTATTATACTATTTCATAATGTTCTGAATTATTCATTAAGATTTTCTCATTTATATATATATATATGTGTGTGTGTGTGTGTGTGTGTGTGTGTGTGTGTGTGTGTGTATTATTAATATTTTCATATATAAATCTTTAAAATTATTTAAATATTTTTTATTATTTGAAGTGTGTATATAAACATTAAATTAAATGTATAAAGACGTTTTTATATTTTATATATACATGTTTTACTATATATATATATATATATATATATATATATATATATATATATATATATATATATATATATATATATATATATATATATATATATATATATATATATATAGTGTGTGTGTGTTCATTATGTCATGTGAGAGTACAAAATAAACGCTTATTTTATCATGTCTTTAAATTGTAACATAGAGCTCCAGATCAGCGAGAAGATTCACATGCATATTTAAAGGGTCGTTTCTGGTGTTTTGTCCATGTACAGTATTCCCAGCTCTCGATGATCTGAAGCGCTACTGATGCTTGAAGATTCCCGTGTTTTTCGGTTTGACTCATCCTCTTTGTGTGTTTCTCCCAAGACTCGCTGAGTCTCGCACTAACCCCCAGATGCTGGACATTGGGGTAAACCCTCAGGACTACAACCCTGAAGAGTGCCTGTCGCCTAGCAACTGGGACAGAGGCGATGCTGAGGCTGCTGATGCGGAGGACGCGTTCGGATTCTGATCGGAGGACCGCGGAGGAACCACACTAAAGCGATGGAGCTCGTCTCAGCGGCGCCCTCTGGCGGCCTCAGAGCACTCCGCGCCCGGCTTTGAGTTGACATGAGGGTCGGCAAACCCAACGAGATGACTTCAACAAAATCACAGACCAAAGCAATAACACCCCACCCCTCTCCCCAAATTATGTTTAAGTATATTGAGATTTTAAGTTTTCTGTTAGTATACTTCCCATAACCCCCCCCCTTTTTGTTGTATGAATATGAAATGTATGTGCACAACAATAACAATAACAATAACTAATATTTGCTGATTTGTTATTATTATTATTATTATTAATGGGTTTAATTGCTGAGGCTAGCTTTGCAATTCTATGCAGTCGAATTTCTGAATATATAGTGTGATTTATTTTAGATTTCGGGGCAATGCTTACTAAATTACATGATGTTTGACGTTTGTGTGGAGTTGGATTGTGATTTTTTTAAGTGGTGAAGGTGTCGTATATGTGAGTCGTCTGCCCTCCGATGTGTGTAAATGAATGATAAGCAGACACAAAGCATGGACTAAAAAATTTATAAAAAAAAAAGAAAAGAAAAGAGTAGGCAGGGTATTTAAACGAGACAATCTTTTTTTTTTTCTATCAAAATGTATTTTTACACTTCTATCTTCTTTAACTTCCTCAACTTATTGTTCATTCTTCATCAGGTTACTATACTCATCCAGTAAAGCACTATGGATGTCACAGTACCAGATGGTATTAGGGACTTCATAGTATCATGGTACTACTATATGTGAGTGTTTAAAAATCAAAAACATTGTATTACCATGGATGTCCATGGTATGTTTTTATAGAAATTCCAATATATTTTTTTTTTGCAATATTACATGTATTCCTTTGCCCAAAAATATGTCAAAAAATGTTCATGTATATATATATGATCATAATAATTGAGCAAAGAACTGACTGTTGTTTTAATTGAACTTAATACAGACAGTTATTTTGTGGTTTACTGATGCTCTGTATTCAGGTTTTATTACACTTCATGAGTAGAATTTATAACACCTCAGTGTTAGTTTCAGTTTGCATTATTCATTTCATGTTCATAAATTAAAACTGTCATGAAAATGCTTTGTGTTGATTACTATTTTGAGTTGACATGACTCTCTAGTTGTGAAACTATTGCAGTGCCAATATGATTCTGGCCATTTGCTTTCTGACGAAAATAAGGTTAGTACTGGAATTAGTTTGATTGCAAATAATGTTTTTTTTTAATATATATATATATATATATATATATTCTTTGTAAAGTTTCATTTCAGTGGCTATAGCCTACAAGTCTTCATTCAGGTGTTAATCATAAGGCGGCACTGTCACGCACTTTCATGAGTTTTATTAATACAAGTTTTTTTATTTAAATTTATGAATATTCATAATGATACGTGACATATAACAAACACCTGTTATTTTCCAGTAACAGGTAACCTTTCAGTACTTTAAAAAATTCAGCGCTGTTTGATATTATTGTGTAAAAGTGTGCTGAGGAGGGTATAGTTTGTATGTTATGGAGTCACGTAACTCATTTTATACATAGTTTTAGTCGTAGTCGTCTCTACACTGGGGATAGCCCGAATTTTAACGTAAAAAAATGACACAAGACACCTTTAATTCTTGTTAAACAACCAATTTACGAACGTCTGCCTTGGAGCCAATCAGTTGAGAGAACTGACAGACCTTCGCGTTACGTAATTAATATTCATGAGGTCCACGTTTTCACCAGCAGGTTTCAAAAATACCCTTATTATCTATATTTTTATATTATAAAGTCAGTTATCTTCCCTGGCCTGTTTTTAAAACTATTTTAAATAATGTGAATAAAATGTACGTTTTATTTTTTTCAAATCACATGTTCTGGTTTCCAGCCAATCAGAAGACGAAGTGTGGTTGAGAAGTTAAATATCAGGTGTAATAATCCGCTCCATCAAAGTCGAGGATGGATGTGAAAAACTGAAGTTTATGGAAGATTAAGTAGCTCTTCAAAAGGGAACCTCTTATTGTACCCGACAGGTAAATTTAAAAAAAAGTTTTAATCGACACTTAACGTTAATTCTTCCATTACCATAATTGCCAATTTAGAAAAGGGTAAATTTGACGGTTTTTACAAAATCGTAGTACGTGCACGTCTCACGTTTCACCAAAACCCACTTTTATGTTTTTTTAAAACGACCATCGATTGTTTGCGACTCACTCGTGCACGTATTTACTTGAACCAATTAGTTTAAGCTAGCTATGTCAACAACACAAGCATCGGTTTGACCTGATACATTTCTTTAAATATGCATAAAAATGTTTTTTGGGCGGTAAATTTGAATGAATGACACCGTGCAATTAAAATGAACGTTTGTCTAATCTACTGATAAACAATATTCTTTCTCAGGTTCATGCACTTTGGCCAAGACCTCACTTTATGTGTCCTGCTTGGATAAAACTGACCAGACACTGCTTTTTCCTCTTCCTCTTCCAGTCCTGATTGACTCCAGTTTGAGTAACAATGTCCGGTGATTCATCTTATCATTTAAAACCACTATCAGTGTACTCACACATGGTGAGCTCCAAGCAGCAGTACAATGACAACAGACCAGTTTACAACATTCAAGTACACATTTCCAATAAAGAACCCAGAGCACATAAAAGACAGCTGGAAGATTCATGTTTCGATGAGAGCTACGAGACCCCCCTTAAAAGACAATGCATCACTAGAACGTTTTCCCCGGATCAGGGATACTTCTCCGTGGACTTTCTAAGCAGAGTCCAGGGATTGACACCTATACAGCCATTAATGATATCAAAACACATCACACCGCCTCGGTCAAAGGTCAATCAGCCTGTGACCCCTGTCGTGTCCACCCCTCTGTCCAACTGCAAACAGAACTGGATAGATCGAGACCGGGAGAGCCTTCCCTCCCCAATACCGGTTTTAAAATGGGACAGAGAGACTGCTGTGGCTAAAATATCATTGCGTTCATCTCTAAACTTTGATTTGTGTAGTTCTGTTTCTTTAGTTGGCTCTCAGGGACCTGTGACAGGTGAAGTCAAGGAGGTCTCCCGTGATCATATCCCAATCCATGAATCAAAATCCCACATCACGCCCCCAGAAACTGTTGTCCCAGTGAAAGAGGAAAAAGTAGTGTCTGTCAGTCAACAGCCAGAGCCTGAGGTGACTCTGGGACATGAAGAAACCACCGCAGAGAGCTTTGAGAGCACACTCCCGCTTCAGGTCCAGGTTTGAGCTCCATCCCTTATGTACTTGTGACATTTATACCAGTTTCTCTCGTTATTTACTCTTCCTGATGTTGTCTTATACCTGTTCATGTGTGTTTTGTCCATAATGGAATTCAAAAGGAGGACACTTGAAGCTATATATTCTTATAAAGGCATATGATGTCCTCATGTGGGAAATTTAAATTTGGAGACCAAATCTAAACTGGTGAAGCGTGCTGCAGGTGACATCTTTTGTAGGCCAAAACCTGGAAACTTGTTAACATATTAGTTTTAGCCAACCTTTAGTTTTTTTTACGCCTGGTGAATGTATTTAAATCATAAAGATATTTACTTCTCAATTAATTGCAAAAACCAACATACAAAAAAGTGTTTTTCTTAGATATTAACGTGTTTGACATGATACTGTTTTTATTAAGTGAAATGCTAGAGGATACCATTTTTGTTAAACTGCAAATTACCTTTTTATGACTGGATTCCATGATTCTCCCCACGTTTTCTTCCTTCAGCTTGTGTGTTTTGGCACTCATCAGACAAGTGTCTGCATCATTAAGCTGTCTCTTTGCCCACTGAGCAGGTGAAGTCCAAGGTGGTGGTTCCAGACAACACCAAGACCACCACCAAACCTGCAGTGTTTTCTGAAGAGGAGTGGGAGAGACGGAAGAAGACGTATGTCGAGTCCGTAAAAAGACATATGAAAGAGAAAGGAGCAGCAAACGGTACAACACTTTACAATACACTGACTTCGGTTTCATTCAAGGTGCGTATTTTGTGTGTGCCAAACATGTAAAAAGAAGATTCCCCTGTCTGCCACTGGTTGGTGAAAAAGAACTCCTGTGATTGGTTGATTCCATGTTGCCGAACTGGCCATGATGCCTGAGCAGATTATGATTTGGGAGTCATAGTGTTCATGCTTTAAGAAAATCTACCAGTGGGCTCTTACAGTTTACTCTAAATTTTAAAGGAATACTTCACCTAAAAATGTGAATTTGCTGAACATTGACTCCTCAGGTCATCTAAGTATGCATGTAGATTAATTTGTTTCTTCATCAGAACAGATTTGGAGAAATGTAGCATTCCATCACTTGCGCACCAAAGGATGCTCTGCAGTGAATGGGTGCCGTCAGAATGAGAGTCCAAACAGCTGATAAAAACACCACGATAATCCACACGTGACTCCAGTCCATCAGTTAATGTCTAGTGAAGAGCAAAGCTGTGTGTTTTTTAGAAACGAATCCATCAAGGTGTTTTCATTTCAAACCATTGATTCCATCTAATATATGACTCCTCTATCCACAGTATTACTCTCTCCAGTGAAAAAGTACATTTAGTCTGAATCCGGAGAGAAACATCTAAATCAGATCAAGCTCTGTTTACAAGCAAAGCAGTCTAAAACGCATGTGTTCAGAATTTAATGCGAGTCGTTAAAATTTCCTATTGGATTTTTTTTCTTAAAAACACAGCCTTTTGCTTCACAAGACATTATCTATGTGTGGATTACTGTGATGTTTTTATCAGCTGTTTGGACTCTCATTCTGACGGCACCCATTCACTGCAGAAGATCCACTGGTGAGCAAGTGATTGAATGCTATTGTTCCCATGAAGAAACAAACTAAACTCATCTACATCTTGGTGTTTTGACAAACATTATAGCATCAGTTAGGAAATTTAGCATGAGTGTGATTTATGTAGGACATTGTTGTTTGAGGTTGAGTTGTCTGTGTGGGCAGGTGTCATCACTGAGCTCCAAACTTTGATGAACACTGTGGCCAGTCATCAAACTGGAAGGACCGGACCACACTGGCAACACCCCTCAGACCTCACACGGAGGTAAATCTCATGAGAATAATCAAAAACACCTTTTACGCCCAATTTAAAGAAAAAAATACTTAGAAAATGAAGCCTGTTTTTAGACGCATTAAGACTGTTTTGCACTGTGAAATTGTTTGTATGACAGTTCCTGCACATTTCTTCACCCAGTTATCATTATCATAATGTGTCTGGGTGTTTAATGAGGGGGTAAATAATATAATAAAAGCAGGTAACTACCCAATATGGATTTAAAGTCACATGAAAATTGACTGCATAGTATTTTAACATCTAAAATATTGTAGTATTGTTTAGCTTCTTGATCTCTCTTTTTTTTTTTTTTGTTGGTCATTGTTTCTTATCATTAAGTCTGGTTCACTTACCAGCATGCAAACTGATCGCCGTTCATTGCACCATTTATGTAATACATCAAAGCCCCCTCCAAAAAATATTTTTAACACTTATTAAAAAAATTTATTGAGCAGCAGATCATCATATTAGAATGATCTCTGAAGGATCGTCTGACACTGAAGACTATAGTAATGATGCTGAAAATTCAGCTTTGCACTATTACAGGAATAAATTATATTACTGTGTTGTTGTATTTTGATCAAATAAATGAGGTCTTGGTAAAATGAGACTTCTTTCAAAAACATAAAAAAAACCTTAGGATGACCAGTACTGTACATATATGTAAAAGTGACCTGATTTTTGTGTCTGTTAAGAGTCTGTCCTCTAGAGGGAGCCTTCGTAACACTGTAAGATCTCCATCGAGCAGACCAGATGCTCTTAACTGTAAAGAGCAGACCTGTTGTGTACACAATCATCTAATTGATCGTTTAACCTTTTTAGCACAGTAGAAGTCTGTTAGTATAATTTATCCCCCTTCAGGTATATGTAACCACATGTCGTCTTGCTGTGAAATCTTTAATTATTTTTATAAATGTAATTTATATTTTAATGTTTCAAGATGAACATTGGACTGTGGATTGACCGAATTTACATTTACTTGATTCTCAATGGATAAGATTTTTTTTTTTTTTAGAAAAGCCGTGTTTATTTGCATCAAATATGATCTTAAGTAATGATCTAATAATGATCTTTGAAGAAAGCTCATTGCATTATGTTTTTGAAACTACAGAGCTTCGGTCATAACACTAAGCATTTAAATATCATCTTACTCTGACATATTATTTGGAGATATAAAGTGCATTTTACAATTTATATGTACTATTTATAAGTAGTATGTTATAATGTTAGAAAAATCCCAATGATTTACATTACAAGCTATCAAAATTGCATCTTTTTGGCCAAATAAACATCTGAACCAAAAAGTATCTTTTTGTTGAGCTTGTCACTATATCCTGCTATATGAGCCATGATGCATCTTGTCGTCACTGAAGTGTGTGTAAAGTTTGTGAAAGCAGCAGTTGCAGTTCTGTTCATGAATATTCATTAGTTCTCAAAGGAGTGCTGCTTTCTCAGTTCTAGAATCTTCCTTCAGTCATGTTTTCCCCCTCTTCTCATTGTTTGTAGGAATTATCTTCAGTCCCATCCCAGATGTCAGTTAGTCTCCCTTGACGAGTGGCAAAAAAGATGCCATCTTTCCTATCGACGCTTTGCTAAAGTGCCAGATATTTTCCACAGGAGCCCAGTGCTCTGATTTAATATTTTTACTTCATTGTTCTGTATATTTGTTGTCGTTTGTTTCATATCTTTTCTCTCTGTCATCGCTATAAAGGTGAGGATCATTGATTCGTGCTGCTGGTTAGTTGCTCGCTGAGAAATCTAATCTGGTTTGCGTGTGTTGCTGTTTTTTTGTGTGTGAGTGATTTCACGGTGTGTGTGGCGTGTTTGTACTGCATGTTTCATAATAGTGGTGTTGGGACGTCATGTAAAAAGATTTATATATATATAAATAGACAATGTATAGTATATTTGTCTTTTGGTGCTTGTAGAATTCAGATATGTAAATAGTGTGTGGTTTGATATTTATTTGTGTGTAATGTAGCATGATTAATATTCTCAGTAGAGTTTAGTCCTTAACCCCAACCAGTGCTTATTCACCTTTACAGCTGCTGTGTAGTTTTAGGTTCAGTCGCCAGACAAATATGTCCAATTTACTGTATATTTGATTTGTTAGTCATTTTTCTTTCTTTGTTGTACATTGTTGCATAGTACTGTTTGCTTTTTTGAGGACAAACGTTGCAGTGTTTCTTTAGCTATTTTGTAAACTAATTACAGTTACATTTTTAACATTAAATGCATATAAAGGGACATGGGTAAAAGATTTTATATTTTGTGAGTAGAAAAATATTCTGTTGAACATCATTGTTACTTTTAGGAAGAGCATGCATGTTGCGTCCTCTTGGTTGATTTTGTTCATGTGTTACATTTGCTTAAAGCAGTTTTATAAACTTTATACATTTAAATTAAACGATTTACTGTATTTGTCTGTCTCTGGTCATGTTATTACTTTTTTTCATAGACCCAGGTAATTTTATAAAATGAAAAAAAGTTTTGGGAAATAGGAATTTTTTTTATTTTGGTTACAATATCAGTTTAATATGCCATGGATTATCAAAATTAAAACAGGAATATAATTTAAAGGGAAGTCATTTAGGCTAAATAAGTTCAAACGTTTTGTACACGTGTAAATGTTTCGATATGTCAAGTATGTATGGAAAAAGTCTGTTCTAAAGATTCCAATGATTTACATTACAACATATGTGCCCATCTTCAAATGAAAGAACCAATCACTGATTGATAAAGCCACTGTGTCACTGCACCTGCTCTTAGAAGTTACTATTATTATTACTTTTTGCAAGTAACATTTAAAATAAGAAAAAAAATACTGTTAAGGTACATTGAATAGTGTATTTTAACTGTGGCCACAGGGAAACAATGTTAGCAAGCAATCAAGTGAGGAGCCATCGAGCCATTACGTCAAAAGGTATCAATACTTTATTAACTGTCACCCCCTTTTTGAGTTCAGCTGATATCCATATTATTTTATGGTAAAATATATAATACAGGGGAGGTTTCACCCTAAAAAAAGATATCAACTTATATTATGAAGTATTGATATCAAACCTTGTAAATTCTGAGACTTTAAGCTGCTGTACCAACAAAGGACACTGGGTGTCGTTTTTCTTCACTGTGGATTCTTATGCCCTATTAGTGACACTTTAGTTTACCGCTCAAAACACAAAATTAGATTTTTTATTAATTTAATAAAATGTACTCATATTATTTTTATAGCATGGCCTGTTAAAGTACACTGTGCAGGGTGTAACCTTGTGAAAGCCTCATCTAGACCATCCTGAAGTTCTTGCAAAAGAAGCAGCAGAGATTACAGGAAGTTAAATTAAGCATCTTCATTCGGAGTCCATAGGGTTCTAATAGCATGATTGACAGAAAAAAAAAAACATTATACTGTAGAATAGGTATCCTGACAAAATGATAACACATTTGATAGTCTGATCTGCTGTTGCATGTATTTTTTAGGGTTATGATGCATGCCAGAAGAGGGCGCTTTCTCATAAAGTGTGTTTTTTCAATGTTCAAAATGCATTCTCTCTTCCTCAGTTTAAAGGAGTAGTTCACCCAAAAACTATAAAATGTACTTGCTCTCAGTCCATTGAAGTATATTGGAGAAATGTAACGCTAAATCACTTGCTCACCAATGGATCCTCTCAGGAGAGAAATGTGCGGTTTAAAGTTAAAAACATCTCAATGGATTTGTTTCTTAAAACTACTTGCTACACAGGATGCTAACTGATGGACTGGAGTGGTGTGGATTACAATGATGTTCTTATCAGCTGTTTGGACTCTCATTCTGACGGCACCCATTCACTGCAGAGGATCAATTTGTGAGCAAGTAATGCAATGCTACATTTCTCCAAATCTGTTCCTATGGAAAAACATAGGGTCAGTAAATTGCCCACAGATTTTCATCTTTGAGTGAACTATTCCTATTCCAATATGCAGAAATGGCTATAAGCAAAACATTTAAAGGTTGATTAACCCATTAGTGTGAGTTTAGGATGGGAATATTGATTTGTTTAATAAACAGTCATTACTTTTCCCATTCTGAATTCAGCTTTAGGAAGTGTGGCAGTCACAGCACAACAGATTTTTCAGTTCCATTCATCAGATTTAATGACAATCAATGCATCCAGGATAGTGTGGTAAAAGCACACAGTAAAATTGAGAGCATAGTGACAGTGACTTCAGTCTTGATAAATATTGTTATCGACCACTGTTGACAGTCCCGCCGGTTTAAGTGCAATCCTGGAGGCCGGTCAGAATTCCCCGTGGTTATTATTGCTGATGTGAAGCATGTTCAGCCCTTGTTTAGAGAGGAGGATAGTCTTCCTCAGAGATGATATTGAGAAAGCACAGGGGGATGTCCTTTAGAGAAACATGATATTATTAGCACTGAAGAGAAGTTCTCTGATCGGCTGTCCGGTGAATACTGAAAATGTCCTTTATCATTCATCTTGTCTTACAGACAACCACAAAATTCTCTCACCCCATTTAAAATAACTGAGACCAGGCTTGACATCATAATGAGAACATGTAGAACTAACAGAAGCACTATTAGAATGTTTAAATTACTCAGTTCTACTACAATTCCATTTGTTAAAGAAAAAACACTATGTACTAAATAATGAAATATACACAACCACTCAGAAGTATAACAGTATTATAGTATCTAACAGTGCTGGGGGGTCAATAAATCTTTTTTTTTTTTTTTTTCGGGCCCGAATTTCATATTTACCGTATGTTTTTGAATTGCATATGATTGCCATCTGTTTGGATTACACAGTTTTAACATTAACAATCTTAAAAAGTTGTGAATGTGAAAAATGTGATGCATATTTGTCAGTCTTACATAAATGAAACAGGTACAATTTTTGCACTCAAATTATTATTAACTATTTGCATCTATATTTATTCAAATACTCATTTTAAAAACATATTTATTCAATTTGCTCAGAATCAGTTTAAATTAGTTAATTATGAAAATAAACAGTAATTAGTAAAAAAATATATATATAAACATAAAATATGTCTGGCTGTGGAACAGGCAGTTATAGTAGTTGCAAAATGAATGACTTAAATAGGATACATAATCTGGTTACTGTGTATTTAAAATGCAGTCAGTCTGCTAGTACTATTACAGAAAACTTGTTTCATTAATGCATGACTGTCCAATATGCAAGTTTATTAGTTCTTTTATATTAAAACTATGTAATCCAAATGGACAGAAACATTTTTATGCAATTCAAAAAGCTGAATCTTACATTTAAATAAAAAAGTTTTTTTTTTTGAGTGCAACTCAGGTGGCTTTAATAGCTTTAATCCAAAAACAAGTCCTTTTCAGTAGTAGCAAGGCAGTATGAAAAACCCAAAATTGTAGATTTTTGTCAGTGCTTTAGAGTTTGTGAAAGGTAAGATCCTGGTGATTTCAAATATCAATATTCAGGTTTATTAGTGAATTTTCTAACTGCTGCAAAATCCCATATTTTACACTGGGGTCCAAAAAGTTTCAAACCGCTTTGTTTAGTTTTTATTTGTTTATTTTCAATTTCTTGTTCCAAAGAGCAGTGTTATTTTACTTATACAGTTGAAGTCAAAAGTGGAAACTTTTCAAAAGGTGAAATGTAACTTGTCTTCTGGGAAACGTAACTATCTTCTTTAGTTTCTGAAGGGCAGTACTAAATAAGAAAAAATGTTCTTCAATCGGTGCTAAAGTTTTCACAACAACACAGTATTAAGAATCAAATGTATGTACTGTACTAAACAACATGCATTTTGTATAATTCATCTTATTTTGGTAAAATTATTAACATTTTGCAGATTCTGCAAGTTGTATTTAAACGTTTGACTTCAGCTGTATATAATATAGTAGTATTTATTTATATATTGAATTAGCTGTCATTTTTAAGTTTGTAGCTTTCATTTTAATTTCAGTTTGCTTTTTAGTTAAGTCATATTTATAATAATAATAATAATAATAAACTCTATATGCATAAATTTAATTTTAGGATATAAACTCATTATTTTTTTAGTTTTTAATTTCAGCATAATTTCATTAACCGAAAATTGTTGTAACGGTTTAGTTTTATTTGAAAATAACAACTCTAGTCTTGAGCTTCAGGAACTAATCTGACCACGTGTATCAATCACATCAACATTGTTATACATTTGTGCAGGAATTGTGCAGAATTATAAATATTTCTTATTTACTTTATAGCCTTTCTTTGTTTAAAATATTTATATTCTTAAACCTTAAGTATTTAAGTGCTATTTTAAATCCTATATTTTAAATGTGGTTTCAGACATTTGAACTCCCACCCAGCCAACAAGAAACATTCTCAGAACATTGCCAGAACATGTTTATAGTAGAACATACTGTAGAGTGGTCTTAAATATTGTTCTAAAAACTGTTTTAGTGGAACATTCATCTTACATTTTTTATTTTATTTCAGAATGTTCAGAGAACATTCAAAGGAACGTACCCATGTTTGCAAAATTCTAAAATGGAATGTTCCCTTGATGCTTGCATACCCCCCAATATATATATATATATATATATATATATATATATATATTACAAGAGCATTTTGACAGCTTGAAATGTATGTTCTGCATTTAGTGGCTTCTAAATGTATTATAAAACCATCACCACCATTGAGAGGAATGCGGATCATGCCGTTTGAAAAGAGTAAAAGAGAAAACCAGATAAAGGAGCAGAGCTCAAGAGTTTTCAAGTTTAAAAGGAAGATTTTAAATGGGCATAGATCTTCCTGCCGACACTAGTTGTTTGTAAAGTGAGAAAGAGAAGTTAGAAGGGTCTTTTTCCCTGCATTTCTTTCTTTCTTTCTTCTGTCATGAACAGCCACAGAATATGTCTCATCTCCAGACTGTTGGAGCCAGAGCGGGTCTGTGTGAAAGTTCACCATTCTGGCTTATATTTCAGATGCTTGCTATGGATTATTCCAGCTTTTTTCAGGAAACTCCAATATTCCTGCTTCCTGTTTGGAGGATGAGCACATACAGCCGTTCTGTGTCCGTGTGGTAAAGACAGAATCCATCGAGGCAGAAACCATCCTGTCACACTCTGATAATGTTCACAGATGGCATTGGGTTATTGTTGTTGTTCTTGGGGAACTGCGGAGAGTGGAAGCAGATGTCTAATGTGAGAGGATTGGAGGGTGGCCTGGAGTGATCAGCGCAGAACATGGTGCAATAAGTGGAGTAATGAAAAAATGAAGGATGCGAAGGCTGTTTCAAAAGATAGCCAAACCAACATAATTAAACCAGCTTCTATGTTAACTGTTTTGAGCAGCATAACATGTATTGCTCCCAGAGAATGCAATCCCATAATGTACAGTAAAGCACCGACAGTTGTTAAAAAAAAGGATAATTAATTAATAAATCTAACAGTTTTATGCTGATAAATCTAACACCTGGTAAATCTAACAGTGTTAATATATATATTCAATATACAAAAATATTCATTACATACAAAAAATACAGTAGTTCAGTGTATTTATATTATATTATATTATATTATATACTTATTACCTGCGATTTTGCTGCACTTTTATGTTTACTAGAATATCATTGCATTAGAGCTGTTATAATTGACTAAAATTATAGAAACCCAAATTATTGGTTATTATAGTTAACATTTTTATTAATAAAGGAAGTCCATTAAATAATATTAATAGATATAGCTTTTGGTTTTAATAATGGTAGTAAATTAGTGGGGGAAAAAATCATGTTAACCCGTGCAATTAACTAATGTTAACAACTTATTCTATATTTTACTTAATTTAGTTTTTGAGTTATTTCATATTTTATTTAAACTGTATTTATGTATTAAAATAACTAAAGTTAAAACCGAGTAAAAACAACACAGACATAAAAAAACACCAAAAATATATTTACTACAATTTTACTTTTAAATGAAAAAAGAAAATATAAAAAGTAAAATAAAATAAAAAATATTTTAAAAATAAATATTAAACTAAACAGTACCTCAATGAAACTAAAATAACACAGTTGATATCAAATGTGAAATGCATTATGAATGATGATGGTCTTATGAAACATGAAGAGAAATGCCAGTTGAGTTTGGGATGATTGTACCTGCCTAGTGTGGTCTGGCCTCTCTCAGGCCAGCGGTTATACCTTACTGCGCAGCAGACCTCCTGACGGATGCTCAGGGGTGCTGCACTCGGATGAGTTCTTGGCTTTATCCTTGTTATTGTTGGGCTCGTTGTCTTTGATGATGTCGTACTGGCGGCAGAAGAGCGCAATCACGCCTGAAAGAGACAAAAATGAGATGAACACTGCAGATGTGCAATATGCCGTTCAATGAACCATCACTCACCTGCCCACATGATCAGAACCACCACGATGATGATGAGCTCTCCTGCCCGGAGCTGAGCGTTCTGACCCACTTCTTCCATGGTCACTTCGTCTGTGAAAAATACATTGATTATTAATTATTTAATTCATATTGAAAAATGAAAGAAGGTTCAGTTGTACCTTTGCTCTTAGATGCCTGTGTTTCAGCATCTTTTGGCGTTTTGAACTGCAGAGGTTCACTGAGGGGACTTGGCCCGCTTATGCTGATGGACTGAACATGCACTATATAATCCGTATCTGCCTCCAGATCCCACAATGCACAGCTCCTCGTGGTAGTGTTCACTTCCTGGATGAAGCGCAGCATGCGGACGTCTTTTTTCTGTTATGGATAGATACAACAGTATTTAACAAAATGCCTTCTCTTCACTTTTCACTATAAATTGAATTCCCTATAGATTTTGAATGAACACACAAATATATGCATGCTATATAGAGAGTGCTGAGTATGTGACTTTTCTCTCCCTCTCTCTCTCTCCATGTTCTGGTTACCTGTTGTGTGATGGCAAAGCCGATGACTGGCTCCCCATCTGGGATGTCCCATGTGACCACAGCAAAGCTGCCCTTTAGATCTCTGATGGACACGTTCACTGGAGCAGCCAAACTGTCTGGGAAAAACAAAGTTGGTTCATGCAGATAATCTCTCTCTCTATTTTTTTTTTTTTCTTTTTTGGCTGGGGATTTGGGGACTTAATAGTTAAAGTGAACTTTTTGGATTTTATTTATTTATTTATTTATTAATGTTTACTTAATATTTGCTAGACGTTTATACTCTGAAAATCTTTGAAATGTAAACATTTTATTCATTTACTTTCTTATGCACATTCCTGGTCTTAATGTGTGATTCATCGATGATAAAGAGCATCATGAGGATGAACAATAACAGAAATACAGGTTTCGGAGGACATCAGGGTGATTAAATGGCAATATTTTCATTTCTGAGTGTTGTAATATTAATACGTAACAATGTGAGGAGTTTAATTGTGTTTTAATTTGACCTGATTTGCTTAATAAATATATAATAAATGATTTCTCAAGGATCATGTGATGCTGAAGACTGGAGTAATGATGCTGAATATTCAGCTTTGCATCACAGGGATAAATTACATTTTAAAAGATATTCAAATAGAAAACAGTTATTTAAGTTAGGATAATATTTTATTGTTTTTAGTGTGTTTACTGTTTTTGATCAAATAAATGCAGTCTTGGTGAGCAGAAGATGTTTGCTGAATGAGTGCCGTGTGCTTCAGAGAGCATTGCTATTTCTCTTCTCTACTGTTTAGAATAGTTTTTCTCTATTTCACAAACATTACATGTAAACTCTGTTTCTAGATGTAAGCCTTTTAGAGGGCTGACGTATGAGAAACTTGCCCACCTGCAGTGAGTCCAGTGCAATTAATGGTGCCCCAGATAAAATTTTCATGCATATGAGCTCCTTCTTGCCTACATGTCATGTGATGAAGAAACAGGTTGTAGCATTGCTACAGTGAGAGCAGATATTCTTAGTATATGAACATTTATTGCGATCATATTTCATGCAAGGGGTCTATGAAAACCCAAAATGAAGTGTTGGACATTCACACATATATTAATACTGAAGTTTTGGCAAAAGTAAGCAATAATAAAAAATAAAAAAGTAAATCCTTTTGTAAAATATTTTGTCGTTTTTAGATGTGGAAAATCATCACTATTTTTCCTCACTATAGTGAGCGCAATAACATCATACAGCGTGATCAGTGTAGTCTGACTTATGAAAGAAAGACTCACAAATCAGTCTCAAGCAACAGCAAGCTGTGTAGAAGTGTTGCTTCTGTTATTGTGTTTGTATTTAAGGCTCTAAGAGTAACTTAACGTATTTTGTGCCTAACATACAAGACACATTCAGAAAGAATTCCCTATATGGTTGTACCACCTTCTCTTATACCATGATTCTGTGCAAACTATGAAAAACGGCTGGGCAAATGACTGTGAATGTTTATGCTAATGCATGCTATAGCACCCACTGCAGAATGCATACATGCATTTGTCTTCTGGATGGTGCTCTGACACATGTAGATGATGCATAAAATCATGCTTGCATAGCTGAAGCATCTGTGGAGTACTGTATGTTTCAAGCTTAATATCTCACTTAGACATTTACAGTATCCTCTGCTTGATGCCTGTATTAAATACACTTCTCTATAGGCTGTAGAAATGCATTCTGGCAGCAATAACATTCACATGCTGTTGAATTATAAATGAAGCATCCCACATAGATGTAGAAGACGGGCAGAAAATAAACAAACGGACTGTACTGTTATATCCTAAGATGTATGTCATTGTTGCTGTCAATACTGTGTACTTTTGTCTTTGTAACTGTGCTTCATTGTTGCCTGACGTCCTGTTGGGAGGTGTAGTTTTTGCTGGTTTTCCTCTGTTCCTCCCTGTCCTCTCACAGAAGACCTAATTGATGTCACCTGTTCCTCGTCAGAGCTGTGGAGAGGAGCTTGTATTCAAACAGAGGGAACGGACACTACACCAGAGAGAGTTTGGCTTGTCTGTTTTCCCAGTTGGTGGTTTAAGCAGTGGTCCTGCTTTAAGAAAGCCTGTTGTATTTGATTGCTATTGTGTGATCAGGGCCTGTAGTGTATCTTCAAGAAAGCCTGTTATACTGGCTGTAGTGATTAGAAATTAGTTTATTTTGTTCTTCTGCCTGCAGACGCAATAAGGAGGCGGGTGCCACTTTTATTTTATCAACGTATGCTTTTCTCCTGGTTTTGTGGAACAGTGAGGAAGTCAGGGAAGAGACATGTTGTTGATTTTGATGTTTTGTTTGCTAGGTAAGTTGGATTACTTTGTTTTCAGTTAGCCCCTTTTTGTTTGTTATTTTGGCCTTAACCCCCTCCTGAAGCTACAAGCGCCTTATTCTTTCTTTTTGAATTATCCATATTGTTAAACCTCTAATTTTCCCTTACCCTTTAATGGTAAGGGAAATGAGTGTGATTTCTGGAATTACAGATAGTCAACTCTCTCTCTCTCTCTCACACACTATTTTGTCTGCAAGTTCACCGACACAATTGTTATTTTTTCTTAAGTAGCATATGTTACTCCCCTTGTCACCCCTAGACACCGAGGGGGACGTAACGGTACACTTAACTCCAATCGCACTGTTGTTTAAATATCTGTATTTAATTCATTACAAAACATTATTTTTAGCACTTCAATTAAATTATTTTTGTTTTGCTATCATATACAATATCATGAACTATCAGCTATGGCATACACCGATGTTACACTGTATATATACTTTATTTGGATAAATTTTAGGTTGTTTTTATTTAATCTCAGACAAAATCACTTGAGGCTGAACATAAAGAATGACTCTGTCAAGAAAAATAGGTCAAGATGATTGTACTAAAGACAAAACAAAATGAAGGAAGGCTTGAACTGAATGCTCCTCTAGAGGTTTTGAATGTAATCTCGCTTTAACACAAAGCAATTAGCCACATGAAGCCATCGCATGAATTGATCACAGGTAAGGGATGTTCATGACACAAAACAATAAATAGCTTTAGACTATTTACAGTTGCCAGACAATGGAAAAATATACTCTAATAGGAACCAATAATTATTTGCTCTTTATGGGGAAAGACAGTGTTTAAGTTTCAGTGTTATTTTAGTATTATTTATTTACCATTATACTTTTTTATTAATAGTTTGAATTAGCTTCCAGTTTTTATATTTTTAGTTATTTTAATTTCAGTTAGTAGGTGAAATTAGTAGGTGAAGATATTTTTTTATTCTAAAATGTGCATTTTATTTATTTCAACCTTTTTTTTTTTGTTAACTATTTTTAGTTAAAAATGTTTAGTTAGTTAAAAATAGCAACTCTATCTTGGCCTTAAATGGAAGATTGAACAGTCACATAAATATTACAATTTAGATTTTAAGATTTAGTTGAAATATTTATTTCCAGTTTGTAGTTTTTATTTCAGTTAGATACCAATGATTTTTTGTTTGTTTTTCATTTAATGTTTATTTTATGCTTTATTTCAATTCAACCACTACTAATAGTTCAACACTATTTTAAAAAGTATTTATTTTAGTTTTAGTCAGTAACAACAACTCCATAATAACGAGTGTATGTGTTTGTAAAGATGAAAAGGGAGATATAATATTTGCTACTTAACAAAATACACAAATGTGGACCAGGACACTTTCATTCCAAAGACATTCACACTCACTTCCTCTTTGTTTCCATAGCAACCAACACAAGCCTATGGAGCTTTTTATTTATGATAGATTTACACCGAGTAAACAAAACACCAAAACACAATAAAGATAAAGTGTATATAAGTATATGACTCACTGACTAAGTGAATGTATATCTCACCCAAAGCTGTCATATGACTTCAGAATATATTTCACAAGCCTTGTTGACTACAGCTTTAGTGATTTTTGCACAGAAAAGATTCACCACAAATTTTCCTTTTGTGTTAAAAAAAAATCTAATAATAATGATGGCATAAATAAATAATAACATAAATTGCATTTTTCTACTAACAGTTCAACCTTTGAGTTTCTCTTGTAACAGTAGCCTCTGAAAGCATCAAGGGTATGACGGTTGCAGGCTCGCAGCTGCCAGAAGCCAGTTTATATCCTGATTCATGGCTTTTCCGTCTTTACTAGGGCTTGAATATGGTGCATTAAGATGAAAAATTTATGGCCCCATACATTAATGTGTCGGCTGCAGTTTGGATTTATTATTTCGCAGGCATCGTCTGCATTAGAAGAAGCTTCTTTTTGATCTTGTGCTTAAGGTGACAGGTTTGTGCAGAACAGAATCACTAAAGAATCAGTGTTTTTCTGTAATTGCATTTTTAGAAGATTTTTATGCCAGATTCAGTTTTATTTTATTTTTAAGTTAATTTATGTATTCATTTTATATTTAATTTAAATAAGTTTTTTTTTTTTTGCGTTTATTTATAATTCAATTTAATTATATATTTAGATTTTCATTTTTGTGCCAAATAATCTGATTTTAACTATCAAAAATTTGTAAAAAACAAAAACACATGTATAACATAGCTAAATATGAAATATTACTAAACTATATTCATAATTTCAATAAGCCTAAACGCAAGACACACTGTCTGCTGTCTTTTGCGGTCGATAATGTAATTGAATTCACACAATCTAGTAGAGATTTATGATGCACTGCATTCGAGAGACACTGTGTGATTTGTGTGTGTGTGTGTTATGATGCAACAGGTGTGTATTATTGCTATAATATTTCGGTTCAGTTCAAGCATGGCTTTTGGTTCTGACCAAATTAATTTAATGCTTTATATTTTACCAGGCTCTCCGCGAATGTTCAGACTTCAAATCATTACACATGCCACATGTGACCACAACTATCTCGTAATGCCTCATCGGATGTCATAATTAAAAGAATGTGTGCAGCAGTCCACATAAAGGCTCCATTAGCATTGATGGAATGCAATCTTGTAAACTTACCAGCCAAGACCCAAGACGCTCCGAAACAGCTCAATATGAGCAGCGGGGTGGGCATGAAAACCCTCCTCATGCTTTCCACGCAGGCTAGATGTGACTGTCCTCCGCTGGTCTTGCATTCACGTCGATGAATGTCTCTGTGGAACCGAAGCGCTCGATTTCAGCACCGCGGACAGCTCCACATCAGCCCCGCGCGACACCTGCATCGTTCTGCACAGCGGATGTTGAGATGGAGACACTGAAACGAAGCCTCTTTTGTCTTTGCGGTTCTTCATACGGCTGTCTTCATACCTGCAAGACTGAGGAAGCTCAAAAAAGAAGAAGAAAACCTGACTGAAGGAGTGTGCGGTGAGCCTGTGGCATCTCTCTCTCTCTCTCTCTCTCTCTCTCTCTCTCTCTCTCTCATATACACACTTGCTCTTTATCTGATGCATCTGTAATGCATCTGTCTAAATTCCGATTTAGGTGCTTTTGGTAAACACCTATATTATATTATTATATTATTCTTTATTTTACATATATAGGGTAATTTTAATTTATTTTATTTCTTATCTAAATGTAATTTCAATTAATTTCAATGTCATTTATTTTTTATTTTATTAATTTTTGCCATCATTTTTAAAATAAAATATTAAATTATGACTTAATTTTTAATTTAATTTTAATTTAATTTTTAATTTTACCTAATAATCAAATCAAGTTTGGTTGCTTTTTTTCTTTCTAGAACTAGCATTATTTAGCTTTCTTCAGTGTGAAATGTTTAAATGAGATTACTTTTTGTGACTTCTTGCCTTTCAGCATTTCTGCAGAAGGAGATATTATTTCTAAATGTTTTCTGATGCACGTTATCTTCAAGTTGATGTTTAGCATGTAAGCACTCATTTTGACTTTTGTCTTCTTCATGTTGCCACTTATTGTGACCAAGAATCACCCCACTTAGATGGAATGAGACTAACCCTTATGCGTTGTTGGGGACGTTTTCGTCCACCAGGGGGTAAAGTTGAGTCTTATTTTGGCTACAACTTTCTCTCTGTTTGAGCTAACGGAATGATTTTTGGTGACCAATCTTATTTTGACCAGTATTTTGTACTCAACGCTACACTGTGGGCAAATTCACTACCCTTTCATTATGTTCGTGGATGAAAACATCCACTAAGTTAAACTACTGTAAAAATGTATCAGATAAATATTTTTCCACTTTTTTCCATTTTTCAAAACTACCAAATGTGAGAAAAAAATCCAAGATTTTAACTCTTTAATTACCAAGTTCATAAATGATGTCATTGATTTGAGGGAAAATAAACCACACAAAATGACATATTTTCAATATAAAAAGTGATTGTGGACTGGATATTTTTTTACCTTTTATCACAGTATTGGGCATGTCAAAGATTAGCAACAAGATTGGCTTTGATGCAATGTTAGTTTTTGTGCAGCATTTTTTTTCTCCCTCATTTGTTGTTGGTGGCTGTTTTTGCCCCCATTGACTTCAATTATAACTTTGATTGCAAAGCCATGACACCATATAATCATGCATTCTTGATTGTTTGTGGTTTTCCCTTTTGGGAAGAGGTAAACATTTTTATTTTTTAGATTTGATCACTAGGTGGGACCATTAACCCTTTATATAGGCCTGTGCAAAAAAAAGGCGTGTATATGGAGTTATATGGAGTATAACAGCAAATTAGAGAGAGAGAGAGAGAGAGAGAGAGAAATAGCTGATATCATGATAATAGACTTCCATGGAAAATAATTAATAAAAAAAAAATGGTGCAGCAGCAGTATTTTGCAGTGATTTCAGTCCATCCAAAAGAAATAAGTATTGATTATTTCACAGACAATATCCAGTCTAGCTCTTCTTCAGCATGAGGCCTGATGATGATGATTGACAAGTGTTCGCTCTGACACTCCAGCACCAGTATAGATGCACACAGAAACACACATACAGATGAGAGACTTGGACATCTTCTCTATGGATATATCAGCCTGTGAGAGATTCTTCCAGTGTCTTACACATGAGCTTGAGAAATGAAATCAGTCTCAGTGACAGACTGCACAAGTGGACAACTTTTCTTCACAGCTTGCTTACCTTTACCAAACATTCTTAATATTCAGTATCACTTTATTTTGTTTTTATTCATTAAACTAGATCCTGCTGGAGTAGATGGCATGAAATATTTTTTAGGAAGTTTATATGTGCACCAAATTTTACTAATTCATTTATACGTATTTATTATTGTGTATTCTGCTCTTATCAATGTTATTATATTAAAACTGTAAAAAAATAAAAAATAAAAATAAAAAAAATAGATGATTGAAATATAATAACTAAGATAAAATATAACATCTGTAACATTTCCCATTGTCATTTAGTTTAAGTTGATGTGCTAATATAACAAACTAAAACTGAAATAAAAATGTATTATTTAAAAAAAGAAGGGAAAAATCACAAATGTTCACAACAAAATTTCTAACGCTTTAAAATAAAAGAAGCTTTACATAATATTAAAACTAAAATTCAAATTGAAAGAAAAAAAAACATTTTTATTTGTTTTTTAAAAACAAATTTTAATTTATTAAAGTATGAATAAAAACTATAATAGTAATCAATGATAGTAATACAGGATCAACTCTTAATGCCTCATTTTAACTGAGAGACTAAATTAATATTTCTGTTCATTTTTAAACATTGATTTATCAAACCTCAGAATAATTTATTGTCATGCAGTATATTCAGATTATTTAAACCTCTTTTCATACATTATAATACATATTTGTACAATTTAATAAACACATTACAAATGCATTTACTTCAGGTCAAATTAATAGAATAAAGTTTTACAAGATTTTTTTCTGGCTTCTGCAGGATTCATAAACAAAGAAGGAAACAGTGAATCTCCTGTGTGTCTCTCACTCTTGATTATATCAGTATTTTGAGTTGTTATATAATGAGCAGAGTGATTCGGGGGCCTCTCACTGTCCCTAGTGTGATTCTGGGCACCTCAACTCATGACTTTATCGCTCACAACATCATGTACAGTTAGTCTCTTATTACATGCTTCCAAAACAGTGTGTGTCTGTGTATGTGCGAGTGTGTGTGTGTGTGTTGCATGAACAGAAAAGTGTGAGTGTCCGTGTATCTGTGAGGGCAGGATTCTTGAGCCAGAGTTGTAGTGTCATGCTTTGCTGGGCAGAGGTAACAGGAAGTCCACAGAAGTGCTGACATCAAACTTCCTTTATCCTTTTAATATTTATGAAATGGCCTCACTGCTTGTCATGTGTATATTTACTGTTTAATGTTCATAGTTTCATACTGAAAGTCAGGATCAAGAATAAAACGAATGCATAAAATATATTTGAAAAAGTATCAAAAATAAACAGAGATGTTAAATATTTTGTGGTTAGACAGTTTTAATGTGATCTTTACATGAAATATTTTAAACGATTTAAAGATTTTTACTGTTTCAATAACAGTGAACTCCTTGGACGTGCCTATTTTTTATGCCACTGATATTTTTTTCATGGCATAATTGCTCCCTGCTATCAATATCTCATATGTATTCCTCATGCATTTCTTATGTTAGTGAATTCAAATGAGATTCTGGAATAAGGCAGTCCAATAGCTTATTGATTTATGTGATGCAAAGTTTTGTGCATTTGCTTAAGTGAGTGTGCATATACAGTGCTGTTCAAAAGTTTTTGATCAGTAAAATTGTATGTTTTTTTCTCTTGTGCTCATCAAGGCTGTATTTATTTGATAAAAAAAATAAAAATAAAATAAAATAATTTTGTGAGATATAATTTCAATTTCTATTATTGGTTTTCTGTTTTAATATACTTTCAAATATCATTTATTTCTGTGATCAAAGCTGAATTTTCAGCATCTTTACTCCAGTCTTCAGTGTCACATGATTTATCATAGATCATTCTAATATTATATATTATCAGATATAATGCTGATATTATAAGAGCGGGAAACAATTTTACTGCTTCATATTTTTTTTTTTATTGGGATTATTATTTTGGAAACTGTGATAGTTTTTGTCTGGATTCTTTTATGAATTAAAAGTACAGCATTTCTTAAAAATTAAAATCTTTTCTAACATTATGAGTCTTTACAATTACTTTTTATCCATTTTAACACAAATAATTAATTTCTTTCAAAAAAAGAAAGAAAAATATAACTTACTCCAAACTTCAGAAGAGTTGTTTATATTGTAACACAAGATTTCCATTTTGAATAAATGCTGTTTGTATGTGTGTGTGTGTGTGTGTGTGTATTTAACATTTTATATTCATAAAAGAATCCTGAAAACGTATCACAGGTTCCACAAAACATGTAGCAGCACAACTGTTTCCAACATAATAATAATAAATCAGTATATTTGAATGATTTCTGAAGGATCATGTGACACTGGAGTAATGATCCTAAAAATTCAGCTTTGCATCACAGGAATAAATTATATTTTAAAGTATATTCAAATAGAAACTAAAAAATTGCTAAAATATTTCACAAAAGAAAAGATTTTTTTTTCTGTATTTTTGATCAAATAAATACAGCCTTCATGAGCACAAGAAACTTTTATATTAAAAATCTTGCTGATGTGGAATGTGGAAAATCTTTAAAACGAGACATTTTAGCGTAGTTAGAGTTTTATTTATTTTTGGTTTTATTTATTGATTCATTCATGTTGCATATCGCTGGTTATTTATGATTTGCATTTGATATATTCTGATGATCAGAAAGATGCAAATGTGCGCTGAGGGTAAATTCAGGTCTCATTTCACTGAGACGTATGAGAGAATGAGCTTGAGTTTGTGTCATTTTATTATGTAACCCAAACGAAGCACACATGAGCCTTCAAAACCCATTAGATCTCAAAAATCAGTGAAACCCAAACAGAGAGTTACAGAATATTCGGTTTCACTGAAAAGAAGCAACACTTTCTACACTTTTACACTGATTGCTTGAGGTAGATCATGTTAAAGGAATAGTTTACCCAAAAATGATGTTTACTCACCCTCCAAACTCAGGCCATCCAATATGTAGATGAGTTTGTTTCTTCATCAGAACAGATTTGGAGAAAAAAAAGAGCTTTCCATCACTTGCTCACCAGTGGATCCTCTGCAGTGAATGGGTGCCGTCAGAATGATAGTCCAAACAGCTGATTAAAACATCACAATAATCCACAACACTCCATTCCATCAATTAATATCATGTGAATTGAAAAGTTGTATGTTTGTAAAACACAAAAAAAAATCCATAATCCATAATATCACTTCCTCCAGTGAAAAAGCCCATTCTCTACTATCCTCTCACAACAAAATCATACAGACATATTTGTTTAGAAATGTTTTTGACAGTTTTCATTTGTAAACAGTGATTGATTTGTATAGATTTCTTTCCTGATTCAGACAAGATTACTGGACGTTTGTTTAAGCCGAAAGAAACCATTTTAAGTGAAAAATATCTTGATGGATTTGTTTCTTACAAATTCTGACGGCACCCATTCACTGCAGAAGATCCATTGGTGAGCAAGTAATGTAATGCAAAATATCTCCAAACCTGTTCTGCTGAAGAAACAAACTTGTCTACATCTCAGATGGCCTATTCCATATCATTATATACAGTAGTTCTGCAAATTTCGACACGTTTTGTTGATACTTTATTTGACTTTTTATTAGATAAAATAGGTATAGAATAAATCATATTTATAAATCAAAATTTTTCTTGCTTCATCTGCAAATTTACTTGACAGTTATGCATTCCAACAATCTGTAAAAAAAAAAAAAAAAAAAAAAAAAGTGTTTCAGTGCATTAATTTCTTCTCCATGAAGGATACATGCAATGCTGCCAAAACAAGTTACTTGATTGTGCAGCATAATCATGTTCAGGGAAAAGAATTTGCTGACAAACCAAGAAAATACTTTATAATTGCTCAAGTGTTTGCACTTAAGTCACCTTCAGAGTCCCTCCTGCACTTATTTAAAACATTTAACATCTGGTCCTCCTCTCTAAATGAATCGGGGATTGCATGTAGACAGGCCCATTAAAAAAGAGCTTAATGTTATCGCTGGAGCATTCCGGAACGTTCTAAAAGAAGGTCACTGCCACTCAGCGGTTCTCATGGCTGCTTCATTATAGCACACTGTTAATGAACCAAGTGAGGAACAGAATGAAAAAAAAAGTTGCATTGTAAACAAAGAACTGTTTTTGTAATAAATCACCATGAAGTTTCTAGTCATTTGAAATGAAAGCAAGCATTACAGAAACTAAAGTACTTCTTCTGCTCTGTTTCTCTCCACTGTGATGGTCCATTTGCGTCCTGATACACTTTGATCCTGCTGGTTTCTGAAGGGTAATTGGTCCTCCATTCATCTTCTGTCGGTTAGTCTGTGGATTATCATTATGGTGCATTCATGTCATGTTTTTCCTTTATAGCTCTGTTTCTCTTTCCCTTTCATGACGTTCTTTATTCCGGTTGATATTTTGGTGGCCCTTATGTTTAATAACCTCAAGCCATCAGCAATAAGACATCATTTATAAAAACATACAATGTTTACACCGACTCTCTGTTCCAAAACCTCAGGAAAAAGCATTTGTTTTTCTTGAGTTCTGTGTTTGTGATGTACATTTTGTGCAAATTAATTTTAAGTGGATGTACATTATTTAAATCCAAAGATTGACTATTATGGAAATATTTATAAAAAAAAATGTTTATGAAAAAATAAAATTGGTAAACATTTACTAATATATATATGTACTATAAAAAAAAAAAAAAAAAAATATATATATATATATATATATATATATATATATATATATATATATATATATATATATATATATATATATAGAATATATTTATTTTGATGGCATAATAGTAGCTATTTCCTATAATATTTTGTATTTTTTATTAAAAAATCTTAAAAACATTGGAAGACATATAATTTTTATGAAAAATTTTGTCCTCACTTCCACACTAATATTTTATTAATATATAATTAACATTCATATTTTTATTTTGCCATAATACATTGTATTTTTTACATATAATAAATATCAAGTCAATAGGTTTATAATGTGCCGAATACATGTTAGAAGTAATTATGTATGAACATTTATATTTTGCCATAAACTGTATTATATTTAAGAAATATATTAAATTTCTAGAAGTCTAGATGTTGTTTTGTACCTTTGCAATAATTTTTGGGTTTATGGGATGCGTACTGTAGTCAATTGGCTTGGAAAATATATCAACAGCTCAGTTCCTTAGTTGTTTCCTCCAAATAATGTTCAAATATATTTAGCTTCACAACAGAGTTTGTAATGGGATTTATCTCTGAGCTGGTTCATTTGGTTTGTAAGTCTATACCACAGAAAACCCTGTGGAGAAAGTGAAAAGCACTTCTGGAATCGCGGCTGCTTTAGATGAAAGCTTTTGCTAAATGACTAATTACAACTATCTGAGTATCATTAGACCGTAATGCTTTTAGTTCCATTAATGTTTATACACAACAGTTTATGTCTCAAGCCATGGCTCGGCTCATTCTCAACTCATTTTTACTTTCTTATTCTGCAGTGCAAACGCTCCAGACCTGTGTGTCCTCTTATCGTTCATCCTGGCTCTCCTGCCGCTATTAAAAAGAGATGAAAGAGATGCAAAGATCTAGTGATGCTGGATGGGGATTGTTCAGCCCACAGGGGTTCCCATCCTGCTCTCAAATCTTACAGAAACAATTACATAAGCTTCTGCTAAACTCTTGCAGTGGGAGGAAGCATTAAAAGAGCCATCGTATGCCAAAGAGTCTTGAACAGTTAGAAGAGAGTTTCCGCTCAACACTGTACCTGTGATGCACAACTGACCTTATTAATCATTCAGCATATTAATCATTTAATGTCAGGTGGATACAGTTGCTGTTTCTATATTTGGATCGTGAATCACTCTTTTACATCCTATAAACTTCCTTTCTTCGTGTATCCCCTTCTATATTTTGTGGATAAGGTTTTGTGGATAAGGGTTATTACTGTTGTTAACTAAAACCAAAACCATAAAAATATTTTGTTTTCATTACTTGAAATAAACATTATGTAAAATTATATACAAAAAAGTTTACACTTTATTTCAGTTTGTTGCCATTGTTCTCATTTTCATTTAAAGTATTCAAATAACTTGAACTAAACAAACTAAATACTAAAACTATATAAACATATTTAAAAGAAAATACCCTCCAAAAAACACAACAAAATTACTAAAACTTTAAAATTAAAACTAAATATAGAAAATACACAAAATAAATCTAATTCTAAATATTAACAAATATATATTTCTACTTTAGAATTTAAAGTTCAAACATTTAGTTCAATTTCTGCTTATCGATTCTGTCAAATTTACTGAAAGTTGTTTTTACACTGATTTTTTTTTCAATATTTATTTTGAAAAGTTTTGACACTTTAAGAAAAAGTATAGAAATTCAGAATATGAATAGGTTCTGTGAGACCCTTTATTTTTTCATATTATTCAAATATCCTACCATAGGGTGAATACTGGTAAAGTGGGACACTTTCTGATCATTTATATTCTGCATACTTTTTTATAATGATCCAAATGTCTTAGCCGCTCATATGATACTATTCTAAATAGCTTAGGAGCTCTACTATACTATAGGCAATAAAAAAGAAAGAAACATTAAACACAGGATGGATGACTCTTCCTCAAACACACAATGACCCCAAACTACATTTTTCAAGGTGCTACTGGCAAACTGGGACACTTAAAACACATTCAGTTGTTATTCAAGTATAGGCCTTATAAATTAAACACACAATAACAATATAAACAACAACATCAATAATATAAACATCACTTTTTTTAAGAAGGGGTGCAGGTAATCGCACCCTTCATCCTATCCTCACTCCATTGGTTCAACTTTTGCCCTGGCTTCTGACCTAGCCTATTCTTTGCTTTCATTATCTCCTTCCTCCCTGTCCTGTTTTCTGACATTGGATTCTGAAATATGTAAAAAATTAACATTATTCATTCATGTTTATTTAATATTAGCTAGTAGAGATGATCGGGTCACGTGGCGCTCTAGGTATCTGTCACGTCACATTTACAAGCACCAAAACGGTTTTTATTATTTGAATTTCGTAATAAAATTGACAGAATCTGAGAGCTGAGTTTTTTTATATCATAAGTAACCCGCTCTATCTAGTCTGTCGGTCTCCGTGTCCTCTTTGCTTCGCGATTTTTCTGTGCGTGAGAAAATGGATGTGTGGCGTGAGAGCGTGTGAAAAGTGTTAATTGTGTGTGTCTCACGGTGAATGCGTGAGAGCTGGCGTAGTTTAAGTCAGTCTTTGTTGAAATATCTAGCTAACTAACTAAATGTATGAGGGATATATAAAAAGGTTACTCAATTCCTCCATTAGAATGACTTGAATGACTGTCCCAGTTTGCCAGTAATACCCTGTCCCAATTTAACAATATGCTATTGGCAAACTGGGACAGTGTCAAAAAAAAAAAAAACCCAAGAAGATTAATATGAATGTAATTTTAAAAAATTCTGATTCACCATTACATCCTATAACAAAATATGTAACAATTACAATGATCCATGAGTTGTTTTATTTTTATAACCTTAACATTATTTGCCTCATAATGCTATGTCATTTTACTTACCACCACAGTTCACTGCAAGGTTGTTAAATATGATGTGCCACACCCGGAAGTGATGTCATAGCCACAGATTTTTTTTTTTTTTTTTTTTTATCACATACTTGCTACTGATGAACTCAGTGTTGATTTTTAGTAAAAAAAAACAAAAAAAACATATCCATGTAAAGATATAAATTATTAAGCTTAACTGTCCCACTTTACCCATTGTCCCACTTTACCAGTATTCACCCTATACGTTTCCCTACCACCCTAAAACTATTAACATGGACTTAAAATATTATCAAAATTATGATGCTTGCAGACTTCTGGTTTGGTGCCCAGGAACCAATTATGCAAATGTGTCTTAAACCTTTTGTTCTTTAGACTGGAACTAACAGGAAGAGGGAAAAATTGCAGAGCACATATAAATAGCAACATTTTAAGACAGTTACTGTGACATGCAAAACACCTTGCGGCATATTACTGTAGCAAATGAATTCATCCTCCAGTAGTCAGACGGCTGAAATACACAGATACTGCACCAAAACCAGTGCCTCATTTACTGCAGTCTAGTTTAACCTGGCACCTTCTGCACCTTAATAAGACTAAGTATTAAAACTGAACATAAAAATCTGCAGCACCAAAATCAAATTCCCGGGGTATGCACAAATTAATCATATGCACGCTTTCAGTGCAATTTAAATTGCGTTAGATAAAAGTATTTGTGATTCATAAATGTAAAATAATTATTTTGTTCTGCAGGCTGATGCATGAGGCTATCTGTAGTGAATTGCTATAAAAAGATATATATATACTTGCTATATATATATATATATATATATATATATATATATATATATATATATATATACTATTCAAGGGTGTAGGTTTGATTTAGGCCTTAGTTGGGACATACTGTAACAGCAGACAACAGACAATTGAATCCTTCTAAATTCAATGCCCATGATTGCATTTTTAAAATAGAAACTTCTCTCTCTCTCTCTCTCTCTCTCAGTGTGGTAATCCTTCAGTATGTGAAGTGTGATGAGCATCCAGCTTTTTCATTCAAGAGAGCAGGATTACACTGGAGCGGAGGAGTACTCATCCCTCACCTCTCATTTTATCTCCTTTTCCTTTTGTAAAAGATTTATGGAAGAGAAACAGTAGATATGGAAATAAAAGGATGGGGTTAGCAAACGTCTAAGGACTTTCTTTTGTTTGACCTGGTGCATTTACAACTTCATTGTGAAGGATTCTGTTAAAGGTTTTATCCACTCACTACTACAATTCTGTCATAATTTTCTCTTAAAGGAATAGTTCACCCAAAAATTACAATTTGCTGACAATTTAGTAACCCTCAGGCCATACAAAATGTAAATGAGTTTGTTTCATCATCAAAACAGATTTAAAGAAATGTAGAGTTACATCACTTGCTTACCAGTGGTTACCTTGCTTACCCTCTGCATTGAATGGGTGCCGTCAGAATGAGAGTCTAAAAAGCTGATAAAAACATCACAGTAATCCACAAGTAATCCACACCACTCCAGTTCTTTAAACTTTAAACCATAACTTCTGGCCAAAATATGAGTTCATAATGTTGAAGTTACAGTCACAAGTGATAAAGTCAGTTCCATGTAGTTGTCTTACATCAAAATCCACCAACATATTTATTTCGATCTGTTTGGGACTGTTTTTGCTTGTTAACAGTGCTTGATCTGCACATTTCCCTTTGGATTCAGACTAGACCACTTTTTCATTGGAGAAAGCAGTATAATGGATAGAAGACTCATTTTAGCCGGGTGCAGTCGTGTGGATTAGTTGTGGATTATTGTGATGTTTTTATCAGCTGTTTGGACTCTCATTCTGACGGCACCCATTCACTGCAGAGGATCCACTGGTGAGCAAGTGATGGAATGCTACATTTCTCCAAATCTGTTCAGATGAAGAAGCAAACTCGTTTAAATCTTGGATGACTGTGAATACATTTTCAGCAAATTTCTTCATTTTTGAGTTTGTTACTGGCCCTGAAAGAACACTTGCCATATGGTATAAACATCCATTCCATGTGTGTGTGTTTTCTGAAACCAATAGGAAAGTACATTTCGCTAAATTTATTTTGGGTGATTTGATCAAACTAATAAATTGGATCCAGTGTTTACTGATTTGATTATCTGATTGTATTTGTATTGAAAATGCAAATCAGTTTCAATGCATTATGAACTATTGCACCAAAACAATACTGTATCACTGCACAAATTAATATACAGAAAAAAAAAAAAAACACTGAAATGTGATTTGAGATACAAATGGGCAGGAAGACACAGCGAGTGAGACTTGTTTAGTTCCACATTTTGCTTAGTGATCTTGTTTTATTTTTGTGAAGGAGGGAACGTAGCAGATTAATCTTGTGTAGAAAGGCTGCATTTTTTTACGGACGGCCTAAAAGCTTGTGTGGGTGATTCAGGAGACGTCTGAAGAATAAATGGTCAAAGAAGGGGCTGCTTTCAGGCCGGAGCTAATTAATGTAGCAGGACTGAAGCAGCTTCTTTACTCTTGGTATGTATAGTAGGAGAAGCAGGTTTAGATGGATTGGACCATCTCATTAAATCTTGGGGTCAACAACGAAAGCTGCTGATGTAGTTGTTTCGGAGGTGGTATGGAGGATGTTTGTGTCTGTATTTTGCTTTTTACAGCTCTGTACAGTGCCATCACCATGAGTTTAAATTGAAACCATTTACCATTTAAATGTAGTTCAGAATCAATCACCAAAAGAATCAGTTCAGTTCAGACGCTCTGTGTGTCGGTCTGCTTCACACTGAATCACACATGCGCAGTATCATCAGCTCTTCGGTTCATGAATCGGACGCATCTGACAGAAACGGTTCTTGACTCGTGAACAAATCAGTCTTTTGTTCGTTATCTGGCTCGGCTCGGTGTTCATCTTCAGTTCTCTCTTCACATCAGTTCAGTCAGTTTACTGTTTGAGTACATGAATTACTCCAGGATATTGGTTTGTTTGAACTCAGAGGGAGTGTCAGCCACATTAAAAAAAGTTAACAGCTTAAGTCATTTGTGGATTAATGCTTACTGGAGACGCGAACCGTTTCAAACGATAACTTACATTTACCATTTAAATGTAGGTAAATCATTAAAATGTACATAAATATTTTTTTCTCTTCTTATTGGGATGTCATGGTTACCACAAGCATCCACAGCTAGTGGAATTAAAATTACTTGACTGAATAATCATAAACACAGTGTTAACGTTTTTTTTTCCTTTGTTAACAGAGCAGCTGCTTTGTCACTATAAAGAAGTTTAGAAGAATAAAAGTGAATTTTTGTACATCTTTTTCACTTTTCCCTCCCAAATAACTGTTAATAACTGAAAAAATTCTGATAGTGATCAGACTGTGTTGGGCAATTTAAAATATATAATAAAAAATAATAATAATTTAGATAATTATTATATAAATTAAATAACCGTAAAATAAAAAGTAATTAAATAACAATTAAACAACAATTAAATTATTTATTGCTTAAATGTATTAAAATTATCATTATAAAATTAAATTATTACTTTATAAAATATAAAACAAATTGGCCAGGGTCGACAATTAAATGATTATTCTTTATTATTATTATTATTATTATTATTATTATTATTATTATTATTATTATTATTATTATTATTATTATTATTATAAAAATAATACAATTTAATAGTTATTTTATATTAAATTATATAAAATATTTAAAACATGGTCCAGGGTTGACATTAAAATGATTATTTTATAAATAAAATAATTATTATATAAAATAATGAAATAGTATTGTAGATTTAATTATTATTCAAAATATTAAATAATCTAACAGGGAAGACAATTCAATTATTATTGTATACATTAATTAAGTATTATATGAATTATTAAATAAATTGACCAGGGATAAGAATTTAAGTATTATTGTATAAATTAAATAATTATTAAATCAAATATTAAACAACTAACTGGGGTTGAGAAGTCATCATTATATGGGCAAGAAACGTTTACATTGTTTAGAAATTCTGATGATTGGCTATTTACTCTATCTAACCAATATTCAAAAGCTGATCGGGAATCCATCTGATTTCTTCATTCTCTGTTCTTTTAGTAGATTGTCATGCTTTTGATACACGACAAACTGGATGTGAAAAGCCTGTGGCTGAGGCTTCATAGAGACTTTCAGCAGAACAACAGGCCTGAGTGAACAATACAACACACAGAGATCAAAGCCGAGGTCATGGGACCACCATTTCTCATTGTTTGTTTATCTGACACGTATTAGCATTTTTTGCATCCCGGGAGGGCTGTGTGAGAGACGTATAGAAAGAGTGTGAAAGACACAATGATAATGAAAGACACGCATAAAGAAACAGAGAGAAAAAGCTAGAGACGCTTTCCACAAACAGAGTAAAAACTGATGTGCATTTTTAAGCATCAGAGTGGTCTAACTATCTAACATATCTTTATTAAATCAAAATGAAGGTTTTTTTTTACTTCTGGAATATGCTTTATAAATGTACATTTTGCAGTTTACTGTACTAAATTTAATGCATACAGTAATTCAGGCAATCTTGCATTGGATTTTCCATAGATTCCTTTTAGGGTTGTAGTGGAATTTTCTTTACTGAAAGAATAGTATAAGAAACATTAGTATAATAAGTTTCCAAAAGAAGCGCTTGACCACAGTGTTCCTAATGTCCTGATTTTTACCGAGCTGTTTCAGAGGTCATTATGAGGCGAACAAACAAACTTGCACTTTAAGGTCCAAGGCTTTGAATACAGAAAATGAGAAGTAATGTTTAAATATAGTGCATCCATATTATACTGCTAACTCCTTTCCTTTGTAATGGAGCCCTGCTGTTTCCAGGTGCGTTGTTCTGCAGTGTGTCCTAGTTTCTGTTAGTAGGTAAATCATAATGAGTTACAGTGTTTTCCTGAACATCCGTGCATCCCCTGGGAGCCCGGGCCACCCGCAGTCTTGTACAATAACCGGCATCCGTCTCCAGAGAGACCCTGCGGGCCGTCTAACTGTGATAAATCATACACTTCTTCAGCACAGAGTCACTGCTGACTTCCTTCATACTCTGGGAAAAGGATCAATCGATGCCTCAGATCTTTCACATTTATATTTAATAATCAAAGCTGAATTAAAAATGAAACACTTATGCATGGCAATGCAGGGGAGACTGGGGCAAGTTGTCACAAATCTCATTAATTATAAGGTTTTAAAGCAAGCATTTGATGTTTTTTAATGTTGCCTTTTCTAGAGTCTGTGTTTCCTGAACTGTTGTGTTTCACATAATTGTTTTTACTGAATACATTTATCTTAAAAGTCATTAAATGGTCTCTAATGCATTTTAAAAATAGATGTGTTGCTTTATTGCACTTTAAACAGTATTTAAAACCAACAAACGAAGATATATTTTTCTATCTATTCTGGAATCTAAGATATTCTCAAATCATTATTATTAAACAGTAGGTTCTCACTGTGACAACTTGCCCCATGAGTCGACCTGTATCTTCATTTCCTGGGGTATAATGAATGAGTCTTTATAGTTTATAATGAAGGCATTATTTTATAATGAAGGCATAATTGAATTTAATTTCAATATGTGAGCTTTTAATGAGGGCTTACTTATGTTTTTAGTATTTGGTGCATTTTTTGCATGAAATAAATGGTCCATTTTTATTGCTAACAAAGCGCAAAAATAAACACAAGTAAAATCAAATATAATAATAAATTATACAATTTTAAACTAAATGAAAAAAACTATTTAAAAAAACTAATTATTAAAAAAATTACAATAAAAGTTGCTTTTATTAGGAAGATTGCATTATCTAAAGATGGTATTTCATATAAATATAAACATGCAGCAATAATAATGAGCATAATGCTTTCCCATTTCTAATACTGGAAATGAAAAAACATTAATAACAGTATTACAGAAGCATAATTAAAAAAAAATATTATTTACAAAACAAACAAACAAAAAAAAGTATTCTTCTCAATTTAGTATCATAACAAAACTAACTAGCTTGCTCTATTCTTTTTCTATTCTATCTGTTTTATTTTTATTTTAGTATTTAAAAAACCCTTGCAACATATACTGCGTTCAGCTAACTGAGACTTGTTATAGCACTTGTATGTCATTACTCTTTTGTTGATTATGATTGATTCCATTTTCCTCATTTGTCCTCCCTTTGGATAAAAGTGTCTGCTAAATGACTAAATAATACAGATTGTGACAACTTGCCCCAAAGGACAACCTATGTTCAATTGGCTGTATCTTTTTTTTCTTCTTCTTCTTTTTTCTGTGTAACAATGGTGGAAATGTTCAACAGCTTTTAAGTCTGGCATTCCTATCATCCCCCACCCCCCAAATAAAATAAAATAAAATAAATGAACACTTCATATTTTATACTGTAGGATTATTTGTTGTTGTGCTCTGATCTAAAAAAAAAAAAAGGTCACAAACTTTCTAGGAATTCTCAACTTATCCACTTTCAGCTCTTTTCTTTTTCCTTCTCATGTCCTCCTTCTGTTGTTTGATTACAGACAGACTTTAATCCTCTGGTTTGATCATCATTCATACTGTACAGTCATAATAGCATCTGTGAAATAATGAACTTCATCTGTCAGCAAACACAGTCTTGATGTGTGTTGTTTGCCCTCTCAGGAGCTTTTGACGACTTCCTGTCTTCATACAAACCAGGGCCTGTATTCATAAAGATTCTAGAATCCTCTCAGAAAACTCTTAATTTAGCTTAAAAACTTTTAAGTAGGAGTCTTAGCTTAAAAGCGATTCGGGATCGATCAGAGAGCAACTCTGAGTAAAAAGGAAAAGACAAAAACTTTCATCTTAGTGAGGAGGCGGGGTTGACCCTGTTGCTATGTATGACACAATCTTTTGAAGACTGTGATTGGTTGGTTGTCCAAGAACGAAAAAAAGAGTGATTTTAAGTATATGGTCTATTCTAATTCTCACTTTGAATTTACATGAGTAATTTATCCTATTTGACCATTCTCTCACACACACACATTATATGTGTGTCTATAAATCCTTTTTTTTTTATTTATCATGCTTGTAATTTCCTATAAGGTATTTGATTGACTTAGAATGATAAAAAGTGTTCCACTCCTTCCAATTACAGTGATTGCTGTCCTATTTAAGTGGCGGTTTGAATGTTGGTTTTAATGTATCAAACATGGAATCAAAACCAAGAAGGGCGAGAAAGCCCAACTGGACAGAGGAACAGTGTTTACTGTTAGCCCAGTTAGTGGATGAACACGAGGCCATTCTTAAAGGAAAATTCGGGCCGGGTGTCACAGCAAGGGACAAGAAGCAGACATGGGAGCGTACAGCACAAACTATTAACGGTTCATTCCCCCTGCTTGTGCGCACCTATAAGCCTGCTATATTCATAAATGCAGTTTTTTGAGCCTGCAAGGTGGGTATGTCCAGTGGAAACTAAATGAACTGTGACACAATAAGATGTTCTGAAAGTGCTGTAATTGTTTGTGTTGTCACTCTGCTTACAGAAGGTTGTGACAGACCCAAATCATCACTATTGCATTGTTGCATTTTCCCAGTTGCCAGATATCGTAATGTAGTGATTACTTTAATTTATATATTAAATTATAAATGATTATATAATCTGTATAATCTGTATATAATACCGTATTATTAACTCACTGTCATCCATTGTCTGCAACACATTTCTTCTGCCCCTTCGTCTCTCTGCCATTTTCTCTTCTGCTAAAGAAACTCTTAAGACTCTTAAAAGTCCTCATCTGTGCTCCTAACAAGTTTGACCTTAAGACCTCTTTTAAGGGTTAAGATGCTTTCTGAATTACGTTTTTCTTTACTAGGATTTTTTCTTTAATTTTAAGAGTAAACGCCCACATTTCTAAGAATTTTCTTAGAATTTTGTCACTAGGAGCTACTTTTTGCATTAAGATTCTTTATGAATACGGGCCCAGGAGTTTTGTTTTTAAGACAGATTTCACTCTGATCAGCCTTCAGGATGAAAGAGTCATTACAGAAATATGCTGAAGATTCAGATGTTTTTGTGTTCCGGAGATTTGAAGAGTTGCCTGACTGTTATTTTGTTTATCAGAGCTGTTGTTAAGGTGGTTAACATCACTATGACTTTAACTTTTTGGGTCGTAGAGGAACACAAGCCATATCTGGAGACCACAATATCATAGAGCCTAGCAACTATCCAGAATTCTCTAGCAACTTCTTAGCAACTCTCTCTCTCTCTCTCTCTCAGCTCTAGAATTATTCAGGCAGCCGCATGAATAATTAATACACTCAAATGTTTCTCTTGTGTTACATAATATCTGAATGCAGTAGGACTGAACATAACTTATATATATATATATATCAAGCTTCTAAGGTCACGCACAGTTCATAATGCAAAATGATATTAGAAAACCCATTGTTAACTTTTGCATTTATTTAAATATCTTAATGAGGGACTGTGTATGTTTTCAATATACTGTGCATTACTGTGCATAAAATATGCTATGATTTGCAAATGAAGTACAAATAGTAAAATAAAAATAAAATAATGTCAAGAGAGTAAATAAATAATTTAATCAATATTTATTCATAATAAAATAAAATAAAATAGGTTTATTATGAAGGTTAAATTAATTAAATAATTTATTAAAAAGTGTAAAGTTGGAAATAAGACAATCATTTTACTAATGTGCATTATGTTCCACATGTCTTTCTCATAAAGCATCAGGCATAAAAATAACTATATCAATATTAATAAGATATGCACACGCTGAACTGTGTCACTGCATTTTATTAGTTTTTATAATTTTTTAGAATTCTTTAAAAAATTCTAATACAAATCTATATCTATCTTGAAAATAAAAAAGGAAGGAATGGTCTTTTAACATTTACACTTATGTATTTAAATGTTGCCAAGAAATAGTAATTAATTATAAACGTAAAATAAGAATGGTCTAATTTCAGAGTCACCAAAAACACTACAAATACTACAATAAAAAAATTAAAAAATAATAATTTATTAGAGGGTACTGTGTAAAGTTGCAAAATAAGACAATAATAATACTATAATGTGCATTATGTATTTCTTTGTCATAAATCATAGGGCATAGAAAGAATGATATTAATATTAATAAGCTATGCAACAGTGGAAAAGAAAAAATATTAATAACAGCAACAGAAGCATATATAAGTCAATGGATTAAGTCAATGGATTTACATAATGCTTTCCTAATACATGCAGACAAACATCCAGCAAGATTAATGACAGGGTATTTAATAATCAGACTCCAGGAGAGCGTGAGGAGCGAGAGCTGCGAGGCTCTTACCACTTCATTATTTCTTTGTCCTCTAAATACCAAAGTGCAGCTTCAGAAGATCCCTGGAAACAGCTCTGAGTCTGCTGGCCATGGCTCTTATGTAACTGTGTCTCTGAGAGTTTCACATGCTTCAATAATACATGCAGACACCGCTGTGTGATTCTGACGAGTCTCTTCATTTCCTCTTCCTCTCCTCCTGTCCTTCCTGTAATTCTTAAGGCTTTGTATGTTTCAATTTGTTTGTCCCTCACTTTTTAAAATATATGGGTCATTATACCTGTCTTCGAAAGTACGTTTGGATAAACTGTTGGTTATGTCTTAGGTGAAAGCAAACAGTAGAAAAAAAAATCGGTTGTGCACTATATTGGATGCAGTTATTGTCTCTTAAAGTGACCGCGCCTAATTTAGCTCCTGGCTGCTGTAATGTTAATCAAATAAAATTAAAGAAAGAAAATCACTCACTGCTCTTGACTGAATTACTTAGTAGTTTTAACATGAATTAATGCACAGTCAATCCAACAATTATTCAGACACCAGATGTAATTTTGATATATATATATTTTTTTTTCACTAATAGGTATAGGACACTGTAATACATTTATGTAAGTGAGTATAGGAAAATAAAGCGAACTGTGACATATTATATCCACAGATTCTTCATACAGTGGACTACTAGTGAAATTGATTTTTTTTTTTTAAATGGGACCAAAAATTATTCTGACACTTCGGCCTCACCATCTTTTGTTTATGTGTTTTTTCCTGAATTGCTAATGCAACCTTTTAACCAACAGTCTGAACAAAATTAAGCATTGCTTGGTAATTGGTCATCAAAGTATTGATAGTTTTGTAAATATTTTTATACTAACAGTTGTCTGAAGTTTTGGTTTATTTTACTTCATTATGGTCCATGTATATTTTGGACTTTTGATTTTCTATTTAAAAATAAATAAAGATAAATGAGAAATGGTTTGATTTTCGTTTTGTTTAAGAAACGGAAAACGTAAATGTAGCTTGATTTTTTTTATTTTTGTTTGTGGGTAAAAAATGAGATTATGCTTTAATATTTGTTTTAATGTGTGGGTTTCATCCCTTCTGTACTGCACTGACAAGTGGCAACCACGAGCTCAGTTCATTTTCACCAGGAGAGAAGCGGCAGACAGCAGAGTTTATTAATCCTGCGGATTCTTTGCTAGTGGTGCTTGCAAAATAAAATAATAATAATAATAATAATAATGAATTAATTAATTAATTAAATTAATAATAAAATAACAAAAAATATTATATTGTTTCTGGCTGCTGCATGTTATTGACAAAGCAGACTTGATAACTTTATTCATAAAACGCCATTTGAATTTTACTTTAGCCTGTGATCTACAACGACATGGAATGAAATGTAGGCCTACTATTAATTTTTTGCCTACTTGTTTTATTATAGGCCATACCCTGACAGCAAGCAGCTTCGGTCCAGATTCGGCCCACATCTGGCCCGACACTATGTTGCTCTCTGGGATGTGGAACCCCTCTCTCTCTCTCTCTCTCTCTCTCTCTCTCTCTCTCTATATATATATTTACTATTACAGCTGTCGAGATTAACGAATCGTGGAAGTGTTGATTATAGCCTATAATTATTTTTTCAAATGAATCAATTCGAGAGTTCGGAGCGCGAATCATTTGAGTCAGTTCGGGAGTTCAAAGCGGGGATCGCGAATCATTTGAGTCAGTTTGGAGATCGCGAATCATTGGAATCAGTTTGGGAGTTCGTAGCGGGATCGCGAATCATTTGAGTCAGTTTGGAGATTGCGAATCATTTGAATCAGTTCGGGAGTTCGTAGCGGGTTCGCGAATCATTTGAGTCAGTTCGGGAGTTCGGAGCGGGATCGCGAATCAATTGAGTCAGTTCGGGAGTTCTAAACGGGTTCGCGAATCATTTGAGTCAGATTGGGGATCATTGGAATCAGTTCGGGAGTTCGTAGCGAATCGCGAATCATTTGAGTCAGTTCGGGAGTTCAAAGCGGGACCCGAATCATTTGAGTCAGTTTGGGCATCGCGAATCATTTGAGTCAGTTTGGGGTTCGTGAATCATAATTTTATATGGATAGGCATTTTTAACTAATTTAGTAGCTAGTTATAATTACGTTTTCCAAGCGTGTTTAGGTGTGATATGTGAACTCATATTTTTTGTTTTAATGATGTGCCTTTTAACAGTATCAAGTATATTCAAAAACTAAACAAATCGTGCCTAAAAAGTGCAGGCATCTAGGCTAATGTAAAGTTACATGATGAAGTCATACTACTGCGTGTGTGAATTTTGAGTGCGTTCTTTCACTGCATTATTCAGTGTATTGCAAAATGCATTTATGAATGCATGTGAATGATCACAAAATTCAAGATATGGGGGTTAGAAAATGTATATATTTATTCATGTATATATTTATTCACGAATCATCTGAGTCAGTTCGGGAGTTCGTAGCGGGATCGCGAATCATTTGACTCAGTTTGGGAGTTCGGAGCGGGATAGCGAATTTAATTACAAATACAAAATGTTGCAGAATAAGGTATTATGTGAATGAATAATAGCCTAAAGAACCTTTATGCCAAAAGATTTCTTTCTTGTCATTATAGAACCTTTTTAGCATAAAAGGTTCTTTGGAGTTGAGTAAAGAACCCTATGGTTCTAAATAGAACCCCAATTAACCTTTTTTTCTAAGAGTGTGTTGTCATAACGTTCACCTTGGAGATTGAAAATGTTTCTTTTTTGAGATCCCAGGAGCCCAAATTCAGACCCAGAACAATAAAACCCACAGAAGAGGTGGGAGTTCAAATGAGGAATATTTATGTTACCAAACTGCAGGGAGAGGAAGAGATATAAGTCATGATCTGCAAGATTAACCACAATCTGATGTGATCCGACCACCTCAGAGAAAACCAGTGTTAAACTGCTGCAAGAGTTTTTGCGCAGGCACAGCACAGCAGCTGTGGTCAAAGAGTTCTCGTGTGTTCTGATAGGTGGATGATGATGAATAGTGAGAGAGTGATCTGCTCACCTGGTTATGTTCCTGGATGTTTCGACGTGGAAAGCAGTTCGGAATGGAAATATTGATATTTTATTTGTTAACAACATACTTTTCATACCTTAATTTCAGCAAATGTTATTAAATTAGCGAACTAAGCCAATAGTAGCGCTGACGGTGTCATTTGATTTGGATGGGAAGGAACTTCAGATTGTGAATCATTTGAGTCAGTTCGGGAGTTCAAATGCATTTATGAATGCATGTAAATGATCACAAAATTCAAGATATGGGGGTTAGAAAATGTATATATTTATATCATTTTATGTAGTTAATCAATATCACACGAAGAGTGCCATTTCAGTTTACCTCCAAAAATCAGCATGATTAAAATGTGATATTAAGTTACTACAAACAATAATTAAATTACAAATACAAAATGTTGCAGAATAATGTAAAATATGAATGAATAATAGCCTAAAGAACCTTTGTGCCAAAAGGGTTCTTTCTTGACATTATAGAACTTTTTTTAGCATTAAAGGTTCTTTGGAGTTGAGTAAAGAACCCTATCAGGATTCTATATAGAACCCCAAAGAACCCTTTTTTTCCAAGAGTGTACATTTGTTAATAAAGTAAATAAAATGAAAACATGAATGTTTTAATGCTACTGAATAAAAATAAACGATCCACTCGAAAGTCTCTGCTCATCATGACAGGACCTGGATCAGTGAGCTGCGTCTCGGGCCGATGACGCCACTTCCAGGGAGTCGTGTTGTACACGTCCCCGTCCCTTGACTCCGCCCCCACATCAAAACAGTGCAACAAAGAGAAACGTGCAGAAAAGTGAAGTGCAAAGGAAAATTGGTATGGCAAGCTCAAACTAGACTGACACGCAAAATAAAAGCAGCATTGCAAATAAATTAATAGGAATTAATGACCATGGAAAATATTTATTGCAAAATCATTGCTTTTGTGCTGTTTCAATTATGTTTTGCAATTCTTAATTTTTGTTTGCAAAAAGCAAATTTATTTTCCTCAATACTTTAATTTTAGTTTGCAAAACTTTATTTTCTTTTGCAAAACGTAAATTTTTTGCGTATATATACGGCGTTAAATTGGCTTGTACTGATGTTCGAAACTGGCTAGTTCTGTTCACTAAGCACACAGAGCACGCACAGGGCACAATGCGCACTTCCGAGACTCTGAATTACTGTCCTCCTCGGGGCAAAATGCTTGAATTGTAACAATCTGAGCTCTGAACGGCGTTAAGAGCATTTTAGGCGAATAGCCGCATTTGGGTAAAAGTCTGACCATACAATCTACCGGTCCAAACTGCATACACGTGCTATCCACTGACAGGGCATGCAAGTCTCCCACTCGTTTCCCACAACGAAAAATGGCGATAGTGGCCACGTAGACTTTCACTGTAGATGGAGAACTGCCAGCATCCAGACATTCCTGTAGGAAGGTCAGAATAATGGAGATATCGCAATTCCTGGGGTCCTCATTTTTGTCAACACACCAGTTAGCAAATAATTTCCACTTTGTAGTGTATAAATGCCTCATCGAAGGGGCTCTAGCCTCTGCTATTGTCTGCAGCACTCGCTGATATACTCCTCGCCACACTCTCCATGCCCGCGGCTTCACCCGGCTCTGTAACCAGTGTTGAAGCGGTCTCATGTGCAACAAACCCAGTCTGCAGATGGAGGCTGCAGCCGCCATCAGAACGTGCAATCTCTGAAACGTTCTTAAGGGGATTGCCCTGCCTTGAACGAAGAGGGCTAGTGTATTGTGAATTGACTGGATTCTCGGCTCTGACAGCTTCGCAATCATAGTGCGCGAGTCCAGTATCATACCCAGGAATGTGATATATTGGCGTGGCTGCAGTGTACTCTTCTGAATGTTTCTCGTGAGCGCTTCTCGACCGCGCGATGACTAGCCAGTCATCGAGATAGTTCAGTATGCGCATTCCACTGAGCTTCAGGGGAGCGAGCGCTGTATTCATGCACATTGTAAATACGCACTTTTCTTATACTTCTGTCATAATTACACTGCCGAAGCGGGGTTGTCTGAAAGCGAACTGGAGCGTTTAGCCGCGTTTTATCGTGTTGATAACCCAATAAGATGCCGCCGGGAGTGTCGCCCACGCGCTCAGATGACTCAATACAGGGGCCATTAATGTATGCTGCGGCGGGGGCTACGCGCCAGCCACCGGGGAAGCATTGACCGCTATATGAATGGCAGGTGACTCGTCTGTGGCTTCTTGCATGGGAACATACATAGTCACCTCCTCGGGTTTCCCCAAGCTTCTGCTCTGAGAAGCGTCTCTTGGGGGAGAGGCTTCGCTTATGTAGCGGGCATCGCGGGTAATAGTAGAGGGAGGAAGAAAGCTCTTTTGCTGAAGCATGTAATGCATGTTTATTGAAACAGAACTCAGCGGTTTCATTGACACAACATTTACACTGTTGACGAACTCTGGGCGGGAACACGCCCTCTCCGCCGCGGGTCCGACGAACACGTCCAGCACTCTCTTCCCTCTGGCATGAGCATCATGAACGCTGTTGCTTCTTGCCCGCCGGGCGCCGTTGGTTGCTAGAGGCCGGTTTCTTACCAAAACGGGGCTTCTTGGGCTGCCTCTGGTGGAACGGTGGCTCTGGCTCATAACGCTCTACCGCGCTCTGGAACGCGTGCCTCTGGCCATATCTGGCGGGGGTGGATTCAGACGGGGACTCGGACCACGCTCCCGGGTTGGAGGCATTCGTAGACATGGCATCATCCTCGTCATATCCATACGAGACCATTTCCCTCGCTTCTAGTGGAGGGCGGGAACTGGCCTCAGAGTATGAGAGGGGGATCTTTCACGTGATGATGGCGTGGGCCGATGCCAATACCTAGACAGAATCCGTTGATGGAGCTCTCTGCAGTCTTCGGTTCGTGGCTCGACGTCACCTATATTGATGGCTGTCAGTCAATCAGGTGAGGGCGGGGGCGCCACTGGCTATTTGCAGAGTTATTCAGTCAGACTTCATAATTTCGAGGAAATAGATTTCCGCCATATGTAATGTCGAGAGACCGAATCGATAAGGGAACTACATCGGCGATGACTGACAGCGAATAAGAGAGCAAGATACAGAGCAGCGGAGAGTTCGGCGAGGAGTTATAAACCACAATATCAGCAAGCATGGCTTCATTTCAGAAAAAGGCTTTCTTCTCTGTCTATTTGGACCCATGAAATGGAAGATAAATTAGTATAAATTTAGCAGGACGTTTCATCTGAGCTATCCCAGTCTCACGTGAAAACTCCGATCTTGCACGTGTGATATCGCGTTGTTTCCTTGTCACCATCTCACAGGTGTTTGGTTGTGAAACATAGTTTGCGTGCCAGACAGAGTTGTCTTCGATTCTTCCAATTGAATTAAAATATTCATTTATATCTCTCTTGAAGACAAAAATGAAAGGAAGTTTCTTTGAAAAGTTATACTTAAGAATGTAAAAGTTGACAAGAAATAATAATGAATTCATTTTAAACTTGAGAAGGGTCTAATTTCAGGTCACTAAAAACACAATTTGGCTTGTTTCAAACACATTTAGCAGTTTTATAAAGTGACATCATATTGGAGAGGAAACAGCAGTACAAAACTTTAGTAAGCATAGTTGACTTTCTGAATTGTGCGATTTGGCTACATAAATCGGTATAATGATATTTCAAGTTTTCTATAAGTTAACACTGTAGCTACGCTGTAAACTCATGTAAAGTATATGTAAACTGACTCACAATCAGTCAATGAGGAAAGGCTAATCATTATTTCCACCCAGTTCGTTTATTATTATTATTATTATTATTATATTTTTAATGACATTTGCATGCCAAAGCAAACAAAATCAGCGCATTGTCGTTACATATTGGTTCGAGTTGCTTTAGTTTTTCTGTGGCGTCACACACAGATTGACGCAGTACATCAGTTTACCACTAGAGGGCAGAACATGATGAGTGTTGTGTCTACAAGTGAGCCTCATTTCTTTTTCTACTCTGGAAACATTTTCCAAATCAATACATTACTAAATAAGAAAGAATGCATGTATAGGCTATAAGTCATCACAGTGTTTATAAGTCATAATATAAGTTATTAGAGTTCTTAATACCTCTGTATTGACATGATTGCTATTTGTTAAATATAGTTACACAACGTTTTAATTGCATATTACCAATTAATTTGAAACATTATTCTTCCTCCTTGTAGTTGATAAAATACATGTACACCTACAGTTTGTCTTCCATAAGCATAAGCATAAGTGTTAACCAAACAACTGGTGTTTTATTGATTTTAATGGATGTATTTATGTTCTCAAATGTGTAGTTTATATTATTTTAAACCCAACCAACTTCCCATCAGAAAATGTTTTGCTTGGTATTTTATCATCTAATGCAGTGCCATTCAGATATTGATGTAAGTGTTTAAATAATTTCTGTATTCATTACTTTACACATAACTCTTCTGCCTATACTTGCACTCACACTTCAGTTATGCAGTGTGTATATTCCCATCTCATTTGCATGCTGATCTGACCCCATGTTAATACCTGGGCCCACTCTTTTTCTGTTGTGTTTGTTTTATTCTCTACAAGACCTTCCCTGTTCTCGTCCAGACAACACGTTTATTTTCTTTAGGAACAAAAGTTTTGCCTCTGGATCCTGTGGTGCTCCCAAGCGAACACTTTTGGGGTTCACAGCGTGGTGACCTCTGAGGAGATGAAGTAATGTCCTGAACTCTTCAGCATCAAAGAGATCTGCAGGGGGCGGAGCTGAGACAGAACGCATCACAATGCTTGTCCACCTACACTCTCCTGCTCCTGTTCCTCACTTTCCTCAAGTATGCGAATATGAATGACTTCTGTCCTCTCTCTGTGACCTCTCTATCATATCACTGCTGGTGCTCTAATACTTTTAGCTGATGAGTGCAGATTATACATGACTTGTGTTTGTTGAAAGGGAAAGTTCACCTAAAAATGGAAATTTGTCTGCAGATTATCCAAGATGTTCAACATTATCCAAGCATTGCTTCATTTGCTCACCAACAGATAATCCCATCCCAGTAATCCACAAGTTACCCAAACCACTCCAGTTCATAAAGGAATGTCTTGTGAGGCAAAAAGATGCATGATTAGAAGAAAGAAATCCATCATTATGGCATTTTAAATTCAAAGCATTGCTTCTGGCCAAAATATCAGTCCATAATCCATAATAACGCCCCTCCAGTGAAGAAATCCATCTCTTCTTGTCCTCTCACATCAAAATCCACCAACATATTTGTTTAGAACTGTTTTGGACTGTTCTGGAGTTTGATCTGTGTATTTTTCTCTTCTGATTCAGACGTGGCAACGAAGACCCATTTTAGCCAAAGCATTCATTTGAAGAACTTAAAATGGATTTGTTCCTTACAAACATGCAGCTTTTCAATCACAAGTCATTATCCAAATAGGATAATTTGTGGATAACTGTAATGTTTTGATCAGTTTTTTGTACTCTCATTTTGACGGCACCCATTCACTGCAGAGGATCCACTGATGAGCAAGTGTTGGAATGCTACATTTCTCCAATTCTGATGAAGAAACAAACTCTACATCTGGGCAGGTCTGAGGGTGAGTAAATTGTCAGTATAAAGGTGAACTATTCCTTCATTTCAGCTTTGCATCTCACAGGAATAAATTAAATTTTAAAATATATGGTATATTCAAATACTCAACAGTTATTTTAAAACGTGTGTGTGTATATGTATTGGGTTTTTTTTTATGTGCTTGTGCCTATCACCAAGTAAATGTGAACTGAAACTATTATAATCAAGGACATGTGTGACCTTCAAAAGCATTTACCAACCAGTCAAAGATGATTTAAACCATCATGTGCCAGTTCTTTATAGAGGCACACTCCAAACAGACCCCAAGTTAGTTAAACATTAAAAGTCCTTCAACCTACACATCATTTTCTAGTTAACATCTCACCCTGGCATCACTACAGTACTCATATACACACACTCACACTCACATACACTTACAGCTGTCAGGTTCGAATGAGACGTAGAGATCTATGACTGTAGCACACGCCAAGACAACACGTGCAAGAGCACAATGTATAGAAAAAAAAAACACAACAGATTGGACCGAAACACACACACACACACACTCCCCCTCAGTGAGCCTATGACAGTGATAAACGTGCAGTGTGTGTGAAAGGGACAACTAACAGACAGCAGCTCATTTCCACAGTGTGTTTGTGTGTGTGTGTGTGTGTGAGCGGACACAGGAGGAGCTGTCCAATTAGAGGCTGGACACCACGCGGTCCGCCAGGGAGGGGCTGGGGCACAGGTTTTGTTTTCTTGAAAAAGTGCCATAAAACAACTCTCCTTAATTGGCGCCCTTTAAAATTAGCATTTGCAAGAGCATTAGATTTCCTCTGGCTTTGTGTGAGTTGTTGACCTTATTCGCTTTCTGTTATTTCTTTGGTTTTATTGCAAAACAGACAGAAACAGAGAGGAAACTGGTATCTCTTGACTTTCTCTCCTCTGTGAACGTCAGTCGCGCTTCATTCTGATGTCTTTGATCAGATGTGGCTGCTGTTTTGACCTACGGAGACATTCAGGAGTTCATCATTAGCACTTTAACCGGCATAATCGGGTTTTATTTTAGACTTTATTTTACCCTGTCGTAAGATTTCAACTGAAAAGAAACGGGGGCAAAGTCTTACAATGGCTTTTACAGTAATGATAAGCTATAATGACAGACATCATTGATCCATGTGTAAGCAAGTAAATGTATGTAATGTAATTTGATGTTTCTAGCTAGGAAAGGAAAGGTCAGCTTACAAACTACTTGGAATGAAAGAAATTAGATTAGCCTTTAAGTATGAAGATTATCATTCATTTTATTTTCATTCATTCATTCATTCATTCATTTTTTGATAAGGGTGTATTGTTCAAGTGACTGTCAATAACTCTCACATTAATGAATCTGATGTCAGAAAGTGACAAATTTGTAGAATTTAGTGGTGAATACAGATGTGTCATTAAAAAACTGGCATTTTATACAATGAAGTGTAGATTTAGCCATGATGTATCTGGAAGTTTAACTTCACATTTATTGATCTCTACAGCTAATAGGCATAAAAGCTCATTTGACTAATATACAATTCATATAACAAAATGTAATTCCTTGTTTTTTGTTCTTTTGTGCTTTGGGTGAATAACAAGCCAGGCATGTTCTTGACAGGCTTCACCCCAATTCGATCTTTTACACCATCTACATCTGTGGTCATCAGTTGCCTTTTAACTGGTTACCTTTGCTTGTGCTCCTCCAGCATGACAACCCCCTCCTCACACACACAGGTCCCATCTGTGAGGGGTCTTGTGCCATGTGTCCGTCCTGTGGTTGCTGTGGGCTACAGCGGCCCATGTGTGCAGTGTCTTTGTCCGTGGACAGTGACAGGCCTGCTTTCAGTCACTTGTCGTTGACCCAGAGGTCACGGCGCACAAAGAGGCCTGAGTTGGTGGCCACTGTACCGAAGTCTCATTTGAGGATGATTTACGACGGAGAGAAGTGTGTTTGAGCTCTTTTCTGGGGGGATCAGATTCATTAGTGCCACATAATCGAGCGTATTGGCTTATATGACTTTAATGAAGTTACACTGGGCTTTTGTTCAGACTGAATGAACTGAAACGTAAAAACTCACAATTTAAGGTTTTCACTCCAGATGTTTTACTCTAGAAAGTTCAGGTTTGTGTTTCAGAACTAAAGTGAACTCATCAGGTTTAAGGGTTTCTTCGAGCACATAAAAAATTATCAATGATGATGACGAGATGGAAAGATATATGCACTATAGCAGTAACAAGTTTGGACACTATGAAAAGCTCCAGCTTACATTCTTTGAATCATTTGAAGACTAACTTTTTATGTATGTATATATTTATATGTATATTTTATGTGCAAAAATACATTTTAAAAATAAAATTATGGTAATTATATCAACATTATTTTAGCTACATTTATTGTTTTATTATTACTTATTGAATATAATATTATTACTGAAAATAAATAAATACATTTATTTTCTTAGTTTTTTCCCCCCCATTTCTCATTTGGGTGTTTATGCATTCTTTTTGAGAAGTGATAATGTGGTGCGCCTTTCTTTCTCTCTCTCTCCTTCTGTCGAGTGTGTGTGTGTGTGTCTGTTTGTTTGTGTTGGAGGTTAACACAGTCTGTATTCATTGTAAGCATGGCCATCTGTGTGTTTCCAGCACTGCTGTGCATGTGTGTGTGAGTGTGTGTGTGTGTGTGTATTGATCTCTTCATTTGGATTCAGAGCCACTTCATGATGTTTAAACACAGATCAGCTGAGAAGAGTTTGTTACAGATGTTTTGTTGAGCCGCTTCTGGTGTGTGTGAACTGTGAACCATAGAAATGTGTACTTTTGGACATTTGGTGTGAGAATGATAATGATATGCGTTTTTACAAATCAGAAATTACCCTTCAAATTTTGGAAAGAAAGCTCTTAGGGCTGTATTTATTTGATCAGAAATACAGTAAAAATGTTGAAATATTACTGAAATTCAAAATAAGCATTTTCTATTTCAATGTATTTTAGATTGTAATTTATTCCTTTGATTAAAGACTATTTTTTTTGTATCAGCATCATTGTTCCAGTCTTCAGTGTCACATGATCCTTCGGAAATCATTCTTATATGATCTGCTGCTGAAAAGATAATGTTTCTTATTATTAATGTTGAAAACAGTTGTCCTGCTTCATGTTTTTGTGAAAACAGTGAGAAAGTTTTTTTCAGGATTCTTTAGAAAGTTTGAAAGAACAGCATTTATTTGTAATATAAATGTCTTTACTGTCACTTTTGATCAGTTTAATGAATCCTTGCTGAATTAAAGTATACATTTCTTTCAAAATTACAAATTAAGAACTAGAAAAAAAAAAGTTCGGTTTATGTGTCAATAATATGGTAAGAGTACAGATGTTTTAAATTTGAATAGCAGCTCAGATCATTTGGTCGCTGAAGAATTACTTGTGTTTAAAAAACTATTTGTGTTCAAACTGTTAAACTCTTATTTTTGATCGCAGACTTTCATCACTTCCCTGAGCACAGTCTGAGACATTAAGATCTCTGTGATGTGAGACTAATGCCATTCTTTTCTCAGGAGAACCTTTTGGAGATTTCGACAAAAGTCGTCTTTTTTTTTTTTTGTCATAGCTTTTTAAGATTAACAATGGAGACATGAAACAGAATCTCATTTGTGCTTCTTCTTTTCTTCCAGGTTTGCAGCAGTGCTTCTTTGCACTTCTTGAGGATAAAAGCAGCACGATATCAGAAAGCGATCAAAGAGCAGGTCAACTGTCCCTCGTTCACCCCCTCTCTTGTCTTCTGCCTCTGGCAAATCATTCCCTCTCCTCTTCTCTTCTTTTCTCTTCTTTTCTCTCTTTCACTGTTCTAGTTGGGCTGTAATTTATGATGTTGCAGCAGCACAAATGAGATGCTGCTTTTATAACAGACGCCTGCTGACACACTTTAGCTCCCCTCTCTCTGTTAGGGAAAGTTATTGGGCTTGTTAGTAACGGCCATAAAAAGCTCAGGGCCGTTCACACTGTGCTTGTCATGATGTAGTTTAGTTAATGTCATTGTTTCAAGAGGGTGAAGTTAATAAATCACTAACTCTTCAATGCGCTGCACAACCACCCACACACCCTCACACACTTTCTCTCTCTTTCTAACTCATACCTTCTTTTCTGTAAGACTTTTATAAAATTACTTTATATTACATCATACAGTTTTCACTTTATATATTCCTAAATGGTTGTTCATATGCAAGCAGATGGGAATAGGTTAAAGAAAACAAATAAATATAAATATTATAATATATCATTAAAAAAGCAAAATAAATAAAATGTTATAATTTCAAAAATTCTATTCAAATATTGTTAAAATCACTTTAAATATCTATCTATCTATCTATCTATCTATCTATCTATCTATCTATCTATCTATCTATCTATCTATCTATCTATCTATCTATCTATCTATCTATCTATCTATCTATTTTTCTATCTATCTATCATTCTGTTGTTCTATCGGTCTATATATTTATTTAGAAAGATTAAATCTGTGGTGTTAAATTACAGTTTTTAATTACATAGCTATTATCACTTTAAATATTTTTAGAAAGAGCTTTTGTAGAGATTTTACAAATGAGTTAAAACTTTGAAATGACCATTTTTAAATTAATAATCCATAATTCTGAAAACTTCTTGTCACATTATTATGACGTCTTTAAAAATTCTCATTTAAGGTATGGATTGGTGATTTAAAATGATAAACATTTCTAAATATGCAATTTAATTCTTGTGTATGCTTTTCTAAATGCAGATGTTTTTGTTGTTTCTTTTCACAATAACTGCACAACTCCATCTAAAAACTATTTGCAAATAAGCAATGTATTTATAACTTGTTTTAAATGGCATATTATTAATTTAAAACAATCTTTAAGGTGTAAAATGTATAGAATAATCAGCAAAAATCTTCATTAAACTGAATTCAGGTTTTAGCTTTCCTCACATGCTCACATAATGGTAATTTAGAATAGTTTCTTATAACTGTAACTCTACTGGTGATTAGACGTGACTGAATGTTCAGTGAATGTCTTGAAGCACCATCGAGGCTGGGTATCTCTGTCTCAGCAGCTTAAGATCTCTGAAATAGTGTGTGTGTGTGTGTGTGTGTGTGTGTGTGAGTGTTTGAGCTCAGTTCACTCTCAGCTCTAATCCTCACTGATCAGTTGAGACTACACACATAAGACTGTGATAATACTCTTATTTTCTGCTCACCTGAACACTGAAAATTCACACACACTGTCTCTCTCTCACACACAGTGGTCTTTAACAGCAGCTTAGGAAAGTCAAACACTTTAATTCCAAGTTAAAGACACAGATTAAGCATAAAAGAGGCAGAGGAGTGAAGAGATACTCTTTCATCCATTCATGAGCTTGCATTCGGCCTCTTTCTCTCCTGTATCTTCTTGCTGTGTGGTCTGTGGATAAAGTAATCATATGAATGAGAATGAAGCTCTTAAACACCATCATGTATTCATGAGCTCACACACACACACACACACACACCCACACACACACACACACACAGATGGACATTTGAACACATCATCCATTGATGAATACTTTGAGATGAATGGTAGATATGTGTTTCATGCATATTCTCATGAAAATATTTAATTGGCAACATACGACTCATGCTCATCTTAAAAGTAGTTTTGTTGCATGTCAAAGACCATAATAAGATTCTCAGTCAACAATTTAAAAGTTTACTTGCATAATATAATTTAGTGCACCCACAATAGAGGACAGTTGTATGATGTTTTATATTTGACAGGACATTGTCTCTATTAATAATATTCATTGTTAATTGGAAAAGAGCTGTGTAAATAAAAATTTCTCCTTTTGTGTTCCACTGGTTTGGAGCAACATGAGTATGGGTACATACTGTAAAGATTTAATTGTTCCATTTTATGTTAAACAAAGTGTAGGATACAATTTTGAATGTAGCTTTCAGTTTTTACCAGTATACAATATGGGGAAAAACATATTGAATGATTATTGAATTTTATTATTGATTACTGAAATTCAAAATTTCTTTTTTCTTTTGTAATACATTTCAAAATGTTATTTATTCCCTGTTTATTACTCCAGACACATGATCCTTCAGAAATCATTCATATGATTATTTGATGCTCAATAAACACATTTATTAGTAGTATCAAAGTTGAAAACAGTTGTCATATATTCCCATATCTTTTGTGGAAACTGTAATACACTTCTTGTCCTTACTGTGTAAAAGTATTAATTTATAAAAGAAATTGCACTGACCCCAAACTCGTCAACGGTAAAGAGTACTTAATATTTCAACTCCATAGTTACTTTATGCTTAATTAATCCACGCATAACTGCTGTTGGATATCTGAGAGGGTTTTTCATGGTCTGCTCTCATTAGTGATGAACACTGTTAGTCCAGTCAAAGATCTGCGGTTCTTCTGGCTCTGAGCCTATAACATGCCAAAACCCCATATGTTCTTCACTCATGACAACACAACACAACACAACACAACACACACTTCAGCCCAGAGAGAGGCACCTGCTGTGACCGTGGCTTGAGGAGCTCTCATTTATTGGTTTTCTAGCCTCTTTTTGTTTGGAAATTCTGTCACTATTTATTCATTTTCAAACCAGCAGTTATCGAAGGTTTAGAATTGAGAAGAATCTATAGAATAATGATCACATCTGTTAAGCTCCAGTGGCCTGAAGTTTATTAAACGTTTGCTTTTGAAATAAGTCTCCTCAATGCTGCATTTATTTAAGAAGTACAGTAAAAACAGTAATATTGTGAAATATTATTACCATTTAAAATAATTGTTTTCTGTTTGTATATATTAGAAAATCAAATTTATTCCTGTGATGCACAGCTGAATTTTCAATAGCAACACTCCAATCTTTAGTGTCACATGATCCTTCTATTATGCTGATTTGCTGCTCGAGGAACATTTTTACTATTAATAAGTATTTTTGTGGAAACCATGATGCGTTCTTTGATTAATTATTATTATTATTTTCTTTTGAACTCTGGTTCAGTTTAGTTCTAGTGTTTATTTATTTCCAGTTAATAATTGTAAATATTAACTTTTTTCAGCTTAATTTCAATTAACAACATATTTCAATAGTTTTAGTTTTAGTTAAAAATAAAAAATAAAAACTTGGTCTGCACCACATCATATTGGGCTCTTTAGCAGCTCATGGATCATAATGTGAGTAAGCTAGTTTTGTGTAGGTACGCTGTGTGTGTGTTTGTTTTGAAGAGTGTAATGGAGATGTTAATGACTCCTGTAAAAGCAGTTATAGTAAGAGCAGTATAGTAATGTGTTATAGTAATAACTCTCTCTTTCTTCACTGCTCCTCCTCTGTCCTCCTCAGGGGTTTTTCACAAGCACTTCACACTCTATATTATCTAATCGAATTCAGCCTCCCAGTGTCTTTAGAGCAGAGTTAAAGTCTCTACTGTAGTCTGTCCTGTTCAAATCTACAAACCTCACGGAGAAAGAGAGGGAGATAGATATATAAGCAAAAGAACAGGACCAGGTCACCTCAATTTCAAACCAATACACAGTTTGTATAGAGAGAGAAAGTTTTATTTATTTATTTGTTAAATCTCAGATCTTCACATTTAATTAAGGTCTTTAATTTTTATTCAGAAATATATATTGGTAATTTGTTATTCTCAGTGGTGATCCTCATTAATTATAAAAATAAATAAATACATAAATGAATAAATAAATAAATAAATACAGCATTCTATTACATTTACATTGAACCATTTATTTAATGCTTTCATCAAAAGTGACTTACAGATGAAAACATCTAGCGATTTGCCTTACATTGTTATAAATATAAAAATAGTTATTAAATAATGAAAAAAGAATGTTCTAAATGTTAATAATTTAAAGGCAGCATAGCAAACACTTTACAATTATGTTCTAACATTTGTTAACTACATTAATTTTACTTACTAGCACATACTAAAATCAAAAGTTGTGTCTGTTAATATTTTTTTAATGCCCCTGAGCTAACATGAAATAAAAAATGAATAGTTTTATTTTTATTAACTAACTTTAATGCATGTTAATAAAACACTGTGAGAAATTAGTTGCTCATTGTTCATACATTAACTAAACTTAAATAATTGGACCTTATTGTAAAGTGTTACCAAATATTCTCATGATGATGAATAAATAAATACTTTTTAATACATGAGTTTATGAGTATGATAACAAACATGTTAACAGTTAACAGATCATCCTAACATGTATATGTGTAATCACGTCACTATATTGCACTTCATTTAGATCGTATGCGAACCATTAGAAATGCATGGTCCAAGTGTTTTTCACATACATGTGCATGCTAGCTATTGCAGTTTGTGTGTCAGTGTGCATATGTGTGTGTTGTGGAGGTGGGGTGTATTCAGTGCTATTGGGGCAGGGAAGGGGTATGTGGGGGTGAAAGTGTGGCCCCTCTGTCATTGGCTCTTAGCCTAATGTCACATTATGCGTCTCATTGTGTCTTTGTGATGCTGAGGAGTATAAATAAAGCCCTCTCAGTGTTCACACACACACACACACAGTCATTCGTTTCTGCAGACCTACGAACTAAGTTCTTAGAGAAAGTAGCTGCGTCTTAGGTTGACTTTTGAAACTTTGCGCAAGTGGATTGCTCTTGAGAGGATTGCAAGCTCTCAACCAAGTTTTTGCAGAAACAACTTTAAGATGGATTCTGATGCAAGCTCCACATGCAGTCGGTCATCTTCACCAGAGCTGGCTGTGGGCTCCAGCTTTTTCTCAAACAAGGTGTTTCAAGCTTACTGTGCAGATAGAGAAACGGGGCAGTCCAGGCCTGAAAAATCACCACAGAGCACCGGATCCGGCGGAAAGAGCCGTACACAGGCCGATCACTCCAAAGACGGCCTGCAAGATCTACGTCTCAAAGTGAACAGCCGTGAGCGCAAACGCATGCACGACCTCAACCAGGCCATGGACGGGCTCCGTGAGGTGATGCCCTACGCGCAGGGCCCATCTGTACGCAAGCTGTCGAAAATCTCCACCCTGCTCCTCGCCAGAAACTACATCCTCATGCTGTCCAGCTCTCTGGAGGAGATGAAGAAGCTAATAGGTGATGTTTATGGAGCCAGTGGTCAGAGTCACTCAGCTAGACGGGTTCTACCACCAACTTCAGCTGCCCCGGTGTCACAGTTGTCGCTGCTCTCGCTTGCCCCGTCTCTGCACTCTCTGGTGGGCAGCACTTCCCAGCACACCTCCACACCAACAATGGTCCAAGCCCCTCATTCTCCACCCTCGGCTGGATATCTGGGTTTCCCTGCTCCACCTCTTCCCACCCTGATGAAAGACCCTCTGCATCTCTCCAGCAGCTACAGGCATTTCCCCGGCATGCCTTGCCCATGCTCCCTCTGCCAGCCTCTCCCTGCTTCCACAGCCAGCCTGCACAGCCTCCCCATGGGGAAGTGATTCAGGCGAGGCCCAGGCTCAAGGATGGAGTAGGCCAAAGTTAAAATACAGACTCAAGAAGAACTGAAAGCATCTGGATGTGTTTCTAGAAGTGTTGTAAACTTTGTAAATGTCCTGTACAGAATTTCTTTTCTAACAAACTGCTGCTATTTTTATATCACAAAATTTTTGTACTGTTATATAGCATTTTTGAACAGTCACTGTATGAACATATGTGCTTGTATGTTCTTTGTAGCAAAATGGCAATTGAAAACATATAGTTTTGTTTCTTAAATTAAACATTTATTATTATAATGAAAAATAACCTGCTTTTCAGTGTCTTCTTTTGATCATTTGAACAATCTGTAATATTTCAAAGTGCACCCAGTTTAAGGAAAAACATTCATGTTTAAGTGTTTGAGATAAGCTTTTTTCTTAAGATGCATTCAAGCTGCACGCATCACACTTTACTAGTTTAGAGGAATATTAGGAATATTTGCAGATCTATTGACTTGAATTTAATGCAGCATTTAAAACAAATCACAAAGCAGATTTTTATATGCAATAAATAAGATCAAAAGATTACACAAAAGAAAAAATTAGTAATGAAATAATATAAAAAATTATGAAAAGATTATATATACAGTTTTGTAACATCAATGTTTTTATTTTATCTGTTTTATTTATTTTTTTCTATTTTATTTTATTTAGTGTAGTATGCTGTATAACTATGGAAAACAGTGCACCATTTTACTCAGGAGATTTTTAACCCTGTCCATATAGTTTTATTATTTCTATTTATTTATTTATTTATACATTTATTTAATATTATTAATTATATATTTATTTATTCTCTCCTTGGTTAAGTTCAATGGATATCAAAATTTTGTACTAAAGTTAAACCTGTTAAATCATTTATTTTAAGTAACTTAATAGTTTTATTATTAATATTATTTTTTAATACTTAATAATTTTTAAATACTTAACTTACTTGCTTGTTCAAATAAAATTGAACAATAACTTTTTTAATTAAACTGTCGGAAATCTATAAAATAATTCAAGAACAATTACTAAATATGAATTAAAAAAGAAATCTTATAACCCACACAAATTCTAATAAAGCTTGTCTAAACACGAAATAATGAGGTACTAAAATAAAAATAAAAATGCCAGCTGCTCATCTGTTCTGAAATCATGTGTCAGTGTTTGAATGTGTCAGTGTGTTTCATGATATATATGAATATAAAATGAGTCCATATGTTTTCATCCAGCACCATTACTGCAATATTGCCCACACCATGTTTATGTTTTTACCATATGCTAACAAACACAGGCATCATTTCTGCCCTCTATAAAATGCTGCCTTTGGACTGAACCATCTGTACCGAGACTAGTTAATGTATGAAAAAGAAAGGCAGCCAGACCGCTCGGAGCCCGGGGCCTACTCTCACCCATCAATCAGAGAGAGAGAGACGCAAGCTGTCGCCAGGTTGGCGCGTCAGCATTGTGCAGCACACACAGGGGACGGCCAGCACTTCTTTTCATGTTAGTGCAGGAAGATTTGTCACTGTCCAATAAAGCTGTGATCATATTCAGGCCGTCCTCACTGGGAGTCGTTTTCATGAGAGGATCTGACAGCTGTGCACACAATCATTTGTTAGCTGGAGGATCATTTGACTTTTTGGATCTTCTGATATGACCAATGGTTAGAAATTAAGGTGTGAAATATTGGGCACAATGGCATCAGAAATAAACCAGGACTCAGAGTAAAGTGACGAAATGCACTTACATTTGCATAAAATTATACTTACATTCATCAATATATATATATATATAGATAGATAGATAGATAGATAGATAGATAGATAGATAGATAGATAGATATAGATATATGTAATATAATGCATATGACGTCACCATGCACTAAAGTTCAGAATTAAAAGAATGTTGTACATTCTAAACAAGTGCTATTCTGCATCCAACATCAGTTGCATGCTATCATGCTGACCTCTGTATGGAATTTTGACTCATCATGCAGTTCAAGTTTACCCTGATGCACTAGACGTCAGTCACTATAAAAGTCAGGCAAGGCATTCCTTGAGAGGAATAACGTAGAAATATTTAATTGCTTTTATCCCAAGCATCTTACAAAAGAGGAACAAAAGCATGCTTTTTTGGTAATATTTTTATTTTTGGTAGCTGTGCATTTTAATGTTTATTACTGGAAAGCTTGTGGACTTGTGGATGTGGATTTTAACTGCATTAATATCCACACAATTTTAGTTTGTACAAACTGAGAGAACATTATTTTGTGTTTATCAACCTGCTTGCTGTTAGGAACAGAGAGCATTAAAAGAGCTCTCCTTCGAAATATCAACTATTTAATGTTAACTTTTAATGTTTTATAATCAAAGCAATGCATCACTGAATGAGTGGATTTTAGGCTCCTTGCATTGTAAACTCACACAGCTTTGATTAGCACTCTTACAACATACAACACTCTTAAAAATAAATACAAATAAACAGCCTTTCTTTTCAGGAGTGCAGTTTTAGTCTTTAAATTACTTAGAGTGAAGCAGACATTCTATAAAACAAAGGATACAAAATGGTATTTTTTGCTCTGATGCCATAGAAGCCATTTTTAGTCCCCCAAAGAACCTTTCAATGAACAGCTCTTAAAAGAACATTTTTCTCAGTGTGTCCAACATTTTAAAATCTAAAGAGCCTCCTTTGGAAGGGAAAGGAAGTGTATTTCATAGTGCCAGTGCGCAAAATGCTGCAATCCAATGCGTTTTGTACTTGAAATCTTCATTTAATTGTGTGAAATCCTTTATACACACATGCACGCAGTTTGAGACTGTATTTCTCAAGAGCTAAATCAAGCGTGAAAAATACACATTTCTCCTCACAGGAATCCCGGGCCGACAACTGAGAGATCAGAGGAGAGATGAAGTGATGTGTCTCTTCTCCTCCTCTGCTCTCCTCCCTCTCTCTCTCACCCTAAATGGAGGAAGACAATAGCACTCGCTCCGAGCACAAAGAGAGGGCGCAGGGTGCAGCCCGTAACACAGCCCCCTCTATTTGTGGATTTTTCTCGATGTGGTAACCAGCCCGGTTGGCCTGCAGAGGGCCCTGACACACCAACAGCAACACAAAGGCCCTTAGCTCCATATTTATGGGCCCATTGACAGCGCTAAAGAGCTCCTGTCAGGGGCCTGCTCGCAGTCAGCTGGTGAACGTCCCAGCGGGGGGAGGCAGCTGCCATCCTGCCCAGAGAAGAAGATCCCTCTGCGGTCCCTGTGTCCCTGCGACCCCCCTGAGCCGGGGCCCTCCTCCAGGTCACAGGCACAGGTGTGTATGAGCAGCTGAACATATTGTGGGCATTACTGGGAGCTGTGGCCCAGCCTGCTGCACAGGGATAATTAGACACATTGACTTGTGCAAAGCTGGTGTTTCCTGATTGGGGGCAGATGATAATGGTCCATAGAGAGTTAACAGCATGCGATGTATCTGTATGTGAATGCTTGTTAGGGAAAGATATATATATATATATATATATATATATATATATATATATATATATATATATATATACATACATTTTTTTTAATAGTCTCTTTTGCCATGCACTGCAATGTTACTTTTTTACTGTCAAATCCGAAATGGTAATATTGTGAAATATTATTGCAACTTAAATTAACTGTTTTATACATTCATTTTTACAACAAGATTTTTTTATTGCACACCATTTATCAAATAAATTTATTTCATTGTTTAAAAATACAGTAACATTAAAATTGTGAAATAAATGTTATTAAATAATTTTCTATACAATAATCTAATATTATTAAACTATATATATATATATATATATATATATATATATATATATATATATATATATATATATATATATATATATATATTCTGATGTTCTTGAAAAAAGTCTCTTATGTGCTCAAAAGTCTCATGGAGTATTTACTGTATTTTTGATCAAATAAAAACAGAAAATGCTGTTAAATTCAGTTTTTATTTATTTATTTATTTTTTGTATTTTGGTTACCACAGCTGCAGGCAGTGCGCAATATTATTATTATTAAATCAAATAAATGCATTTATTTTTTCACAACTACAGGACAATTTTGAAATATTATTGCAATTTAAAACTACAGTTTTTTTAATTTGAATATATCTTTAAATGTAATTTATTCCTGTAACGCAAAACTGAGTTTAATTTTTAGCAACATTACTCCAGTGTTTCCATTACTCCACCATTACCCCCCCCCATGTATTAACTGTATTTGTTACTAAAATAGTAACAGACAAAGATTAAATCTGTCAGAGATTGAACCACTCAGCCTGTAAGTGGTTACATGAAATCTCATTCTTTTTTCTTGTATTTTTGTGCCTGATGATACTTCTGCAATCTGTTCTGAACCTGACATACTGTAGCGGATTCATCTAATCAATACATGAAAATGCCTTCTGCGGCCCCAGGTTCAGACTGACAGAGTTAATTAGGGAACCAAAGGACCCAATTAGTGCGGTTGGGGAGCATTTGGGGGACATATTGTGTAACTCATGCACATATTGCTCAGGGAGGCTTTAATTAAGAGAGAGGCAGCGCTCACCCGATGGCAACGCTGACCCGGTGACATCCTGTTAAACCTCACTTTCTGTCAGCAGCTCTGTGCTCAGTGACAAGCAAAACACATCTGAGAAGGGGGTCATATGTGTATATAATGTGAGGGGTCTGAGGCCTCAGATGTGTAGTTAAGCACTCCCATTAGGACTCAATCCATATGGGCTATTCTGAATTCTAATGAGGTGATAAACCCATCGTGTCAGTTCCATCATGAGCAAATTCACTTCTTGATTATGTGTAACAAAGTGACGAGACAAACTCTCTCCCATGAGACTTTATGCTATTTATGTTTTTTTTTTCAGTCCTCTAAACTATGAGATAGCTAACTAAGATCCTGATTTTTGGCCAAATGTTGGCCAAAATTCTGGTAGATTTTACATTTCAATATATTTTTAAAAAAGAGAAGAAAAAGGAAAACTGTTTAAAACTGTTATCCTTAAATTTAGAATGTTTTTCTCATCATCCTATTGAAATAAATAATATAAAATCTAATTAGTACACACACACACACAGAAACACACACTATAATATACACTTTATACATTTATTTTAAGTTATTAAATTTCATGAAATATAAAGTCAAATATTTGTCAGATAAAATATCTCTAAATCTTTAATATCTTTAAAAATAGTTCTAAAGATGAAAAACATGCAAATAGTACTTTATAGCACTTATATATATATAAAAAAAATATTTAGACATTTTTTATTCATTTTACAAGTATATAAAATTAATCGTAATTGTTCATAGTTCTTAAATTTCATGAACTATAAAGTAAAATACGTGTCAGAATTTTCTTTTATTTTTCTGACACACACATTTAATACCTACCAAGTTTTTTTTACAGAATTAATTTATTTCATAAATTAGTTTATTGTGATTATATTGTGTTTATCGCTTTTGGCGGCCCCTACAGGTCGTCAGTTTAATGACAGTCATTTTCGCGTTTCCTCACAAATCTTGAGCCTTTGCGGTTGCCTTACCACGCAGTATAATTTTTTTATTTTTTTTACTAACCAATTTTTGCACATTTTCTCTTTTTAGCGCAAGTTATTGATTTACATCACTATTAAACTAATTAATAAATTATCCTCACTTTGTTTAACACGGTGTTTATGAATATTATTTTGACGCTTTGGTGAGGTCAGAGTTCAGGCATTGCTGATGTCGTCATGCGCTGAAGATGGCAGACGGGTGAGTTTACAGCAAATATATGCTCACTTTGCACGATATAAATAACGTGTTGTCATTTAGCAACATTAATTTAACTCTAAAGAGTGCGTATCCGCATTAAAGAGATGTTTGTGACCTTTGTAAATGATGGGTTTTATTGGAGGATGTGAAGAAGGAAGTCAGACGGGTTTGTTTACAAAAATATCACAGAGTCATGAACAAAAACATGCATGTTACAGCCATCGTTATTAGTTATAATATGAATTTAAACCCATCTAATATTACGTAAACAGGGCATAGATCATGTATATCACAGTAAAGGGCTAAAATGTCATGGTGAGATATTGAATGAAGGACTCATAAAGCTCGTTTGTCACAGAATGTTCCAGACTGCCATTGTTGACAGAGCTGGAGTGATTAGAGTATGATCTACTGATGATCGATTGATTATATGTCTCATTCATATGATGTACTTTTTAATATCTACATCAAATATGTCAGAGATCAAATCTAAAAAAACATATTGTTATTATTATTTTTTTAAGAATTATAGTCACGATGATATAACATTGTTTATTTTTGACAGTGTGTAAATAATCAAGTTGTAATTAATGACGTTTAAGTGCCAGAGTTTTACCAGAGGATAGTTCCTTAAAAAGAGAACTGATTCCTTAAATTACAACACAGGCCTTTTTTTTCCCCTGAAGTTATAGAGATCTAATGTACGACGGTGTTTTAGTGCCACTTTGGAAAAAACAAAAAAACATCTAAGATTAAGAGAATAAAGTCGAAATGTTTTGAGAATGAAGTTGAAATATTACGATAATAAAGTTGAAATATTAAGAGAATAAAGTTGAAATGTTTTGAGAATAAAGTCAAAATAATCTCGTAATATTTTGAGCTTATTCTCGAAACATTTCGACTTTATTCTCGAAATATTACGACTTTAATCTCGTAATCTTAGAATGATTATTTTTTCAACGTGGCACTAAAAAGCTGTCGTACTAATGATTCTGTATAACAGAAGTTACCCATATGTATCATTTGTGATGTTACTAAATGATTTGAATCACGTGTGATGGTCACAGGGAAGGAGGATGGTGGGGAGGCTGGCTGACACAGAGCTTCCAGGCCGTCAAAGACAAGGTGAGACAGATCCAGACCATAATCCAGATCAGATCCAGTGTGGACGTAACATACAATACATTTTAAATCATACATTTGATTTCTTGTGTAAAATGTTGTACATAATTATTGTTGACACGTAATCTGTTCATTACCATTAATCAAATTTGGTTTCAGTCCTGCCTAAATTTGTATTAAAATGCATTTGTATGTCATTAAATAATAATTTATGAAATGTATGTGCCCGTTTGGTTTCAGATCTGCCTCTATTTGGTATTTTTCATGGAAATATTTCATGTTTATTCGAATGAATATATTTCAAAATTAATATAAGTGCTCATGAAATGAATAGTTATATGACTACTAATCATAAAATGATGGGTTGTCTCAACAGTCAGCTGAGGCATATGAGTTTATCAAGCGTGACCTGACAGAATTCTCCAGCGTGGTCCAACATGACACGGCATGCTCCGTTGTTGCAACAGCGAGCGCCATTAAGAGCAAACTGGCAGTAAGGAAACAGTTTTACAACACACCATAACAATGTTAATTCTTACCTTCTTACCTTGTTTAGTCTTCAGTGCTAAAGCTAGACATATCAACCCTTTAGTTCAGTATGTATATACAAACCCTAGCCACAAATGATAGTTTGCTTTTTTTTTAGGTTGAAAGTTCATCAGAGGCCACAGAAAAGGTGAAGAAGGGCATATCGAATATTCTGGGTGTGATCACAGACACTTTGTCCCCTCCCCCAGACATGACCATCGACTGTGACGTCATCACGCTGGTAGCCACTCCGTCAGGCACAACAGAGGTGTACGACAGCTGCAAGGTCAGCCACATCCACACATGTTAAAGAAATAATAGGTTAAATACATGCATATATATTTACATGTATAATTAAATTCATATACTGCATTTGCTCTCAGGCTCGACTCTACAGTCTTCAAGCAGACCCTGCTACATACTGCAATGAGCCTGACGGTGTGTAAATGCTTCATGTTTTAGATCTAGATCTCAAACATGGATGTTTTTTGAAGAGTTTTGAAGAGCATTCCATGTATTTTTCTCTTTCTAGGCCCTCCACAACAGTTCGATGCCTGGTTGTCCAGTTTCACACTGGAAGAGAGGAAAGCCGAGATCTCTGAACTGCTGGTCAACAGCCCCGCTCTAAGAGCTCTTTATGCTAAAATGGTATGATGCAACCTTTAATGAACTTCCTTACTGACCACGATTCATCTGTGCATGTTATTCCACCTAATAAAAACATTAATTTGCCCGTGTTGACGTCAGGTGCCGGCAGCAGTGGCTCATTCAGAGTTCTGGCAGCGGTACTTCTATAAAGTGTTCCAGTTGGAGCAGGTACAGCAGATCTGTGTCTAATACTGACCCTTGAGTTGACATCAGGCTTATGAGCTTATCTGAACACACACAGCTCAGGTGCTCAAACAACATAATGACAGGAAACTTACCAGCACAGCACTGTCTTTTGTTGAGGTTTCATATTTGCTCTAGGTGTGGTATCAAACACACATTCAGTTAGTTCAAGATTAAGATGAGAGCTCCATCTGCTGGTCATGTGTGTATATGCAGTTGTATATGCAGTATTTGGCAGCTGTTCTGTTCACACCAAAATTCAAATTTGCTGAATATTTAATCACCCTCAGGCCATCCAAGATGAAGATGAGTTTGTTTCTTCATCAGAACAAACTAAACTGCTGATAAAAACATCACAATAATCCACAAGAATTCCTCACCCCTCCATCAGTCCATCAGTTGTCATCTTGTGAAGTGAAAAGGGTTTTTAACTACATACCTCTGCTTCCGCTAAAATATGTCCTCTATCCATAATATTGCTTCCTTCACTGAACAAATCTTGTCTGAAACAGGAGAGAAATATACACCGATCAAGCACCATTTACAAATCTGTTCTGATGACCTAATAAACTCAACTGATGAGTTTTTATTGAAAACTGATATTTTTTTTATTTTTTGGGAGAAACATTTCAGTTAGTCCCTCATTGTCAATACAATAATCAAAGGCCTCTTATGTAGTTCCTGTTTAAAGTTTTGTTATTCGAGATGTTTCCAGAACAGCATATTCTTTATTAAAAACAACAGTTGTTGAGAGAAAGAAAGAAAAAAAAAAAATATATATATATTGCATTTTTTATATTATTATTATTTTATTATTATTTTAAGATTTTGTTATTTTATTGCATATTTTAATTATAAATAAATCTAATTAATTCATTAACATCATTTTAAGTCACCTTGTAATTTTGGAAAGGCCCCTAATTGGTCTAAAAATGAATCTACGTAAGCAGTGCGTTGATTATAGAATTTAATAATGTATTATAATAGTACCCAGTGTACAGTGTACTAGTACCCATAGCCAAAAAAACACAATTTTCAGTTTAAATTTTTTTTTTAAAATCAAGTCAAATAATGTTCTGTTTGTGACTTCAGGCCGATATTGGGAACAAATTAAGTGTTGAAAGTTCACCTAGAAATGAAAATTCTGTTATTTGCTCTATTTATTTTTAAACTTGCATCCTATTTATTTACTAACTCCTTGTTTTTCTAAAAAAATATATATTTCTATTCTTCTTGTATTTTTTTTTATGCAATTAACAAAAGCAAAAGAGGCATCTTACACTAGCTTGCTCTATTCTTTTTCTATTCTATTGGTTTTCTTTTATTACATTTTTACTTGCTATGTTCACTGTGTTAAACTAACTGAGACTTTTTATAGCATAGCACAACATTGCTCTTTTCTTGATTTTGATTGCTTCTATTGTCCTCATTTGTAAGTCTGCTAAATGACTAAAAGTAGTCATTAATGTTTATTTGGTGGCATTTTAAGGGATGCACAGCTATATTTATAAAATGGCACAGTACCTTGTACCTTATTAATCTAAAATGTGTGTGTTTCTAGGAGGAGGCCAGGAGAGTAGCACTGAAGCAGAGAGCAGAGCAGACGGATCATTCTGAGAGTCTTGGCTGGGAGGAAGAGGACGAAGAAGGTTTGGCTAAAATTAGCATAATTTTTTATTTTTAGTGGAAAGTGTCAAGCATACTAGCTAGTTTAACCTTGCTGTTTATTTGCCTTAAAAGACAGCTCACAAGGTTTTATAACAGAGCATTTGTGTTCCTTTATCACCATCTTTCTTCTCTCTTTCTCTAGGTGAGTTTCTCGGGGCCACGTCTTCCTCTCGCTTAGATTTCACGCCACCTGTCGAAGAGGCATGTGTCCCTTCATTAACAAGAGACGCCACTCCTGAAAGCTCTTCACCCGCTCAAGTGGTGGTTTCCACCAGCAACGTAGCATCTGACGTCACTCCCTCCGCAAGCAGCGACAGCGTCAGTTTCTCCACCCAGATCGAGAATCAAGCAGACTCCGTCACCATCAGAGTCACGCAGCCATCGCCCGCTGCAGACCAGGTCTCTCAGAAACTCTCAGAGGCCAGTCTACAGGAGTCGTTCCCAGAGGAGCGACCCTCACAGACCGCCAGAGAGGACGTAGCTCAAGACCTCCGACTGTTTGAGCTCAACTCAGACAGCGGCAAATCCACCCCCTCCAATAACGGCAAGAAAGGTGAAACTGTTTTTGAATAAAGATATCGATTAAACAACAACAACAACTAACTTTTAAACTGTAGTACATAATTTGGTATGAATGAAGTATTGAATTCTGATGTTTTGTCTCTCCTGTGTGTTTGTGCACATGCAGGATCCAGTACAGATGTCAGTGAAGACTGGGAGAAGGATTTCGATCTGGATATGACAGAAGAAGAGGTTCAGATGGCTTTGTCTAAAATAGACGCAACAAAAGAGGTTTGTTCTTCACGACAGTTAATCAAGTAAATATGATGAAGCTCTTTACACCATGTTTAGAAATAATACTATTTTACTTCTTATTTTCTGAAGATTGGATAGTTACTAAACTGTGTTCTTTTCTTCATTTGGTAGATGTTTGTATCTAAGATAAAGAATTTGTTTCACTGAGTTTAGATGTCTGGTGCATGGCCAGTTCAAAGTTCTTGTTTAAGGAGATTAGTTGATTGATGTGCGAGTAGGATGCCTCTTATAGTATGTTTTCTGTGGCTTATGAGGATGCTTTAGCATTTACAAGTCAAGTAGCCTTTATTTATATAGTGCTTTATACAATACAGATTGTTTCAAAGCAACTTAATGGTATAAAACAGAGATAGATCAAATATGCGTCAAATTCTGCTGTAAAGCAGCTCTAATAACACAATAGTGTCATTATTCAGCCCCAAAACAGTTCGGTTCAATAACTGTTTAAAATCTATCAGTTATGAAACCAGGTCAGTGATAAACAGCTTTGCTAAAGAGAGCAGTGTAGATATTTATTGCAACGCAGTTCAGTGTTCAATAAGTGTCAGTGTTGCAAGATTTGTCAATTATGAACAAACTAGATTCAGCTATGAAGCAGTTCTACAGAAGACTATAGTGTTATTATTCAGCTTGATTTAGTTTGCAGTAAATGCTGCTCCATCTCTGCAAGCGCAAGAGTCAGAGCTGCTTATAACATGATTAATAACAATAAAAGAAATGGTTTTATACCTAAAAAAATGGTTACACATCTTATAAAATATCATGTTTTAATTGTTATTTTTTTAGTATTATTTTTTTTTTTACAGTTGTATGTGCATGTTAAAAGTACCATTCCGGAAGTAAGAATGATCCTGAACAAAATTAAGATAAATGTCTTGGCATATGATGTGGTAACTGACCCATTTAGATAATGGAGTAAATGGAGTGCAAAATTGTAAGAGCAAAGAAAGACAGAGCTGTACATATTGGATTATTTCGGAAACTTTTCTGTTCCTTACATGCAGAACGAGACATTTAGACATTTGCAACCTGTTTTTTTTTTTTTTTTTTTTACACATACTGATTGGTTCTATGCAGTCAATCCATTTCGCAGTTCTTTAAACTGTTGTTTGTTTTCGCTTGTAAACCACTGTTCACAGGCTTGCAGTGCTTTTGACCGTCTTTTGGCGAAATCAACGTGCCAGAAGTATAAGCGTGGAAAAATGGATGTCAGAAGAATGCAGATCATATTTATTTTGCGTTAGCATTAAGCTGCAGTTTCACATTACATGAATTACACTTACGAATAACAGTAAAATGGTGCAAATATTTTTTATTGCGCTTGAGACAAGATTTACACCTTTACAATGTTTCTCCTGCACATGCAAATTTAATTTAAACTTATGGTCTTATGTACACTTCCACAAATATTACCGTGTGCATGCAAATCTTTGACGTCATTTTACCTTCATAAAAAAAATCACATTTTAAATCACAAACGCAATTTTAAACAAAATAAATATTAAAATTAGATTTTTTTTGCCAATATCTTGTAGCCCTAGATGTTACTCCTTATTAAATGTTATTCAGGACCAAAGTTTCATTTAAAAAACTACAGTTTAACTTGCAATGTGGTCATAAGTTTGTCTGACAACCTCCAAATGATTTTTGAGTGGTTCGATCACAAGACATTTCGGATTATGTGCTGTACATTTGTGATGTGATCACCCCAGAGGAATGGCAATACCAGGTGCAGTAATAAATTCAGTTTTTATTATTTTATGTCTTTACCAGTTGGAAGATGAGGACTGGGAGAACTGGGAGTGAGAATCTGGTGGAGGGAAATCTGGCCTGATATCGATGTTGCTGTCCCCAAAGTGAACCATGCTTAATATATATATATATAACTCCTAGTCTACGGCCACACCTGCTCATACATCCAGTCCAGTGAGCGGGTCACCTCCTGCAAATGAAATTTACTCTCTAGCTAAACATGTCCACCAAGCAGTGATGTGAAGTGTGATGAGGTGATCCGGTCTCATTCTGGCTGTCCTAAAAGATGACCTGCGGTGAAACACGAAGACTGAGCAGAGAAAGCACGTATCAGTTAATGAGGAGAGGTCATCTCGCAATGCCATTTGTAACTGCCGTATGTACATTAATGTTATTCTTCTTTGGAGATTTCAGTGGGAGAATGGAAATTAACTGCCGGGGCTCCTGATTAGCTGTAATTTATTAAACTGTTCATCATTCTTCTAGGATTAGAAAATAATCCTTCACATGAAAAACATATGTAAGTTATGTTTCTTTCTTTTTTTGGCATAGAGGCTTCTTTTTTTCATTTAGTTTCTCTTGAAATGCTAACACCTTTAATCTCATGCAAGTTATTCTGGTATTGAGAATGGAGATGGAGAGATGCTTTGTTTATTCTGCTGATGCTGTATGGCCTTGTTCAGTGTTGTGTGGAAAGAAAAAATGTCATGCAAAAATTACAAAAAAAAGTACTTTCACTAAATGCACCTGTTGTTCCTGTGCTGTCCACTTTATTTCCCTGTCTTTGTCTTCATCTTCTCATAGACTGAAATTGTACTTGTGATAGATCGTCCAGATGATCATGGGTCACTTGGCTTACTCTCCGTAATATAAAGACCACTTGAGTTCCCATTTATTTGACACTTAAATAACACTTTGTATCAATATAGTATTAAACTGCAGGCCTATATTTCGGGCGTTTTCTTTAAGGTAAGGATCATCTTTTGGTGAATACAGACTCCAGATTGACTCATATCATCTAAATCTCTTGCATGTTCATCTCTACAGTCTCTAGACCTTTACTTTGATCATAATCATATAGACATATTTAAAGAAAATGGGTCTCAAGCTGTCAATACTTTTTACAGTTATATTGTCCTCTATTTTTTCAATGCACATCACCATTAAAAGCAATATCATGCAAATCAGTGATTTGTTTGAATAGCCTTTTTTCTTTTTGGTAATTTTAAACCACAATATTGTGCTATATTGTACATCACTTTTGCTCACTTTAATGCTACCTGTAATTAATTATGTATGTGTGTGTGTGTGTGTGTATATATATATATATATATATATATATATATATATATATATATATATCTTTATCTTTATCTTTCCTTGTTTAATGTGACCTGTATTTTAAACTGTGCAAGAAGCATTCAGAATTAAGTTAAATTTTTCGCCTGTACTGTACTGTTATTTTTAAACATGGTCACAATTAAAAGTTTTCATGGACGAAATGTAGTAATTTCAATAGAATTCACCACGCAGATTTCACAACGGGGTCACTCGAATTCATTTAGCAACAGAAAGCTGCTTGGTTTGATATTTCTTAAGGCTTTGTTTGAAAGTGACTAAAAAAAAAAGAAAAGAAAAAACAACAACAAAAAACTATATATACATATATTAGTGGTGGGCATAGATTAATTTTTTAATCTATATTAATCTCACTGTAATCTTGAAATTAATATAGATGGCTCATTTGAATTCTGCCGAAGGCATTCAGAACAGTGGCGTAGGGAGTGCCTGTGCCACCCACAGTGGCAGCTGGCACACCTAAAATTGATGCAGAATTATTTTTTATAGTCTCAATAAGATCGGGACTTCGGAGCCTGTTCGCGACTCGGTTGATTCAGATTTGCACTTCGGAGCCTGTTCGCGACTCGGTTGATTCAGATCGGCACCTCGGAGCCTGTTCGCGACTCGGTTGATTCAGATCGGCACTTCGGAGCATGTTCGCGACTCGGTTGATTCAGATCGGCACTTCGGAGTCTGTTCGCGACTCGGTTGACTCAGATCGGCACTTCGGAGCCTGTTCGCGACTCGGTTGATTCAGATCGGCACTTCGGAGCATGTTCGCGACTCGGTTGATTCAGATCGGCACTTCGGAGCCTGTTTGCGACTCGGTTGATTCAGATCGGCACTTCGGAGCCTGTTTGCGACTCGGTTGATTCAGATCGGCAATTCGGAGCATGTTTGAGATTTTTTCAAATTCAGATCTGGACATCGAAGCAGGAAGTGTTTGTCAAACAGTTAATTGGTGATAAATTAATATTTGGACTTGAGGCTTTTTTTTTTACCTGTCGATTCAGCATGTCGGGTGATATCAGCTAAATTGGGCCACTTTTTGGTAAATCGTTTGGGACAATAATACAACACCATAAATGCCTATTCCATGTGTATTTATGATCAATAATGACTGTTTTTGATAATTCTGTGTTGAAATTATGTAATAAAATATAATTATTTAGGCCCTATAGTTCTTGAAACATCAGTTGTGCCAACTTTTTTAGCATGAGCAGTTTAAGGTAAAATGGGCCAGCTGTTCAGGTAAAATGGGCCTGTCAAACTGCAAAGGGAAATAGTAATTTATCATCAATTTTAATTTCAAAACAACTGCTTATACAGCCACATAACATTTAAACTGCATTAAACAAACATATCCATATGTGCCATTAAAAAAAAAATACATTTTGGGTGCAAACCCACATATTCAAATGTGCAATTAAAAAAGTCGATTTTGGAACAACATAGATCAGTGAACTGATGTCAGTTGTGTGTTTGTGTGTGGGTGTGTATGCGTGTGTTTTTTGTGTGTGTGTGTGTGTGTGTGTGTGTGTGAACAATACATTTAGAACAAAATGTGCAAATTACAAAAATTCACATTCAAAATTGATAACTGATTTGTATGTGTGTGTGATATATATTAGTGGTGGGCATAGATTAATTTTTTTAATCTATATTAATCTCACTGTAATCTTGAAATTAATCTAGATTAATCTAGCCACGGGTGTGCCTGTGCCACCCACAGTGGCAGCTGGCACACCTAAAATTGATGCAGAATTATTTTTTATAGTCTCAATAAGATCGGGACTTCGGAGCCTGTTCGCGACTCGGTTGATTCAGATCGGGACTTCGGAGCCTGTTCGCGACTCGGTTGATTCAGATCGGCACTTCGGAGCATGTTCGCTACTCGGTTGATTCAGATCGGCACTTCGGAGCATGTTCGCGACTCGGTTGATTCAGATCGGCACTTCGGAGCATGTTCGCGACTCGGTTGATTCAGATCGGCACTTCGGAGCATGTTCGCGACTCGGTTGATTCAGATCGGCAATTCGGGGCCTGTTCGCGACTCGGTTGATTCAGATCGGCACTTCGGAGCCTGTTCGCGACTTTGTTGATTCAGATTTGCACTTCGGAGCCTGTTCGCGACTCGGTTGATTCAGTTCGGCACTTCGGAGCCTGTTCGCGACTCGGTTGAATCAGATCGGGACTTCGGAGCCCGTTCGCGACTCGGTTGATTCAGATCGGGACTTCGGAGCATGTTTGAGATTTTTTAAAATTCAGGTGGACACACTCTAGACTCAATCATCAGTAGGGCTCTAAACTTTTCATACATTGATTAGAATATGTGTGTTACCCAAATAAAATAATGACTAAAAGTAACGTTAAGTCTTTGAGAACGGATTTGGTTGGTGGTGCATTAGACCAGGGGCTCATCTCTTGTTTCCAAAATATGGCGTTATTTTATGGCGTTATTTCCGTGTCAAATGTCAAGAGCGCATTATTGTTGCGCGAAAATACATTAATAATGCGCGAATCTCTCTCCTCGAGCGCGTAATATAATGTGCGGAACGCGAATCTCTCTGCTCGCGCGCGCTCTCAGTTTTAAGTGCAGGCATACTCTCTGATGAGCGAGACCAGAGAAAATTCGTACAAGAGCAACGTATCTGAGAGCGCGCGCCCATTTCCCGCGCGCAAGCAGAGAGATTTGCGCTCGCGCATTATATTAATGTACTTTCGCGCTACAATAATGCGCCATATATATATATGTCGATCGAAAGCGCATTATTAGATTTAGAATATATATATATATATATTCTAAATCTAATTCCTAACGCTTATTAATATTAATTTTGCGACTCTCTGGAAACAAGAAGATGATGACATGCGATCTAAATATAACTTCAGGAGAAACATCTTTAAGCAAGCATAATTAAAACATAAGCCTCATTTACAGTATTTTAGTTGCTTTAATCAATGCAGCAGACATTGGCTGCAATGCGTTTTTATGAGAGTAGCAGCTTCTTTTGGGGACAGCAGATGGCAGACTTGACCAAAACCTGTGGTTGAAGCGAAGAAGGTACAGTTACACCCCCCCCCCCCCCCCCCAAAAAAATAATATTTGCTCTTTCTCTGTATTTTTACATTACTTCACATGCCATTGTCATACTCGCATGTAAATAGCATAAATAAATCCTACCTGCAATGTATCTACTGTAGTATGAAGTGTACAATATTGAGTTGAATATGTTTAAATGTATGCATTTAGCAGATGCTTGTATTCAAAGAGACTTAAAGGGTACATAACATACACAGTTTCACCTAATCTCATGTTAATCTTGAGTACCTATAGAGTAGTACTGCATCTTTCATATCTCAAAAAAGTATTTAGTTTGATCATATTTATAAAAGAAAAATACAGCTTTCCGATTCTCTCCGGAAAAAGCCGAGCTCCTGGAGGCGTGCCGTCACTCAAATGACCAGAACACACAAACTGACACTCCGTTGCTGCCCCGGAAAAACAAACTGCAATTCCTGTTCATGTAATGCTCGGTTATTGGTGAAGCTGAATACAGTAAACTCTCCCTCACATCCAAAAATGCACTTATTTGGAGACATTCTCAAACAAATCCTATGCAGCGCTGCAGATGATTTTGAAGCGTGTTGATGTGCGCTGTCTCGCTCTCCTGTGGTCAATGAGTGTGCGCTGGCGTGCTTTTCCGAGAGAAATGCTCATATAAGGAGTTCCACCATTGTCTATGTCATTAGATCCATGATCGAAAAAAAAAACAGCCGAAGCTTGTACCAACCCAGAAGTAAGATTTTCAGCACAGAAATTCTCAGTCATTCGTCCAAATTATTATTTTTTAAACTTTGGCCATGTTTAGCATGAGAATCCATCTCTTAACACTGTGAACAACTCTGAATACACGAAACACCATTGTACCTCCCCTTTAAGGAATAAAAGAGGAACAAAACCAAACTGTCAAAGAGCCAACAATATTTGGATAATAAATTGTGTATTTTTGATTAAATGTAATATATATATATGTGTGTGTGTGTGTGTGTGTGTGTGTGTGTGTGTGTGTGTGTACGGACTGCTTTGAAGCCCGTTTCTTCCGTATTACAAAATAATAATAATAATAATAATAATAATAATAATAATTTTTGACTGTTAATTATTGGATAAAGTCAAAATGTCAAAAAGTCTATGAGATAGTTCATCATCATTTTGACTTTTAAGGCATAAGTGTATGGTAAAAAGTAATAATTATGACAAAAATAAATAAATAATAATAATTATCAGTATGACAAATCTTGCTTGTCCAAATCATTTGGTAAACCATTATTATTAATTATGACATAATTGGCAAGTCTTTATCTCAAAATTGTGACTTTTATCTCACAAGTTTGACTTTTTATAAAAAAAAAATATATATATATATATATATATATATATATATATATATATATATGGTGAGAAACACATACAATATTGAAAAGTATTCATATACTGTATATGGTTACGTTTAATAATATTTACAATCCAAACATTGTTGTTGCATATATTATTCTCTGTGAATAAGATCGGGACTTCGGAGCCTGTTCGCGACTCGGTTGATTCAGATCGGGACTTCGGAGCCTGTTCGCGACTCGGTTGATTCAGATCGGCACTTCGGAGCATGTTCGCTACTCGGTTGATTCAGATCGGCACTTCGGAGCATGTTCGCGACTCGGTTGATTCAGATCGGCACTTCGGAGCATGTTCGCGACTCGGTTGATTCAGATCGGCACTTCGGAGCATGTTCGCGACTCGGTTGATTCAGATCGGCACTTCGGAGCATGTTCGCGACTCGGTTGATTCAGATCGGCACTTCGGGGCCTGTTCGCGACTCGGTTGATTCAGATCGGCACTTCGGAGCCTGTTCGCGACTCGGTTGATTCAGATTTGCACTTCGGAGCCTGTTCGCGACTCGGTTGATTCAGTTCGGCACTTCGGAGCCTGTTCGCGACTCGGTTGAATCAGATCGGGACTTCGGAGCCCGTTCGCGACTCGGTTGATTCAGATCGGGACTGCGGAGCATGTTTGAGATTTTTTAAAATTCAGGTGGACACACTCTAGACTCAATCATCAGTAGGGCTCTAAACTTTTCATACATTGATTAGAATATGTGTGTTACCCAAATAAAATAATGACTAAAAGTCTTTGAGAACGGATTTGGTTGGTGGTGCATTAGACCAGGGGCTCATCTCTTGTTTCCAAAATATGGCGTTATTTTATGGCGTTATTTCCGTGTCAAATGTCAAGAGCGCATTATTGTTGCGCGAAAATACATTAATAATGCGCGAATCTCTCTCCTCGAGCGCGTAATATAATGTGCGGAACGCGAATCTCTCTGCTCGCGCGCGCTCTCAGTTTTAAGTGCAGGCATACTCTCTGATGAGCGAGACCAGAGAAAATTCGTACAAGAGCAACGTATCTGAGAGCGCGCGCCCATTTCCCGCGCGCAAGCAGAGAGATTTGCGCTCGCGCATTATATTAATGTACTTTCGCGCTACAATAATGCGCTTTCGACATATATATATATATATATGTCGATCGAAAGCGCATTATTAGATTTAGAATATATATATATATTCTAAATCTAATTCCTAACGCTTATTAATATTAATTTTGCGACTCTCTGGAAACAAGGAGATGATGACATGCGATCTAAATATAACTTCAGGAGAAACATCTTTAAGCAAGCATAATTTAAAAACATAAGCCTCATTTACAGTATTTTAGTTGCTTTAATCAATGCAGCAGACATTGGCTGCAATGCGTTTTTATGAGAGTAGCAGCTTCTTTTGGGGACAGCAGATGGCAGACTTGACCAAAACCTGTGGTTGAAGCGAAGAAGGTACAGTTACACCCCCCCCCCCCAAAAAAAAAAAAAAAAAAATTAACATTTGTCCCTTTGTATTAAGTTATTACTTGGTGCTTGGTTGATAAGGTTAATTTCAGCTCATTTTCTCAGTTTAAAGCTTATTGTGAGTGAGGAGTGTTTTTTTGTTGTTGTTGTTAGCATACTTCATGGCAGTGTTTGGGACTGTGTTTTTATTGCTTACTGTTTTCTTTTAATGCTATTTTCTGTATACATTTAAAAAGTAGTGTATGGCACAGTTCTAAACTTAAAAACTGTTGTCACAAGGCCTCGCTCTGGTGAATGTTTAATTCAGTGATTGGTGTGCAGTCATCTCAGAAATGGTTATTTTGCATTTTTTTAAATCTAATTTCATGTAATGCTTGTGTCTGAAAAGTCTGGAGAAAAAAAGTAAAAAAGAAAAATAGCTGTTGACTACCTCTAGACCTATATCTCAATTTACCTTTATACCACTTAAGTTCTGGGACAGGCTGCGTTTAAAAGTTAATGAGATAACATAAGTTCACCATGAAATTGCAGATGAAATACATTCTTTGTCATCTGGTTATGATTATTAATACCTAAAACCCCTTTATCTAAACACATTTTTTAAAACACATTTGGTGTAGTTCTGAACCAAATCTTCCTTCAGAAATGTAGGATGTGGTCAATTTTAGCCATTATAGTGTGCATGATCTGCACTTAGTAGTAGACCATCCAGTTACATTTGGAATACTTATTTCAGCATACTATAGTTTAGGATACAAAAATACTATTTTCAAATACTATTTAGGGCAGGTGGTATGTGAGATGGGACACAGCATTATTCTAGTTTAATGCATTGCATTGTGGGATACTGTTCTGAGCAATGTGTTATGTTGTATACTGCACATTTTAGCCAATGGTACTGTATGTGCAAAAACATAAAGGTGGTTAAATAGTTACGTGAAAGAAAATACCAATCATAATTTAGTTTGCAAATATTACATTGACATCATTCCTGTGAGTTTTATTTTGAAAGTTTGAAAAGTCCATGAATGTTATTTAAAAGGGAGATCTTGAGATTTTAAATGTATAAAAAGTGTAATATATGAATATAGACTGCTGAATAGAAGTTGTTCAAGTTTAATTAACTACTACGCAACAAACCCTAACCATAATTCTTAGGAACATCAAAAAGCCTTTCAGGATCTAGAAATGTTATGTGTTTAGAGAAAGTGTGCTTTAGTATTTGAGAAGTAGTGAGTTGGAAAGATATTGAAAAAAGGAAACAGGATGAGTCGTGGTGGCTCATTATTCCATTCTTAACCAAGCCCATTAAAAATAATGAGATTCTTAATGAACTCTTCTCATCACTCTTTAACTTTCTTGTCAGTCTAAAACCCTTTCAGTTAATTCAGCCGTCTTCAGCCTTGAAACTTGAAGAGTCCTTCACTGTTTTACACACACACACCTGATCGTTCTTCAGTTCCTGAGCTTTGAACAGCAGGTTTGTGAAGTATTTCTGTCCGAATGCCGGTGATGTTGGCCGGTTTTTGTTCTTTTCAATATTCGGTTTATCAGAGTTTAGAGGGACAATGACATATAAGTGACTAGAACTTTGGCTCTTTCTCTGTATTTTACATTACTTCACATGCCATTGTCATACTCGCATGTAAATAGCATAAAGCAATCCTACCTGCAATGTATCTACTGTAGTATAAAGTGTACAATATTGAGTTGAATATGTTTAAATGTATGCATTTAGCAGATGCTTGTATTCAAAGAGACTTAAAGGGTACATAACATACACAGTTTCACCTAATCTCATGTTAATCTTGAGTACCTATAGAGTAGTACTGCATCTTTCATATCTCAAAAAAAGTATTTAGTTTGATCATATTTATAAAAGAAAAATACAGCTTTCCGATTCTCTCCGGAAAAAGCCGAGCTCCTGGAGGCGTGCCGTCACTCAAATGACCAGAACACACAAACTGACACTCCGTTGCTGCCCCGGAAAAACAAACTGCAATTCCTGTTCATGTAATGCTCGGTTATTGGTGAAGCTGAATACAGTAAACTCTCCCTCACATCCAAAAATGCACTTATTTGGAGACATTCTCAAACAAATCCTATGCAGCGCTGCAGATGATTTTGAAGCGTGTTGATGTGCGCCGTCTCGCTCTCCTCTGGTCAATGTGTGTGCGCTGGTGTGCTTTTCCGAGAGAAATGCTCATATAAGGAGTTCCACCATCGTCTATGTCATTAGATCCATGATCGAAAAAAAAAAACAGCCGAAGCTTGTACCAACCCAGAAGTAAGATTTTCAGCACAGAAATTCTCAGTCATTCGTCCAAATTATTATTTTTTAAACTTTGGCCATGTTTAGCATGAGAATCAATCTCTTAACACTGTGAACAACTCTGAATACACGAAACACCATTGTACCTCCCCTTTAAGGAATAAAAGAATATATATATATATATGGTGAGAAACACATACAATATTGAAAAGTATTCATATACTGTATATGGTTACGTTTAATAATATTTACAATCCAAACATTGTTGTTGCATATATTATTCTCTGTGAATAAAACATGTAATGCTGCTTGAATTTGGCTTAAAGAAGGTATATTAGATAGCAAGAAAATTAGCCATTGTGAGATCTAAAATGTGCAGAAAGAGACTTTAATATAGCCCAGTAACCTTTAGTATTTAACACATTTAGAAAGCTGACTTTGGTATAATGGTTTGCGTCTGCTGTAGTAATTCAGATCTGACCACACTGGCACGCACTGCTCTACATCACTTAGGTTGGCATCTCATTCGGGTTTGCAATGCTGCGGTTGGCATCGTTTGTATTTAATTGACCTGCCATGCCTTTGCCAGTGTTTGCTTTAGGTCTAATCAGTGTGAGGTAGATGACGTGGCAGAGATCTGTGTTTGTTTGGCTTGGCAGCACGGAGGGTTAATCTCTAGAGCTCGAGGAGGGCAGCCTGGGATTTTCTCCATTGGTTTTGGCATCACTCTTATGGAATGTTGTGATTATGTTTAAAGCTCCTGTTGCTGTGAAGATGTCAAATTTACATTTTACAACTTTGGTTTGAAATCTCATGAGGAAACCCTCAAGCTGCCCGTGTTATTCTTTCAAGTTTTAAAGTTCATATTTCTTCTCTTCTTTTTTAAATAGGGTTCCCATTAAAATATACTAGGTAATATCCTAATATGTTTGGCTGTAAAATATTTAATTGGCTAGAAAATGACCCTTCAACATTTTTTTGCAAGCGATCGGTTGCTCTTGTAAATGCAATCACTATAAAATTATTTTTTAAAAATCTTTATCCAGTAATCACAAACGAAGTGTGGGAACCCTGGTTTTAGCTCACTGCTTCAGTTGCTAACTAGTGTGGTCTCCCTCCAGGTGGTCCATGTTCTATTATTTAGAGAGAAAAAAGAAGAAAAAAGCTCCAAACTGGGAGGCACACTATCAGGAGAAGACTGGGAGAATGGTTACCATAGAAACAATGCTGTCATCTGTATTCCTGAGGCAGACTGTCGAATTGAGCCGCGTCCTTCATTTCTCTGCTCTGTCACGAATGGATAGTGTTAGAAGATTTTTACTGACAAGGCTGTTGCTATATTGATGCTGTTTTTATTGCCACCTGTTTGGGTGCAAGATTTCCTAACAAAATCGAGCTGTACATGTAACTTGTGGTGACAGAATCCAGTTAAAGCCAGCTTCTGATGCTTTCTAGCTGGTCCATGGCTGCAACTTCTGATTATTAGTAATGTTGGTAAATGAGAGCTAGATTAAGTTCTATTTTTTTTTGTGATTATTATTATTATTTTTTTTAAGAACAGCAACAAACCATCTACCATGTAACAAAAATATACTGTATATTACTTAAACCTTTATTTTAATTTTTTTTTTAGCCTGCTAGTTTGCTTTTCTTCATGGAAAAATGTTAGTATGAGCATGTTGCTTTTTTTCAATCTCTCTGAGCTTACTGCAAATGTATGAAATATTGGTCACACACACACACACACACACACACACACACACACACACACGCAAGCACGAACGCACGCACACACACACACACACACATTATAAATAATGTTTTGTTAAATCATAATATAAAAAGTAATAATTTTGACATAAAGTCATTTATATGATGAAAACATAATTATAGGATAAAAACATTATGAGGTCATTCTAATATAATTATGATCTATGATTATGACTTAATTTTAAGTTCAAGTTCTCTTCAGCCACGACGTGCGTTTCTCTTACAGATCTTACAGATCAATATTTGACAAATTAACAAAAAAACATTAGAAATGTATATCGAATATATTTCTAAATACCAAACAGAGCAGTAAGAATGTATTTTATTAATGAAAAATTCTTCAATAGTTCGTCATACACTGGTGTTCTTATAGCTCTGTCTGGACTTTGTACTTGTCTTGTTACTTAGAAGGACTATTGATAGATCACAGATCTTGTATTAGTGCCAGATTGGTGTATTTCTCACAATATCTCTTTTTTTCTCATCCATAAGCATGAATGGGGGCATAGGAATGCTGCCAGCAGCGATGGAACCATGCTTGCCACTGAGGAATCCTGGGAATGTTTCCTCTAATCAGCCGAGAATGGCATACAAAGAGTCTCTTTCCTCTCCTCTTAAGCCCTGAAGGCAGAGACACAATTTTCAGAGATTTTGTGGGTATTGTGTGTGTCCCAAGTGCTCTGAAAGATGAGAATGAGTTTGGGAAGTTTAAGCTGTTTTGAAACACTCAAAGATGGAGTTTATCCTCAAAGCTACGCCGATCAGAGAATTCAGTCTACTGGAATACAGTTCATTAGTAAGCTGTTTCACCCTCAAAAATAGTACTTAATTATTGCAAATATTAAGTTCTAGTTGATCCATATGTTTACACTGGGATCAATATGTGTCTACACCAGCTTTCTAACAAGCTTTAAAAGCATAGTTCACCTAAAATTTCAACTTTGTCATATACTCACCTATGTTGAGTATATGACATTATTTTATTAAGCATTTTGAAATCGGCAGACGACAAAACTGCTGTGCTTATTTATAATAAACCAAACCTTTTCAGACCTAAATGTATCTTTAGAGCTCATCGGCATAAATGCATGATTGATTCTAAGAACGAAAGGCCAATCAGGGTAGCTTTCTAACAGTTTATTATCTCAAATAATCAGACTGAAAAATCACAGACAATGCCTTATGATTAAGCCTCATAAAGACTGATTCTTGTGAGAACACAATAGAGCCGAGACCACACACACATCCGTCTGCGTCTGTATGTCCTCAGGGAATGTCAGCCCCTGTGTCATGGCACTCGTTTATCTGCTCTATCACTCTGAGAGCCAGAGAGAAAGAGTCTAAGATAATGAAACCATGTCTCTGAATATGATGGATGATCAGAACAAATGTGAAATCTGAGCATGCTCTGCACGTTCTCTCTCTTTTCATCCGCCAGATAAACCACAGCGAGGAGACAAGAAACAAATGAAAGAGCTGAAGGAAGGAAACAAGATACTTCTACAATGATTTTTACTGCATGTTCCTCAACTTCTCCATAAACCTCAGTAACAATTTAGATTAGTTTTCCCTCAATAAACTCCTAATTTGCTGCTGGTTTGTTTTAAGTAAGGTAGTTGTTGTGGTAGTTGTGTTTAGGTACAGGGTAGGGTAAAAGAATCTAGAGTATGGTCATGCATTAATATGTGATATACAGTAAGTACTAATAAATAGCCAATATGCTAGTAATATGCATGCTAATAAACAAGTAATTAATAGTGAATAGTGTTACCTAATCCTCTATCAACATTACAGCATATATTTGTTATTAAATATCTAGTTTCAAGCAATTTCTGTTTTCAACACTGACATTAAGAAATGTTTCTTGAGCAGCAAATCAGTATATTAGAATGATTTCTGAACACACTGAAGACTGAAGAGTAATGATGCTGAAAATTCAGCTTTACATCACAGGAATAAATTACATAAAATATATGAGAATGGAAAATTGTAAATTGTTTAAATTATAATATTTTTTCACAACATAACAGTTTGTATAGTTTTGATCAAATAAATGCAGTCCGGGTGAGTATAAGAGACTTTTGAACAGTTTTGATCATCACATCAAAGCCAACCTGAGATGTTTCTGATCTCTGGCCTACTAAAATATATATATATATATATATATATATATATATATATATATATATATATATATATATATATATATATATATATATATATATTTTAAGCATATCTATATCAAACAGGTTGTTTTCCTCTTTAGTTCATGTTGAAAAAGCTGGGTTGCTCCATCATGGGGGGTGCTATGTTGAGATCCCTAGACTAAAATTTAGTTGAACTTACACTACCTCAAACATTGACATTTTCCAGAGAACATCGACTTGATATGTTGTGCATTGGTCAAACATCACGTAAACCTCCCGGCTCCTCCAGATGCTGATGCTGTTGTATTGACTGCTTAGAAAAATGAATAAAAGTTACTTAATTGGAGTATAACAAAATGTGCTAATGGATGTCACACAGCTGCACCAGATGTGATTATCTTCACCCGGTTGTGCTCTACATGCACACATGGAGATGTTTAATTGTGTCATTAAAGCCACTCACATGTTAGGGATGGAAAAATGCAGTGTTTTCACACAAATGATGGAATTATTTGCTCATAAAGGCAGATTTCCCCGCTGACCACGTCTCTAACATCTGCTATCCATTACACGTGCCCTCTCTCTGACTCTCTCTCTCTCTCTATCTACGCGTCTGTTATTCTTTGGTCTTATCTTTGCACTCGTTCCTCATGACGTGATCAGCAGATGAAGAGTGTCTCTGCCTGTGTCCTTTTCTTTCTTTCCAAGTCTTCCAAGTGATGTACCGTCTCCAAAGCAGCCATTGTTTATTTCCATGTCATCTTTGTCTTTCTTTTCATGTCTATTTTGTGTCTCTCTCATCTTTTGTTCCTTCAGTGGATGAACGTTGTGTTGGAGGTTGGGGTTTTCCTTATCTGTAGAGGAACAGATCTGGATTTGTGAAGCTGCACACACATGCACACATCCAGTTTTCATTTCCTCATGAGTGTTAGTGTCTGTGTCACACTTTATCCACGGCTGAGTAAAATCATCCATCATTTTACATTTTTTTTAGAAACAACATTAATTCGATTGCCTATATTACTGTTCATGTCAAGAACACATTAACGCTGCTTTAATGTGCTGTCTTGGTAGGTAGCTCACTAGGTTTATAACAGCTCTAATGATGAGCGATCCTCACATGAGGAGAGAGATAGAGATAGTCTTGGTCTTCTGCTGTGTGTTCAGTGTGCGGTTTCCATTGAGAGGAAATGAAATATTGTTTTGAAAAGCTCTGTATGTTTTTCTCATCAAGCTCTTTGCCAGCTAATTAAAATCTTTAGGTTGTATGAATATTTTAAATTATGTTTTTTTTTTTTGTGTGTGTGTCTTTCTTTTTTAAACTGTTTTTACAGTTGAACCATTAATTAATGTAATATAATAATAATTTTGGATTACGTAAGATTTTTTCACATTAAATTAATACTATAATTCAGCAAGGATACATTAAATTGACCAAAAGTGATAGTTAAGACATTTATAATGTTAAAAAAGATTTTGATAGTCATTATGTATAATGCATTATGCAAGGTATTGGTAATGTCGTTAAAATGCATTATATCATTTGAAGGGTTGTTTTTTTTTTGTGTGTGTGTTTTAATGCATTGCAATTTATGAAGGTGTTACAATTTGTAAATAAATGTTATTATAACTGTGGTTACAATTATTCATAAGATCAATGCATTATAAGGGATAATTTATGCATTCGTACTACTTTTCTAATGCATTATATATAAAGCATTTAATACATTCTTAGTAAGATTCATGTTTCAAATAATTGAAAAAAACTTTTCATTAAACTCTCTTCATTAAATAATCCTGATTTTATTTATTTATTTTTTTTTGCAATTAAGCAGCACAACTGTTTTCATCATAATATTACTGAATGTCTTTTAATGATGATATTACTGAAGTATTCTGAAACCTTTTCTTTTTTTGCATTACAAAAATGAGAATACGCTTTTATGCTTTGCTGTATTGAGAATGTCACATCAGTTTAAGAGCAGTATATTTTTTATATGGTGCAGAATGTATTCTTGACAGTTCTGTCGGATTCACCCAAGCAGATGGGATGCTTTTCTAGTTAGCAATGTGACAATGAGATGTCTTGGAAATAACGTAACAGTCAGTCAGTGTGGAGTGGTAAATAAGTGAGTGTGATTTTCTCGCTGGGCTGTTAGTAACATGTGGCATGTGGGAATCTGAGCAATGATGTTGTGTTTGTCAGTCCTATAAAGACTGTGAAATATGTTTCCTAATTGGACTGGTCCTCTAACCACTAAGTGCTGAATGTTGTGCTCTGCTATGTGCAGTGCTGCACATTCTACAGTGTGTGTGTGTGTGTGTGTCTGTCAGTGTGTGCTGTTTTGGCTAGGTGGCACTGTGTCTCTGAGTATGATTAACAGTTGTTCCTGTCTGCTGTCAGCCATTTCAGCATGTCATTTCTGACTGGGCTGTTCACATCTCCTGTAAGTGCCCACATGAAATCTGCATGCTCTTTTTCATGTTTTCTGCTCTGACTGGGGAAGATATGTACAAAATGGATTTAAACAGATGATCTGAAATAAGGGGGGACAGGTTAAAAACTATTTCCGCTTGGCCTATGAATATTAACTTGGCAGCACAATGTTTTTTTCCAGTAGTGTGAAATGATTGCTGAAAGGTGGATATTCGCATAGCAATCTGCATAACAGTTTGTTCACTGCTAATGCAACTGCTTGGCTTTAAAGTTTTACATGACAGTTTTGTTTGTTGCACTACTGGCACTATTGGCTACTTTGTCTAATATTTGTCTGTTCAGTGCCTGTAATCTTGTAAACATGATCTCTGTTCACACAGATCCACAAAAATGACTATAAACATCATATCATGCATGCCAGGCCAGTAGTTGGCAATGTTACTTTATAAAGAAACACTACATATGAGCCATCAAAGTTTTCACAAATTAGAATTTCATAATTTACAAAGAGATGAAACAGTACTGTTTTCAAAATAAAATTGTACTTAGAAACCTGTTTTCAAAACTTTGCGCTTTCAGGCTCCCAAAACACCATTGTTGTAATAAAGAATGGCCAAAATACAGAAAAGCCAAAATGTTTTTCATTGAAAACAGCATTTACTGTAAACCCACAGATGAGGTGTTTTTAGATGCAACTTAAAAGAATTACTGTAGAGATCAATTTAATTACATCTTTGTGTTTTATTTGATTCTATTTTGTGTTATTAGTGTTTTTATTGTTGCTGTTGGTGGTGGTGTTGTGTGTGTGTGTGTTTAATGGTTGTGATTGTTTTTGTAAGTGGGCTTTAAAATGTACAGCTCTTCAGTACCTGTACAGAACAGGTCAAAGCCGTTCCAAACCTGTGTTTCTTTCAGCTGTCAGACGCAAAAGACGGTATTTTGAAGAATGCTGATAACCGAACAGTTGATGGTAGCCACTGATATTCATAGTATGGCAGAAAATACAATGGAAGACAAATTTCGGTTAGCAACCTTCACTTCAGGGTAAGAAAATGATGACAGAATTTTCATTTTAGAAGCACTGACAGCCAATCAGAATCCATTCTACTTGTCATGCATTTAAAGTGGCCGAGTGCGTGTTTATACATGTTGTTGGTGTGGACGCTAATATAGTTATCATTATAGTTATCTTTATATTTGTATTTTATATTTTATATTGACCCTGGACAACAAAAACAGCCATAAGGGTCCATTTGTTTTTTAACTGAGATACATCATCTGAAAGCTGAATAAATAATAAATGGTTTGTTAGGATAGGACATTATTTGGCTGAGATTAAACTATTTGAAATTATGGAATATGAAAATGAAAAAAAATATTGAGTCTAAATATTGTCTGAATGAAGTTCTTAGTTCTACTAATCAAAACAGATTTTTGGCATAAAAGTAAAATCTATCATTTTGACACATACGATGTATTGTTGGCTATAGCTACAAATATAACTGTGCTACTTATTGACTTGTTTTGTGATCCAGGATCACATTTTTTATTCTTGGTGTGAACAGCGTTTCATGTTGTTAGCTTAGCCAGGTTAGCGACATAATCTCAGTGGGTTGAGTTTTCTGCACTTCACGCATCAATTTAAGAACTTTCCTATTCATTCACTTACTATACGAGGTTCTGTATTAGTTAAGATGTTGCCTTATAAGGCAGACAACAAGACAGTTAGCTTGGTTTTGGAACAGAGCCCTAAATGGTCACTCTCCCTCTCACCCAAATGCACGTTCTCTGGTTTTGTCTTTTCCAGCCGTCACCCTTCTCTGTGTCAGGGTGGGGGCTGGGGGGTTATTCAGGACCCCAGTAACAGGTTTGATTGGAAAGCATTTGCCCCCGGCAACCAATCCGTCGCTAGCACCACACAGGATGTTACCATAGCAACCGAAGGGGACAGGAGGTGTAAAAGGGATGATTTGGTCTATCTATCTATCTATCTACAGTATCTATCTGTCTGTCTGACTGTCATGACAATTATATGGTCAAACTTTAAGTTGGGGTCCAATTCTCAGTATTATACTCTAAATACTCTCTCTGGCATGCACTAATAGTGAACTGCACTCGCTGATAGCATTGTTTATTTGCATGCAAAGTCTGCTTTGTTTTAGCAGCCGATTCACTGAAGGAATTATGCAAATCGTATAACGGCACAAACGGCCAAAAATTTGTGCTGAATATAATTTGCATGCTGCAGTTCCCTGTGTTACAGAGAGGATTTGAGTGCAATGTTATAGAGGATGCAGCAGCAGACTACCACGGCCACCTGAATCTGCTCTTTAAAATGCTGAAAGTGCTCTCAGCTGCACAGAGCTTTGGACACTTGCCCAGTTTTCAACTCATCTCTATCATTTCATCATCATTTTGATATATGACTGCAGCCACAATTGGTAGAAAATGCTAATTTGTGTATTGCTTTACACAGGCTGAATTTGCATCATGTTATTTATTTTTTTTGCCAAGCAAAGAGTTTAATTAGCATATAAAAGAGTGTATGTTTGTGCTAACATGTTAAAGACTTAATTTAAAACTCATGGCAGCAGATATTGCTTGGTTAACTTGGATTGTTAGCGGTTAGTGTATGGAAAAGGATTTTACTATGAAATACCATACTCAAAACTGCTTAGTGAATTCACTCCACAGTATTTGTGTTCGAAAGAGAGCATAGAGACGTACAGTAAAAAGAGGGATGAGAAAAACGAGGACGCTTGTGTGTGTATATTGGCTGCGTTTGACGCCAGCTGTCCCAGTGTGTCCAAAAAGCAGGTTTTCTGCAGATTACCTCCCTGAGCCAGTTCAGTCTGCTTACTGGAATGAGATTAACAGCTGTGTGTGTGTGTGTAAGAGAGAGTGAAACATCACAGATTCAGAGGCAAGTTTGTGTTCAATTCTGTCGCCCCCCCCCCCCCCCCATTCTTTTCTGGTTCCCTTTCAGTTCCTGCATGTGCATCCACTTGGGTAACCCTGGAGACAGGCTCCTCTCTGCTGCACTGTAACCATGGCAACCGCATCCAGGGCATGACAACGTCTCGTGCACTCAGATTGTCAAGTCTGAACCCCAGAACAGAGACACAGAGCACTGTTATACTGAACTAAAACACACAACATGCTCATGCAACCATCTCTTGATAGACAGACCCGACACGACAACATCTGACTATAAGCAACACCTTCCTTTCTGTCACTTCACCTGCTTTACTACAGAGTCAGAGTGTGTGCTATGGCATCAATACAACTATTGTAGGAGAAGTAATCAAACATTTATGAGCTAGGGATGAAGGGGGAGGCAGGAATGAGTTAAGGAGAGGGATATCTGGGGAAAAGCAGGAATCTAGGTCACAGATGCTTTGATGAAACACACAGACGGCTTCAGCATCGCTCTCTCGTTCATTGCATCAAGCAGACGTGTCAATGTAACAATAATGATCAATGAACTACAATAATATGTATTTATTTATTTAATTATTTTTTTACAGAAATTATATATATTAATTATATTTTCTTTTTTTTCTGTGAGATCTACTGTTAATGTATTATTAACCATGAGCACTACTGTGTTGGATGTAAAAGTAGTTGCATTCTGTGTCATTTTTGCTGCTCTCCGTCTGGATGTCTTTGAATGCATCCTGTGTGAACACCTCTTCCAGCTCTTAGTGGTGTGGCGAGGTGTGTTGCATGTAAAAGTATTCGTGTCTGTGGAATGTGCCACAGAATGCTTTGCATTTAGGAAAAATGCTGAAAAAAACAAATGGCTGCTTATTGATTGTAAGTAAGGTAGATGCTAGTTGTTAAGTTTAGGTACTGAGAAGGGTTAAAGGGGGGGTGAAATGCTCGTTTTCACTCAATATCCTGTTAATCTTGAGTACCTATAGAGTAGTACTGCATCCTTCATAACTCCAAAAAGTCTTTATTTTTATTATATTTATAAGAGAAAGATAGTCTGTACCAATTTTTCCCGGAAAAACACGAGCGCCTAGAGGCGTGACGTGTGGGCGGAGCTAAAGAATCAGAGCGCCAGTAGGCTTTTGCGTTGAGAGCGTTTGGAAGCTGTGACACAGATCCAGAGGCTGAAATTTAACAAGAGCAGCATCAGCAAAGGCGGTATGCTATGTGGTATGTACTGAAACTGTATATATTTGCTTAGCGGTTTTGGAAAATGACTAAGTTCCACTTTATGTCATCTTTTTTTTTTAAGCTGTACATGTGGAAAGTGCAGTTTGATGACAACATCGCATGTTGTTTACTTGATGTGCTTACACGCTGATAGCTAAGTTAACAACACAGAGATATTTGAAGCAGTTTTACTCACCGCATGTGGTTCCAACACACGATCGTGACCCTTTTTCGTTGGGATTGCATTATCCTTAAGAAATAAACGATGTGCAATCCGAAATGCAGGGAACAAACAAAAACACTTGCACAACTCCGCTGATGCTCTGTAAAAATAAACTCCATCCACTGGTCCCTTAATGCTGTTTCTCTTTTCGTAATCTGTGCAGGGTTGTCTTGCCCTGGCAACCAAAAACACACTTCTTTTGTGACTTTTCGCGACGCTCTCGCTCTGATCAGGCTGTGCTCAGCCTCTCAGTGCTCTGCTATACGGGAGCGTGCGCTCTTCCGGCAGAAGGGCGCACATTTAGGACCCATATAAGGAAATTCCGTTTCGAAAAAAACTTTCCGAAACTTGTGACAAACCGGAAGAGGTTTTTTTGGAGCAAAGTTTCAAAAAATAATTTTTGAAACTTTGTCCATGTTTAGCATGGGAATCCAACTCTTTAACAGTGTAAAAAAACTCAGTATGCATGAAATAGCATTTCACCCCCCCTTTAAGGGATCTAGAATATGGCCAGGCGGAATAAGGCATTAATATGTGCTTTATAAGTACTAATAAACAGTCAGTATGCTAGCAATATGCATGCTAATAAGCAATTTGTTAATAGTGAAAAGTGTTCCTTATGGGTGCATGATATATATCGGCTGATGAAAGTGAAAAAGTGAAAAAAAGTGACGTGACATTCAGCCAAGTATGGTGACCCATACTCAGAATTTGTGCTCTGCATTTAACCCATCCGAAGTGCACACACACAGAGCAGTGAACTAACACCCGGAGCAGTGGGCAGCCATTTATGCTGTGGCGCCCGGGGAGCAGTTGGGGGTTCGATGCCTTGAAAGAATTATCTCAAGATCACCAAGGTTGCATTTATCTGGTCAAAAATACAGTAAAAACAGGAATATTCTGAAATATTGTTATAATTATTATAGTTTTCTATTCTCATATATTTTAAAATGTAATTTATTTCTGTGTTCAAAGCTGAATTTTCAGCATCATTACTCCAGTCTTCAGTGTCACATGATCTTGCTGAATGCTGAAAAACAGCATTTATTTGAAACATACGTTTTTTTGTTACAGTATAAATTACTTTACTGTCACCATTGATTTAATGCATCCTTGATAAAAAATGTCCCCTAAATACAAGTATTTTAATACAAGTACAGCAGGCATGTATGTTTATGTAGTTTGTGTGTCTGTTTGGGGCTTTGAAAGCGGATTTAACATGAGGTTTGGCGCTATGTATAACTGGTCGCTTTGTTTTCTGTTTGATCGCACCTCAGTCAGATCATTTCAACTCACACTTCACACAAGAAGTTTCCTTCAGTGGCTTCTTAAAAAATAATTATTTGCCTGAACTACTTTTCATAGTGTATATTGTGGTGAAACACTGATGAAGATAAACTACTTAGCAAAACGTGTGAATCTGACTAGTTTATGGTTAGTTTCTGAACAATTAATCAACATGTAGAGACCACTTAACAAATAGATTCACTATAAATACAGTCTTTTTGAAAGAAGTTATGAGTCAGAATGGTTACACGTGAAGGCCTATTCATATCTGAATTGCCATGCATGTAATTTATTTATTTGCCAATTTAATCACTGACAAAATCACCCCAATCATTGATAATTGTTTTCAAAACAGAGCTATTTATATTTCTTCATATTGCAATATATATAGCAAAAAACAAGCATATATCGCAATTTTCAATATTGTGCAGCCCTAAACTGAAGAGATCAATTTCAGTAGTTTCTATTATTCAGTTTTTTAAATATGCAGTTATTATTAGTGGATATAAATTCCTTTATTGTCAGCAAGTTAGCTACTTAGTTTCCTGTTTTTTTCTGACCACAGAGCACTTGAATTTGACATTGTGTAATTTCGACTAGAAAGGGAAGTAGATTCTTGTGAAAGCAGCTTAAGAACACCCCTAACCTATGGTAAAATCACCATAAAACATGACTAGTCCTGGCTTATTGCTTCATTAGAGTCATATAACTTTAGTCCTGACATTTTGTAAAAGTTATTGTGAAGATTAGGCGTCATTTAGACCCAAGGTTATAGCCATCGATGTTAATCAGGTTCACTCTGAATTAGCGCTGATTTTAGATTTGCGTGCTCACATATTAGCACAGGATTAGTAAACATCAGATTAGTCTAATGCACTCTAATCTATTGTATTGACATCTATTGTGTCACTTTCTTCTGTTTTAATACAGATAGTGCTAACAAGACTGTCCAGGACTTATTTTAATGCATGATTTTTTTGTATGTTTTAACAAATGAAAAAATGTTAGTTGGAGGCAAAGGTTTGAGACCACTTTTTTCATTTAAACCTATGTTCATTTTTCATTTAAACCTATATATATATTAATTGAAAAAAAAAAAAAAAAAAAAAAAAAAAAAAAATATATATATATATATATATATATATATATATATATATATATATATATATATATATATACATATATATATATACTTTTCAGTTTTTCTGCTATATATTTTGCTTCTGATTCTCTTGTATATGTATACATGTATCTTGTTTTAGAACAAAACGACACTGTAAAAAATTATACGATCAGTATGGCAACTTTTTTTTTTTTACATTAAATCGTCAAAATAAATTGAGCAATCTCAAATCTTCCTTACAGTATTTGCAATTCAGCTTGATTTTTTTTTTTTTTTTTTTTTACGTCTGTTTGATTTTATTTCAGTTTAAATTACTTGTACAGTCGAGTTGATTATACGTACAATTTTAAGTCAGCAAACTGAACTTACTTTTTTGTGTTAAAATAAGTGTTTAAAAACTTACATATTTAGTGTTTTCCTGGAAATTGAAAAGTGTTTATAGTCAGTCTTACAATGGAAAATATCAGCATTTTTGATGGCCTCAAATTTTGGTCACCAGTGTGAATCTTCCTATTCCTCTCTCTCTCTTTACCCCCATTGGCATCGAATCCTTTGCAGTAAATCCATTTGTATGTTTTCAATTACATATCAAATGGATGTCGAGGTTACTGTAGCATAGCCTAAGCCCCTGCCTTTAGAGCAGACGCACAGCCCGACTGTGACCTAAATATCTACACAAAATCACTACACCAACAGAAATCATCATGTTAAGAGAAATAGGTCACATTTCGGCCATCACTCGATTAAAAGCTGCTCTGACCAGAGTTTCTGTGATTCACTCTCAGTCATTCACCACTGATGATCTCTTGACTTTTAGGTCATTTTAATACTCACAAATCGGTATTAAATATATAACCTATATTAATATCTAGCCCATAAAAATACTGTATGTATGTCTATGTATGTTTAATACATATATGTCATGCAAATGAATACATGTTGATGTTATATAGGTAGATATAAAACATGAAAAAGATACATACATAAGCATACAGATTATTTTCTTAGATTTTATATTTATGTTGGATGTATAAATATATTGAATACCATATATGTATATCCTCTTTAGTGCATTGTGGTCAAAACTTTTTATATTTATTTCTATTTCTATTGTCTTTTTAGCAAAGTTTGTACAGTACAGTGTATTTATGTAAAAACGATGGCCATATTTTATATTGGGGAGCACATATTCCATATTAACTAAGAGTTTTATTAATATGTGCTTTTATAAATAATAATAAGTAGTCAATATGCTGGTGATATGCATGCTAATAATCAACTAGTTAATAGTGCGTTCTCTAATCTGAATCTTTAACAAAATTAGATATGGCATTATAACATATACGGCAATATCCTTTTTTATATTGGGCAGTATATGTCATATAATATTACATTTCTGTGTATGATTCATTTGATTTTCTATTATTTAGACTAATGAAACTCAATCAGTTTATGAAATTTTGCTTCATTACATAACGAAAAGATCCTTTGGGATAAGAGACAGTTAATAAATTGATTAACTGTTAATGAGATTTCTCTCTCTCTCTCTCTTTCTCTCTCTCTCTCTCTCTCACACACACACACACACACAGTCTGTAATTTACAGCGCCTGCAGACTGAAAGACGTGTGTGATGTGAAATATATCTGTCTGTATTTGAGCGGTAGTATTTCAGAGCTGAGCGTGTTGCCCTTGGGCAGCGGGGTAACGCAGGCCATTATGGATTGAGCAGGACTATACATCACTCATAATCTTACCTTATAGTGGTCCATAAGATATTTTATGTGAGGGAGATGAATGGATGCTGTATCAAATAGTCCGTAAATGTTATTGAGTTTTTCAGGACACACACCATTAACTTATTACTCTCTCTCGCTCTCCCTCTCTCCGTCTCACCTATTGTTCTTTAAACGGGAAATACAGTACGCATGCTTTTAGTATATCTGATTATTTCAAAAAAGCATATTTAATATATTTTTCCATGATATGGCCTACATTTTGTCTGCTACTGCTTCTGATTCTCTTGTAAATTAATATCTTGTTTTAGAACAAAGCAGCACATATATGTATAGGTCAAGTGTGTAATTTCTGTGCCATTAGTGTCATAAACAGAATTGCAGAAATAATAATTGTTTTTCAGACAGTTTTCATATACACTGAAATGTGTTTACAGTTAGTTATGTGGGGATCAGGGTTATCTTGATATAAAATTGACTATTTTTTTCCAAAATTTTTCATGTTCATTTTGTTTATTTTTATCTACTAAAATGACAACAACAACAACAACAGAATCCAAACTTACTAAAATAAATAAAAAACAGAAATAAACATATAAACATATAACATATAAACATATAATTTAATAAACATATAAAATAAAATATAATTTGATTTAAATTAAATGTAAAGCTATGTAGACATATATATATATATATATATATATATATATATATATTTTTTTTTTTTAATATGTATAATAGTTTATCAGTGACACTAAAATAACACTGCTTGCGATAGGTATTTTAACAAACACAATGCACACACATTGTTTATTTTATGGATAAATAATGTGCAGTCTTACCCATGATTAGCATGCAAATATAGCTATAAATTATAAAGGAAATACTGTGGGCTGACACATTTCTGCCTCAACACATTATATAATATCCTACGGTCCAGCCGTAACACCCAGAAATGCAAACATACATGCTGTCACTCTGGGCCCCTCATGTCACCCCCTGTTGGCCCTTCTGTCTGAGACTGGGTATTTAAATGAAATAACATCCACAAGAGTAGCCTAACACACACACACACACACACACACACTAGCACACAAAGGAAATCACATCCAGGCTGAGGGCCAGAGGGGCCCTGTGACAGGGTGTGGACAGGCTTTAATGGCAAGTGTGTGTGATGGCTGTGGACCCTGTGGACAGTAGTCAGATCCATTACTCTATATTCTTTCTGGAAGACAGCCGTGAAATCTTTCATATACACTTTTGCCCTCTAAACTCACATTGGACATTAATGAAAGTCGGGCCACTGCCAACACACACATGTACGTTAACCCTGTTTAAACTGGCCTAAAGTGGATCGCTAGTTTAAGCTGCTTTAGCTGGTCAGTAAGCCAAAACCTCCTCTTAAACTGCATCCTCAACCTTTTTACTTCAAAGACAATTGTTCAAAAGCCTAGAAAATATTATAATGACTTTTATATCATTTGTGACTACGGTTTTTACTCAGAAATATCTATTTATCAGCCATTTCTACGGAGTAAACTATTTTAGGGGTTGACATAACTATTAAATCATCCATGACTTTTTAAGACTTTATACATTTCTGACTTTTTTGAAGATTTTATTCATTTCTATGACTTTTACAGGACTAGAACTCAGAATTCCCTTGCATATGCATGTTTCTTCAGAGATTTCTGGATTTATTATATAAAATGATAGCTGTTGAGGGAATATACTTGAGAAACACGACATCAGCTGTTTTACATGTAGCTCATTTTAAAGCTTGTTTTGTCTTATTGTAAATCATTTTAAGTCATCGTACAGCCTGTTTGGAAGTGCGCTGAAGCCTCCTAGTGAGTCCTGGCCCCTCTGGTGGAAATTCACTGTTTTAAAATCATCAAACTAAACCAGCTTGACAAGTGAAAACCAGCCTGGCGGTTAACTAAGACCAGCAAACCCATCTATTGGTTTTTTTCCCCAGCATGGAACTCTCATGCACATTCCATTCAACTCGGAAAGTTGGAATGTCCAACTTCCTGTTTGGAACAGTGTAGTAAAACGCCACTTGAAGTCGGATTTTGAACTTGGAAATTCATTCGGAAACCTAAAACCCTTATTTGCAAAATGCATATGCAATGTAATAAACCAAATATTAAGCTCTCTGATAACTTAACTCGGCATAGCCTGCAGTTGCAGTTTATTTCTTTATATGCCATTTCCTGAGGATCAGGAACCGGAAGATCCTTATGGTTGAAGATGTAGTAGTAGGAATATCCCGCAGCACTCTGCTTGGGTTTCTTATGATGACAGAAATACAGAAATTCAGGCGACTGGATTCTGGAGCGCAGTCCACACACACACACACACACACACACATAAGTACAGAAACACTACTCGCTCACATACCAGGAAGCTGAAATCATGACCTCTGAACTAGTCCAACTATTCATCATGGCTTGGCCTCTTTTGCGTTTGGATGGGTCGGCCAGCTGTGAAACATACGCACACACAGGCATCTGTGACCCATCTGTACACAGCGAATCCTGGGGACCGTTTATCAAACACTGGAGACATGGACTAGCTTTCATACTCATACGCCCCAACTCTCCCTAATTCTCTTTGTCCATTCGTACTGTATATATTACAGTGTTACATTTCAACAGCTTTTAAAGCAAATCACTGATCACAAATATTGTGTAAACAGACACTGAACTTACAACAATTGAGGAAAGCATAAGCAATTTATCATAAATTGTTACTTTTATTGTAGAAATGCCAAAACCAAATGTCTCTACTCTAACTCCTCCTAGAGCTTTTAAGCAATGCGCACTAACCTCTTTATGGACCTTCAGCAATATATTTTCTGGTTTGAAGAACAAATATCCTCGTGAACATTTCTGCACATAATTCATTAGATGTCTTGAATGCCATTGTCAGCATATACAGATGAGAACATGTTTGTAGTTTGTGGCACAAAACAGAAGGTCTTGAAGATCTCTCATATTGTTTTAGCTTTAAAATCTGCTGTGATAAGCAAGTTTATGTTCAGCTATGAAAAATGAGCCAGCATACAGTAGTTTTCCTCAGCATATTAACTTTGATTTGGGCTTTTATTTACAATATATTAGCATGACAATTCACTTACATATATTAGATTAGTATATAATGAACTAATGTGACAAGCTGTCATCATATCAGGGTTATTATTATTCCCTAACACTAACACTAAAACAAAAAACATTAATTTTCTTTTCTTAAAAAAAATTAACTGAAAAAAAATAAATAATAAGTACTAGTCTTAAAAAAAAATTACATAAACTAAAATCAACAAATAAAAATTAACAAATACTATATAGACATTTAAAAATAAAACTAATAGAAATGACAAAAAAGGCAACAAAATTACTAAAACTTTATTAAAGTAAAAATTGTATCAGCTGTACTTAACAAACCAATGCATCACATATATTTTATTTTATTTATTATTATTATTATTATTATTATTATTATTATTATTATTATTTTATAATTAAAAACAAATGTTTAAAATCGCCCAGTGAATTACATTGTTAGAATGTTTAAAAGTTATTCAAATGTCTAACTGACAGTGAAGACAATTTGCATACAGAATTTAGATTTTTTTTTCCCCCCTGCATTTATTTACATAACAGCACATCTTTTTTAATAATCTATAACTGCCTTTACTCTGGGAATGTGGTGTCACATTATATATTGATTGGCATACCAAGAAGACAGAAAGCAAGGTGCACACAAGCGTCTTCATAACAGATGCTATGCAACTTTTACTTTTAATTTTATCAGAACCAGCTTACCTGACACTATGCTTTGCAAGCACTGCTATTTCCTTCTGGAAATGCAAATCTAGCTTCGTTATTCTTTCGGTCTGCCTACTGTCACAATGATGCAAGGAAATAGGCCTGATTTTGCATATGCATCCTAACTTTAGTAGCTATATCAGGATATTTAATCACAACATTATTTGCATATTACTTGTCAATTGTTTAATAGTTTTCACTTACTTTAATTGGCTTTTTAATACTAAAGGTTAGTTAATTTCACTCTTCTCTTTTTTACTTCATTAAAATGTAAACTTGAATTACGGAATTAACATAAAACCATGTGATGATGTTATAAGTCTCAAGTGCTGATAAGTAGGTTTGGTTCAATGATTTGGTTAACAGAGCACTTAAAAACATCATCACTTCATCGATTTATGCAGAGAGGAGCAGTCAGTGTTTTTCATTTACTATTGTTTTTAATGTAAGCTTGTGGATGTTGTTGTAATCTTCTGGAGTGCTCTCTCTCTCTCGAGTGAAATTATAATTCTCAGTTTCAGATTTTTCCGAATGAAGTCACGTCGTTCCTGTCCAGAGTAAAGCTGAATCCAACCAATTTCAGCAAACTCTTGCAGGATCAAAACCCTCCCACGGATGGAAAAGCTTTTGATCTGGCTTAAATCCAGGTTGTGTTTGGAATGGCTAAACGGACAAAGATCTTCCACGGGTCACGAGTAAAGAAAACCTGTTCTTCTTTGCTTAATAAAGTTTAAATGTATGCTGTATTACATGCCATAAACTCCTTCTAAATCATCAGTCGTATTCCTCCAGGCGTTTAATCTGATTATATATCCACGTCTGTATGAGTTTGCTATAATTTAGTGAGGTTTCTTGGCTGCGGAGGTCTTTGGATTTCCTCGGAGAACCTGTTGGATCGGAGTGTCCATTCCATTCTTATTCCTATCCCCTCTCTCGCTTTCCATAACCAATTCCAAATGTGGCCGATCCCACTCCAAAAACGTCCTTCTTACACCCTGCTTGGAGCCTGTTTTGGGGTGGTGGGTTAATCAGAAGCAGGTTTGTGAGTCGGTCTACACCCTTACAGTGGGTCACACTCACATAAACACACTGGACAGCGATGGAGAGGTTTTAGATGGATTACATGTGCCGTACACCCTCTTTTCATTGGAAAACAGCCAAGGATGGATCCTAACACACACCCGAAGATTGCTGGAACACATTTCAACTTCCACCAACCCACACATACATCAGAGTTCAATCTGTTCATGTTTAATATCAACATGTCAACATCTCAAAAGTAAATTATTATAGATAATAAACTAAAGGATCAATACAATTATGGATGGATGGATGGATGGACATTTAGATAGATAGATAGATAGATAGATAGATAGATAGATAGATAGATAGATAGATAGATAGATAGATAGATAGATAGATAGATAGATAGATAGATAGATAGATAGATAGATAGATAGATAGATACGCTGGCATTAGAATCTGCTGAGGGGGCTGTAATCTCAGCTGGAGCATCAAACATACTTTAGCTCTGGTCTGTAGAAGTTCACGCTCAGAAAATAGCATCTGTTGAACGTTCAGTTTCACTCTCCTTCCTTCTGTCATTCACACATCCCCTTTTCACTGCAGCAGCTACTTCCTGTTTTCCTGTAATGGCTCTCCTGTCTCTCTCTCTCTATCTCTATCGACTGTGCTTTATCTGATCTGTTCTTCTGTGTGTCAGAATGCAGTGAATGTCTATCACTGTTGTTGTTGTTGTTGTTAATCGTTCTCCAGGCTTCCCGTGGGTCCCTAAAAGTCTTAAATTCACTTTGGTCAAATGTGACTGAAATATGAAATATCTTGAATGTTAGAAGAATGGATCCATAACTATACTTCTGGATGATAAAAAAAGGATATACAGTATCTGTACAGGTCTCAAAAACTCTTGAATAACTCTGCATTACTGGTTCTCCGGTGACTCCAAAAGACTTTAAGATTGACCCTTGACCCTTAGAGTGGAAATAATGCCCAGACCACTGTATTTTTTCCATTGTTCTTTCTTTCTTTCTTTCTTTCTTTCTTTCAAAGCTTATCTCCTGCAATCTCTTTGGCAGCAGTATGTAATTTAGATTAGTCTTTCAGATGTTAAAGTTATATATATATATATATTTATAAATCTCCTTACAAGCTTTCAGTGAGATTAATGACACGTTTACAGAATAATTCAATCATAATGCTGATATATTAGCACAAAGTGTGTGTGTGTGTGTGTGTGTGTGAATGATTCAGTGATGTTAGATTAACCCTCACCATACAGTACATGTCCACAGGCGCAGAATTGAGTGGGCTTTTATAACTCGTTCTCTGTGAGCTATGCATCAAGCTTGAACATTTTTCAACTTAATGCTTATGAAGTGAAGGCTAGCCAGGGCTGTTAATGCATAAATCAAGCTGTTACATATTAAAATGTTTCATTGAGATGTCAAATGCAGTTTGGAGCCATCCATTTGATCAAAAATGAATTTACAGGCAATTGTAATGTTATAAAAAATAAAAAATAAAAGTGTTTAACATCGTAAATAATAGGAAATGTTTCCTGAGCAGCAAAACAGCATCTTCGATTGATTTCTGAAGGAGCATTTGACACTGAAGACTGGAGTAATGATTTCAGCTTTTATCACAGCAATTAATTACATTTTGCAATATATATTTAAATATAAGGCAGTTATTTTGAATTGTAATAATATTTTACAATATTATTGTTTTACTGTATATGTGACCCTGAAAGCAGTCAATAAAAAAAAGCAATAGCCAAAAAAAAAAAAAAAAACATTGTATGCGTCAAAATTATATTTTTATGCCAAAAATCATTAGGATATTAAGTAAAGATCAAGTTCCATGAAGATATTTTGTAAATGTCTTACCGTAAATACATAAACAAGGTATAAACAAGGACAGGATCTCTAGAGAGAGACTGAGTGTGTCATATCATTCATTTTTGATCAGGAATATGCTTTGCTAAGAATGAAATTGGACAACTTTAAAGGTGATTTTCTCAGTATTTTTTTTCACCCTCAGATTCCAGATTTTCAAATATTTGTATTTCGGCCAAATATTGTCAGATCCTGATTAACCATACATCAATGGAAAGCTTATTTATTCAAAAAATTAGAAAAATGTACACTTAAGACTGGGTTTGTGGTCCAGGGTCACATATTTGGTCAAATAAATGTGGGCTTGGTGAGCGGGAGTCATCTTTCAAAACCATTAAAAAAAGCTAATCGACCCTAAACTTGTTAATGAATGTATTGAAAGCAGTAATAGAGCATACTGACAGACACACCACTATTAAAGTGACAGACAGCACAGATTTTATTGAGCGGATCTCTTCTGCAACAGTGGACATGGATGGTCAGGCCACTTAAAGGTCACTAGATTTCACTCCCAGGATCTCTAGAGAGAGACTGAGTGTGTCATATCATCATTGAACACTCTCATTATTCAGAAAAAGTGTGAAGAGATTGTTGTGCAGAACAACTAAGAATTTTTTATATTTCTTTTTTTCTTTTTTTTTGGACAGCTCGCTCTTAATCAAGACTTCACACTGAGCTAATACATAAACATTAGCCTTTACTTGCAAGAATACTTCACTACCAAAAACGTTATACTCACATTTGCAATCAAAAAGCCCTCTGACAGACGCGAGACATCTCCGAAGATTTCCTTTCCTCTCTCCTACTGAAGATGAATACATCTCAAGACATCATGTCCTATTCCTGCAGTCACAACCACTGTCGTTACAAATGATACGATTAACCAAAGTTATGCAAATATATGTATATATACTTTTTTTGTTTAACGAAGACTTTTTAATTGCTCAGAATTACAGTAAAAACAGTAATGTTGTGAAATAGTATTCTAGTAGTATTGTAGTGTAAAAGGTTTTATTTCAATGTATTTTAAAATGTTTTTTTATTCCTGCGATGGCAATGTTAAATAAACAGATTTTTTCCCCTTTTTTTATGTAGCAAACTGTGACTTTTTATTATAGTGACCCATACTCAGAATTCGTCCTCTGCATTTAACCCATCCAAAGTACACACACACACACACCCCGTGAACACACACCCAGAGCAGTGCGAATTAAAAGGGTAAATTATTTTAAAAAATAGACATTTACATGACTGATAAATAAATGAAAGAGAAAATAAGTCCATTTACCATTTAAAAATGTAAAAAAAAAAAAAAAATACACCAATGTGCAAAAGGTTAGGGTCAGTAAGGTTACTTATTTATTTTATTATTTATCTAGCTTTTTATTCATTTATTTGGAAAGAAATGAATCTGATGGTGTGCTCAGAGTTCAAATTTCTGGCCATTACTTTTTCATATGCATTTTTTATTTAAAATATTAAAAACAATTTTTTGGGCCAAAAACAAATGGAAAATAATAGCATTTTAAATCCATCTGCAGCAGGACCAGATTCCTTTTATATCTTAAGTTTGTTGAATAAAAAGTCTAAAGATAAACATATGACAGTCAAATTTCTGCTGATTTAAAACTCATTAGAAGATTCTTGAGTCACAGCAGATGTTTTATACAGTATATCATGTTACAGTTCCTTACAGAGTTACAGAACAACTGGAAATTCATATTTACCTTTAACCACCAAAGATAACTTTTGACTCACATCTGGTGCTTGGTGAGATTTTATCCCCATTTACTTCCAACTACCTTGACTTTGACTTGCATTTTTATCACATATGACTGTATGTGTGACTAATCTCTTAGATGAATGTAATTGTGTGCGTACTGAAGAATATATGAAAGAGGAGAGCTCAAACTGCACACGTTCTTCACCTGAAGCCCAGTCTCTCTCACACATGTACCACCCAGCGTGAGAACATTCTTCTGTGCCTTCTCAGTTTTTCTCCTTCTCAATCTTTCTCATGGTCCAGGCGTCTCCAGCTGTTTCTAATACTCCTCTCAGTCATGCTGGATGCTTTGGAGCTATATGATTACAGCTGTGTGTGTGTGTTTGAGCATGTGTGTGTGTTCAATCATATGTTCCCATCTGGCTCCATCCCAGGGGAAGTCGACCCACTCTTAAAGAGCTTGGCGAAGGTCTGGTGTTTAGCAGCTCTGGGCTCACAGCGTTCATTCCTGCGTTGGTGGAGTCTAGGCGCAGTAAAGCACTTGATTGACGGATTAAACATTAAACAGGAAATAGTTTTTCTTTCTTCCTTTGGGTTTTCCATACAGAGATGCTGATTCAGTGGTCTGTTAAGGTTGGAGTTGGCCTAATGCTACTGGAGGAGTCTAGAAAAGATACGCTTACATCTATCCCAAGTGTGCTTTTTCATCTGGAAGATCATTTTGCTCATCTGCAATGCATTCCCTGTTGAACGTTAGAATGGCATGTGGCAGATGTTTTTGCGATGTACATGAAGCATGCAGACTGTCATCACCTGGTCCATCTGAACATGGCTAACATGCGCTCGAGCACTGGTCTGACAGTAACAAATCTCAGTACTCGAGGGGGTGATCCAGTTTCCCTTTGTGCTATTAAAGCAGATGTGATTATTCTGGGAAGTTGCTGTAACCATATTGACCTTAACTAACTTGCTTAGTTTCTCTTCTCTTCAAACTATTGTTCTGCCCTAACAAGAGTTGAGCTGGAAAGAGAAAACTGTAAAGATGGTAAAAGCCCATTCACACCAGGAATGATAACTATAATAATAACAATAAAAGAAAAGAACGGTACATGTGGACAAGTATGGTGTCCCATATTTAAAATGTGTGCTCTGCATTTTTCCCTTCCAAGTGCACACGCACAGCAGTGAATAGTGAACAAACACACACACATCCAGGAAAGTGGGCAGCCATTGTTTAGCACTATTTTGCTAAAGCTAATGGAACAGAGGAAGAGTATTATTGGAATCACTTTCAGATATTTATTTGTATTTTTTCAGCTGATAAGCAATAAAAAAACATTGACAGCCAATCAGAATCCAATAAGTGTTTCTGAGGGTCTTAAAAAGTGTTTCCACAAATTAAAGACCTTTAATACCTGCTATAGCGCCCCTTGTGGAAACACTAGGAAAGTGAAGTGTACTTGTGTTGGGGATCATGGCACTATAAACTAATGTGGACATTTTCACTACCAGAAATAATGTAAATATAAGTATAATATGTAACATAAAATACTGATGAAAGAAAACTAAGAAGAAACCATTTCAGTGAAAAACCATCAGAATTCTGGAAATGTAGATTTTCACAGTAAATTTTAAGATGACTTGTTCTTTTTCACTTCCAAAAACTGTACATATAACAGCATTTTATTGTAAAATTGAGTCTAAAGTTTTATACTGTGGTTACTTAGCATTCATTTATACAATCACCATAGCATTTTTACAGTCTTTTACCGTTAAAGTCATAGTCATCTTTAACAAGTTCGCTTCTGAAAGTCTGGTTTAATTTGTGAATTTTCTTTCCTACAGGGACAGATAAAATGAAATGTTTAGTGTCCGATTAACACAACATGCAGTGCGATTCACTTCCCCTAGAGTCATTCACCATCAGGGAAACACGTCACCTAACTGTGTTTAGCTGTGAATAAGCTGTGTTTTGTTATCTGTGTGAATCAGACACTCAGACAGACGGGCTGCTGAGAATGTGCTGCAGTCAAATTTAAAGTGCCCTGTAAATATGTTTGTGGCGTTGTTTGCATTTTAAAGTCTGTCAAATGGGGTCATGGGTGAAGTGCTGGCATATCTTCGCTGGGTGATTCATGCGTGGAACATTCTGCATGTGTGGGGGAAACATGGCTTGAATTTTTTTAAATGAATCATTTGAAGAGGAATGAATTGAGTTCTCAAGGGGGTTTTGTGGCGGTGGCTTACGTTCCCCTTACCTCTAAGAATATGACATTTCAAGATGGTCCCCACCCCCGCTTTCTGCAGCGGTTAAAGGGTACAGTCATGACCACTGTATCTTTGTCTTTGAAAGATGATTGATAGATGGATTAAACCTTTGCAGTTTATATAAAGATATTATTGAAAATTTCCAAATGTCATTTAAAACTTGCATGTTTTGTTAGAAATTAGAAGTCTAGGTTGTGTCAGATGCCTTGGTTTAGGTTTGTGTGAGGGAAATACCAATATTTAATGGGTTATTTTTGATGGAAAATACAAATTGCGTATAGTATACATACTGGCATTTTTTTGACATTATAATCTAATCAAAATAGCTTTGTGTGAGGAAAAGTCCAACATTTTATGAATCACTACTCACGGAAAATCTCAATTTGCAGTCATGAACTGGCATGTCGAGTTCAGTTGCAATGAACATTAAATTCAATGACAACAAATCTTGTGCAATGCAAAAATGCACTATTTTTATTTTATTTTTGCATGCAAACGCAAATAGGCATTCTTCTTCATAGTCACTTAAAATGGAGTTGCATCTTCTGAGTTCCATGGAAGAAAGTCATACAGGTTTGGAACAACATGAGGGTTGGTAAACAAATTTTTTCTTTTATGGGTGAACTATTACTTCAGTAGGACACGTTCAGTCCCACTCAGTCTGTATTATAGTCTCTCTGGAAACAAACTTTGCATTACCAATCCAAACCATGAAATACAACACAACCATCAACACTTGTGCTTTCATCTTCCAGCTGGTGAAACAGAGCCAAGAGGAAATGAGAACACTTTTTTTGTGAACTTCCTGAAGACCTTTGTTTTGACCTTTAAATAGCGCTTAGACTTCCACTAGACCTTGTGATGTGAAATAAAACTTCCCCTTGTGGTATACTTAAGGTATTTATGCTACATTTGTTGATGGCTACTTTAGAGTTGTTAACAACATATGGTTAAATCATAATTTAATATGATTCAGTATGGCACCAATGTTCTTCTTATATTGCATTATGGCATACAGCAGGGATAGGCAACTTTGGTCCTGGAGGGCCACTATCCTGCAGAGTTTAGCTCCAACCCTAATTAAACACACTTGAATGTAAGTAGTTGTAAAATAGAGTAAAAAAGGTAATATTGTAAAACGTTATTACAATTTCAAATTACTGTCTCCTATTTTGTCAAATGTAATTTATTCCTGGGATGCAAAGCTGAATTTTCAGCATACTTTCTCCAGTCGTCAGTGTCAGAGAACATTCTGCTGTCTAAGAAACATTTATTATTATTATTATCAATGTATAAAATAGTTGTACTGCCTAATAATTTTGTGCAAACATTGTTTAAGCTAGATTTTTTTGGTTTTATTTCTTTGTAATATATTTTAAATATATTTAACAAGACATGTGAGGATCAGGTTTAGGTGCAGGGCTATGTTTAAGGGATAGAAAATGTTATTAGCTTTATATAACAATAGTTGAAGGAAAGTCCCCACCATGACAGAAAAGCAACCGTGTATGTGTGTGTGTGTGTGAGTGTGAGGGTTATATTTACAGAAGTGAAGCTGGTTAAGGCCAGCCTGTTGCTGCTTTCACAGCCATTCGAACAAACAATACTCTCACACAAACAACTAATATACACACACTATAAACAAACACACGGTGCAGAGAAACATGAGAGTCATACATGTTTTGACAGGTCTAGATGTGTGAGGTCACATATTGAAAGGGAGTTACTCGATATCACACTATTACTTCCACTGCAACTGCAACTGAATGCTTCTGTTCTACTAATGCATAATCATATGGTTAAGTATATTATCTTAGTAGACAGTAAGTTGGGTCTGTTCTTGTTTTGGACTGGAGAAAGCCATTTTCCACTAAAATTATGCTGATTGCATCGCTTGCTCCTAGTTTTGAGAAGTGGAATGCATTGATGTGTTGTATTATTATCAGAATGTGATTGTGAATGAGATTAAAGACTTTAGCTGAGGGGAATATTATCAGTGCATGAATTTAAGTTCTTTTTTCATATAGTATGTGACCCTGGAGCACAAAACTGTGCTCTTAAGTTACATGGGTTTTTTGTAGCAATAGCCAAAAATACATTAAATGGGTCAAAATTATAGATTTTTATTTTATGGTAAAAATCATTAGGATATTAAGTAAAGATCATGTTCCATGATGATATTTTGTGAATTTCCTACCAAAAATATATCAAACCTTAATTTATGATTAATAATATGCATTGCTAAGGACTTAATTTGGACAATTTTAAAGGTGATTTTCTTAATATTTCTATTTTGTGTGTTTTTTGCACCCTCGGATTCCAGATTTTATACCAGCAGTCAGACTAGCTGGTCTGAACCAGCATGGGAATTCATTCGGGTCTAAGCCAGTCTTTTCAGCAGAATGAAAGAGCAATATGAACAATACAAGAGAGGTATGGAGAGAGCAGAGGTTGGAAATGAGTGAATGGTGGGAAAGTAGGACGAAAATAAGCGAAAGAGAAAGTGCTGTGCAGTAGGAGGTTCAGAGAGAGAAAGAGCCCTTTAAAAATGGGGGTGTGGGAATGAAAGAGGGCAAGAAAATAGGGGGAATGAGAGGAAAGAGGGAGATTTAGTTGTGTAGTTGGGTGTGGGAATGTGGGGTCAGAGCTCTGCCGGAAGAAGAGGCTCTTGGCAGGACACAGCTCAAAGGGATTGTGGGAATTTATACAGGATTAGTGGAGTGTCTGATGCTCAACAACTCTCATGCAGACATGCACAACTAGAGCTATACTGAACATTCACAGTATATTTGTTATGACTTTAACATTTGTTTTGTCCTCTACACATGCTAAAGTTTGTGTTATTACACTAGGAGTGTCTCGTGAGTATGCAACCGTTATATTAGACTTCAGAAGCACTAATGAAAAAACAAAGGAATTGCCTAAGTTGATGAGGAGAAAAGTTTGAATTTTTGGATGTAAATACAGGTGCTTCTTAATAAATTAGAATGTTGTGGAAAAGTTCATTTATTTTGGTCGGTTATTCAACTCAAATTGTGAAACTCGTGTATTAAATAAATTCAATGCCCATAGACTGAAGTAGTTCAAGTCATTGGTTCTTTTAATTGTGATGATTTTGGCTCACATTTAACAAAAAGCCACCAATTCACTATCTCAACAAATTAGAATATGGAGACATGCCAATCAGCTAATCAACTCAAAACACCCGCAAAGGTTTCCTGAGCCTTCAAAATGGTCTCTCAGTTTGGTTCACAATCATGGGTAAGACTGCTGATCTGACAGTTGTCCATAAGACAATCATTGACACCCTTCACAAGGAGGGTAAGCCACAACATTCAGTGTCAGAGAAGCTGGCTGTTCACAGAGTGCTGTATCCAAGCATGTTAACAGAAAGTTGAGTGGAAGGAAAAAGTGTAGAAGAAAATGATGCACAACCAACCGAGAGAACCGCAGCCTTATGAGGATTGTCAAGCAAAATAGATTCAAGATTTTGAGTGAACTTCACAAGGAATTGACTGAGGCTGGGGTCAAGGCATCAAGAGCCACCAAACACAGACGTGTCGAGGAATTTGGCTACAGTTGTCGTATTCCTGTTGTTAAGCCACTCTTGAACCACAGACAAAATCAGAAGCATCTTACCTGGGCTAAGAGAAGAAGAACTGGAATGTTGCCCAGTCGTCCAAAGTCCTCTTTTCAGATGAGAGCAAGTCTTGTATTTCATTTGGAAACCAAGGTCCTAGAGTCTGAAGGAAGGGTGGAGAAGCTTGTAGCCCAAGTTGCTTGAAGTCCAGTGATACGTTTCCACAGTCTGTGATGATTTGGGTGCAATGTGATCTGCTGGTGTTGGTCCATTGTGTTTTTGAAAACCAAAGGCACTGCACCAGTTTGACAAGAATTTTTGGAGCACTTCATGCTTCCTTCTTCCGACCAACTTTTTGAAGATGCTGATTTCATTTTCCAGCAGGATTTAGCATCTGTCCACACTGCCAAAAGCACCAAAAGTTGGTTAAATGACCATGGTTTTGATGTGCTGGACTGGCCAGCAAACTCACCAGACCCGAACCCCAGAAAGAATCTATGAGGAATTGTCAAGAAGAAGATGAGAAACAAGAGACCAAAAATGCAGATGAGCTGAATGCCGCTGTCAAAGAAACCTGGGCTTCCATACAGCCTTAGCAGTGCCACAAACTGATCACCTCCATCCCACGCTGAATTGAGACACTAATTAAAGCAAAAGGAGTCCCTATTGTATTGAGTATATATACAGTAAATTAATATACTTTCCAGAAGGCCAACAGTTATATATTTTTTTTATCGGTCTTATGGAGTATTGTAATTTGTTGAGATTGTGAATTGGTGGCTTTTTGTTAAATGTGAACAATCACAATAAAAAAGAACCAAAGACTTAAACTAAAAGACTTAAACTAATTCAGTCTGTGTGAACTGAATTTATTTAATTCACAAGTTTCACAATTTGAGTTGAATTACTGAAATGAACTTTTCCATAACATTCTAATTTATTGAAAGCAATATACAAATTGTTAAATTGTGAGATAAAAATGTGCAATTACATTAAAAGAAAACGAATTTCCAAAAAAAAAAAATATATATATATTGTTAAATCTAATAAATCTAAAATCTAGGACTCATTCTTTATGAGAGAGAGAGAGAGAAAAAAAAAAACATTCTGAATTGCAAGATGTGAACTCTAAGCCAAAAAAGGAGATATAAAAAAAATATATATTTTTAAAAATATATTGTTCATTCATTTCTGTCTGTTTCAATTAATTACTTCTAAACACAGCAATTTGTATGCAAAATCACTCAAATATTTTATATTTTTATTGTATTAAGATATTTGTATTTTAATATTGGAGTCTATGAGTATGTAGAGTTATAATGGTGGATCTAAATTATTAAATATTCTTCTTTCATTAGCCCCTCAACAATAATTAAATAAATAAAGTAAAGTAAAAAACTATTGTGGAAGAGATTTGTATCAAATTTGAAAATAAATTTCAGAGCAAATTCATAAATACGTTGATATGTATAATACTGAGATTGGCTACTACACACACACATAATGCAGCTCATACAAACATTTGTTAAGAAGCCAGCGGTGGATAGAGAGAAAATAAAATGTTCTCTTCGGCTCTTCAGTGGTATTTGGGCCCATGTTGACTTTGGGATCTGGTAGCGTTCTCTTTGCAGTCATCCATGTAGGCAAAGACAAGGAAATATAGCTTCACTGAGCTCCAGTGGAAAATAAACATATTTTCAGCACTGTTAGTACACATCTGGAGAAGATAAAGATCACAATGATCTTGTATGTATATGTCAGTTTTATTTTGGATCTGTCACCATAACCTAGTGTTTTGAAACAGATGGTTGTGGTTTGTATGTTTGTGTATGTTCATGAAAACAGAGGAACATCATTTCATCCAATCAGCCGTAGTTGCTAGTAAATGATAATAAAAATCTAGTTAAAAATAATCCAAGCTTGTTTTCCACTTTCCTTTTTACTAAATAAATACAAGAAGTAATTATATTTAGGTATTTTATGTGTGTGTGTGTGTGTGTTTTGAATCATGTTTTTATTGAACTTGACCATCTGATTCACAGGATTGAATCAAATTGATCAACTCTGATGCCATATTTGATGCTATTAAGGGGGGGGGGGTGAAATGCTATTTCATGCATACTGAGTTTTTTGCACTGTTAAAGAGTTGGATTCCCATGGTAAACATGGACAAAGTTTCAAAAATTAAGTTGTACGTTTGAAGGAGTATTTTTGTTCCCAAAATACTCCTTCCGGTTTGTCACAAGTTTCGGAAAGTTTTTTTCGAGTATGGCTCTGTGTGACGTTAGATGGAGCGGAATTTCCTTATATGGGTCCTAAGTGCACTTCTGCTGGAAGAGCGCGCGCTCCCGTATAGCAGAGCAATGAGAGCACAACAGACTTCACTGATCAGAGCGAGAGCGTCGCGAAGTGTCACAAAAGGAGTGTGTTTTTGGTTGCCAGGGCAAGACGACCCTGCACAGATTACCAAAAAAAAACAGCATTAAGGGACCAGTGGATGGAGTTTATTTTAACAGAGCATCAACAGAGTTGTGCAAGTGTTTGTGTTTGTTCCCTGCATTTCGAAGATGCTTGTTTTACAAACAAGGCCCAGTTTGACGCCGGATTTGCACATCGTTTATTTCTTAAGGATAATGCAGTCCCAACAAAAAAGGGTCACGATCGTGTGTTGGAACCGCAGGCGCTGAGTAAAACTGCTTCAAATATCTCTGTGTTGTTAACTTAGCTATCAGCGCGTAAGCACATCAAGTAAACAACATGCGATGTTGTCATCAAACTGCACTTTCCACATGTACAGCTTAAAAAAAAAAAAAAAAAAAAAAAAAAGAAGACATAAAGTGGAACTTAGTCATTTTCCAAAACCGCTAAGCAAATATATACAGTTTCAGTACATACCATAGAGACGTCGTTGCTGATGCTGCTCTTGTTAAATTTCAGCCTCTGGATCTGATTCTGGATCATAAATATACGGCTGAATCTGACTGTTATTCATGGTTTGTTTTGGATGATGTTTTTTCCCTCACAGTAATGTCACAGCTTCCAAACGCTCTCAACGCAAAAGCCTACTCGCGCTCGTGATTCTTTAGCTCCGCCCACACATCACGCCTCCAGCGGCTCGTGTTTTTCCGGGAAAACTTGGTACAGACTATCTTTCTCTTATGAAAATAATAAAACAAAAGACTTTTTGGAGTTATGAAGGATGCAGTACTACTCTATAGGTACTCAAGATTAACAGGATATTGAGTGAAAACGAGCATTTCACCCCCCCTTTAAGCATCTCATGATCAGCAGCACTCATACTTAAAAGAACTGATTGTGAACTAGTGTACAGAATAAATTGTAAATATACATACAAGGACACTTATGGAAGTATATTTATGCTTTTTACATCTCACAGTTCCAAAATTCGGAGAAAAAAAAGTAGGAATTGTGAGAGAGATAAAAGTCATGATTGCAGGATTAGATTCATTGGACTTAATTTAAATAAGTTCTGTTAACTCAAAAATTTGTTGTAGTGAGGTGAAGTTAAAATGATTGTGTTTTCTAGTTCCCAGCATGCTTTGCTTCAGAAAACAAAGAAAATAAATTTAGAAATTAAGTGTTATTTTGTGTGTTTTTACACAAGATTAACATAGAGGGACATAAGTTAATACATAAATGTTGTGTTATGTTAGATTTTACAAATCTAATATAACACATGTTTATGTTATGTTGGATTTGTAGTGTTACCGTTGTGGTGAAGAGTAGAGCCTGTGGTTAGACTGAGGATGGACAGCAAAAGCCTAATTTTGAGTGTATTTCCCACATTATAGGAGTTGAAAACTAGATAAAATTATGAGTGAATTACTCCCTAATTATAAGTTCAGAAATATAATTATTTAAGATAACTGAGATAATTTAAGGCAACTGGAATTAAATTTTTTAAGTTTATGTAAACTTAAAACATTTAAAAACATCACTTAAAATGGAAAAAGTCTGAATTACAAAATGTAAACCTAGAATTAAAAAAAAAGTCATAATTGTAAAATTTTAAGTCGGAATTCCAAGAACAAAAAGTCATGACTGTCAGATTTAGAGTCGGAATTCTAAGAAAAAAGTCATAATTGTGTTATGTAAAACCAGAATTCGAAGAAAATTGTGAGGACTGAATTGGGAGATTAAAAAGTTGCAATCGCCTTTTTAAACATTTTATTCTATGGTGGAAATAAACTTCCATAGACTGTCCATAAAACCCTCTGACTGTCATCATCTTTTCCAGTTTTAAACATGACACATAGCTTGACTTTGATGTTTTTAGCCACGTTAACAAATGTAAGATTCTATGAAACATTCATCAGAGGGATGCCATAGCTCTCTGATCCGGCACAGGGCTTCAAAACAGGAAGTGGGGGTCTTTATGAGCCCTTGTAAAAACAGCTAACAGCTCGATGCAGATTCTGGTTGCTGGGGTGAGACCCGCTGGAATGCTGCTTCATCATAATGCGGTGGGCTGCAGTCAGCGTGGAGCTTCGTGTACCAGTGAATCTAATGTCAGCTCAGCTTCACCAGCAAGGTTTACTGTGTGTCCGTAAAGATTTACACACTCATTTACATGGGTTTAGATACTCACTGCTGTGGTCAATTATAGAGAAAGATAATTATAAGACTGTTAAGTGTCATAGTTAATATACTTAAAATTAATCTCTGTATACTGAGAAATTGTTTATAATCATCTTGGAATGTTTAGAGAGAGAGAGAGAGAGAGTGTGAGAGAGAGAAGAGAGAATCAGTTTAACTATATTTACAGCCTTTTATTTAGAATTCAATTTTAGAATGTTGGATCACCGCAAATATTTCTAAAGTCAGTCCAAAACAAATTCCTTCAAGGAACAGTTAACCCAGATATGAAAATTTAGTCATGAGTTTGTTTCTTCATCAGATTTGGAGAAGTGTTGCATTCCATCACTTGCTCACCAATGGATCCTCTGCGGTGAATGGGTGCCGTCAGAATGCGAGTCCAAACAGTTGATCAAAACAACACAATAATCCGCAAGTAATCACTCCAGTCCATCGGTCAACATTATCATTGAGACACTTTTAACTACAAACTGTTGCTTTCAATAAAAAATATCATAGTCCGTATTAATCTGTTTTCTCCAGTGAAAAGTGAATCAGGGAGAAATATGCACAGATCAAGCACCATTACAAACCAAAACAGTCCCAAAAAAGTTTTAAACAAATATTTGGCTGGATTCTGATGTGAGAGTACAACAGTTCATTAATTCGTTTATTAAGAAAAACACATTGCATTTAATGTACATATTTACATTTAATCAGTTCTTGCTTTCCCTTGGAATTGAACCCATGATCTTGGCATAGCTAGTGCCATATTTAAAATCACTGTGCAGATTTTCTCTTAAAATCAGTGCAGGAAATGTGGAAAAAATGACTCATAAAACAATTATCTTTTATGTATTTCCTGGTTTGAATGTGCATATACACTAGAGATACACAGAAGTAAGTTAATACACAACTTTTGGAGTGATCAAAAAATGTAATTCAATATAATACTGGCAGGATCTGCAGGCCAAAAGTATGTGAATACCCCTTCTAATGAACGGTTTAGAATATCCCAGTAATCCAGATCATAAATCTTTATGCTACACTGTGCAATGACGTTGTGGGCTTTCAAATTTGTAGAAACCGTTTAGAAAAGAGTATTTTCTGCACGCTTAGAAAAAAAAGATAAAAAAGCTTAAGGTACATTTTTCTACCCTATTTACCCCTAAATGGCAATGGAGTCTGATTCACTGTCCCAATATTCATCACAGAATGTGTTCAGCATAAGAATGGAAAATGTGATGTTTAAGTTCAGTTTAAGTTCATCACGCAGTCACACACACACATGCACTTTCCTCAAGTTCAAGTTCGCTCTGCATTAATATTTAAACATTCAACCTGTTGCTAAACAGTCTCTCGCCAGCCATAGTTTGATAGTTAATCATTCAGCAGCATGTTAGTAAGAGAGATTCAATGATCCATTATTATCTTGACACACTGAACAAAGAGACTACAGTTCAACAGAGATTAAGATTAAGATAAAATTGTAATTCAAATATGCACAAATATTAAGTACAGCCACAGTAAGTTGCAGATAAAAAAGTAAGAATATAAATTGTAGGCTATAGTAAATGTGCAAAACGAGGAGAACTACATTTTCAATCAATTCGTTTATTCAGTAAGGATGCATTAAATTGATCAAAAGTAGCTATAAAAATCATGATAAATCAAGCTAGTAGCATGCTAAGACATATTAAAACAAGTTAACATGTTAATTCATGCTAGCAACATTGTGTTAGAGATGCTAAGAGATGTTAGCAATATGTAACAACATTTTATTTCATGCTAGCTATGCGTAAATAATGCTAACAATGTGCTAAAACATGCTAAGACATGTTAGCAATATGTTAAAATGTGTTAATAACATTTTAATTCATACTAGCAATGTGTCAAACATGTCAACAATGCATTAAAACATGCTAAGACACGTTAGCAATATGTAACAACATGTTATTTCATGTCAGCTATGCGCTAATAATGCGAACACTGTGCTAAAACCATGCTAAGACATGTCAGCAATATGTTAAAATGTGTTAAATAGCATGTTAATTCAAGCTAGCAATGTGTCAATCATGTCAACAATACGTTAAAACATTCTAAGACACATTAGCAATATGTAACAACATGTTAATTCAATGCTAACAATGCACTAATAATGCTAACAATGTGCTAAAACATGTTAGCAAATAACTTATCATGCTAAAACTTGTTAAAACATTATAATCATGAAAACAGGTTAGCAACATGTTAAAACATGCACATTTAATCATGCTAGCAATATGTTAATTCATGCCAGCAATTTGCTTAATCATACTAACTACATACTAACATTATGTTAGCAACATGTTAGTGACTTGAATGTTAAACATGTTTAACATGTTAAAATTATTAAGTTAAATATTCAAGGTTCAAGCTTTTCAAAGTTATTTCAAACTTTCAAACAAGGTCAAGCCAACATCACCATTTGTTTACAAACTTTACTCATCAAATTTTAAGTTGTAATAATATTTCCCAGTTTTACTGATTTTAATGCATTTCTGATCAAATAAATGCAGACTTGGTGTAAAATATGATATACCTACTCCAACTTTTGAACTGAATTGTGTAGTGATGTATTTAATATTCACAAAGTGGTCAAGATATGAACACATCAAACAATTTTTTTTCTCTAGATTATGACATGCATTGTATGCTGACGTCTGAACTTGTCACTGCAGGATCAGTTCAGTCTTAACCTCACATACTGTATCTAAACCTTTGCAGAACTTGCTCAACAGAGTGGTGAATAATTCTTGCGTTGCTTATAACAGTGCTGACTGATCTTGCATTGCTTATAATAGCCTTGTATATATAGCTTATAATAGCCAAAAGATGTGTTGCATGAACATTTTCTGCAGAACCGAGCATTCAACTTGCAGCAAAAATAGGCTCCACTGTAGAAGTCTGCCTGCAGTGCTGCTTTTGCTACGCTGTGCCGCGCTGCTGTAGTCTGGTAGCACCAGCACCATCACTTACTGCCACAGATGTGAGATACTGTGAAGGGGATTTCCTCTGTCAGTAAACACGTCCCACTCACTCTCTTTTTGAGTGACTATGTGTGTTTTCACCTTGATGATTTGCATCACTCAATTTGTCTGTCATTCATCCTCCCTCTTTCTTTTTCTCTAGCTGAGGGTGTACATGCATGATTTGACTCAGTCTTAGTGTGCACACTAAAATGGCAGTGGGGAAGTTTCTTGAGTTGTGCATGTTGGTTGCGAGCCTGCACTTACTGTGGGTGAGCACTCTGTGTGTGTGTGTGTGTGTGTGTGTGTGAGGGAGAAAGAAAGAGGGCTATGAGGAAGTGACACATAGAGACGCTCTAAAATAACATGCTCATGTGGTGCCCATAAGTTTCAGCTTTTGTGCCATGACTGACACAGGCAAGTCTGAAATGAGCAAATTTATTATGTATAAAATACATATATTATGTATTTATAGTATGTATAAAATTCCATATACACCACACATACTTGTGCAGTCACCTCAGAAAGGCAGAGCTTTTAAAAACTGGCATAATATGAGTCATTCTCGTGTCTGTTTGATCATATGTGATGTGCAACACAATATCTGATCCATTTTTTATTTTTAACTTGCAGCCTTTTGTACTGTTTTTGGGAAACGGGTTGTTTAACACAAAATAATATTGTAGAGGACTTCGTTTTACACATTGGGAATCGGTTGCATTGTGAAAAGTAGACAATTATATATATGATATATAAAATGCAGTCAAGTGAGGTTGAAATACGTTGTCTTAGAGGTGAGACAGGTTAAATACTACCATAATTTTGGGTTTATTTATTATTATTTTTATTTAATTTTAAAAAGAAATTATTACTTTTATTCATCAAGGATACATTAGATTGATCAAAAGTGGCAGTAGGGTAATGATTCAGCTTTGTCACACACACATACACACACACACGCGCACATATATATATATATATATATATATATATATATATATATATATATATATATATATATATATATATATATATATATGTAATCTATTAAATTCAGCATTGGTGAGCATAAGAGGCTCATTTAAGAACATTTTAGAAACCTCACTGTCGTCAAAGCTTTGAATGGTAGTAATGGTAATGAAGTATTTTAATAAAGGATTATAAATACATGATAACATGCACTTGTGTAATGTTCACAATGCAACCTCAAATATTAAGATTGTACACTCAGTTTTGATTTCATGTTGAATATAAGTTACTTCATGGTTTCTACTCTTTATTTAGCTGCAATGGAATGGCAAAAGTGTGTATCACAGAGTGACATCATACAAAAATCTAAATGCAACATACGCTGTACTAGGACACACACACACTAACACATGCATAGATTTGGGAACAGCAGGATTAGGACACTTGGGTGGTTGTTTTCTTTTTTAGAGGCACAGTTAGTCTCATGACCAATCAGATCGCTCGATTCCTCCACTGTTTGTATTGTGTCCTCTATGACATCACCAGGGCCATTCGCATACCTGTGCTGTCATTGGCTGGTAATGCAGAATCTGCTGACCAGCTACAGAGATCACAGCCAGTGACATCATCAGCTGGAGCTCAACCAATAATAGTGACACTTACAAAGAAGAGAAAACATCCTACTCAATACCACTAATCTACACACACACACAGGGTTAAAGTATTAGATACACCACCCACCCAAAAATGAATTTGGAGAGTGATAGAAGAGGTTAGAGAGGTCATTTGATGCCAGGGTTTGTTTTATTAGTTCTGTTCTCTCTTAAAACATTGATGAAAGTAAATGTCAATTCCTCATTTTAATCTCTGCTTTAGAGACAGATTAAACTGTTTCTAAATTACTGTCTGTGTTCCAGATGGACTCCTCTGACAGTTCAGCTTCCCCTTTCTTTCCTTGCAGTATCACATTGTCTTTCTGTCTGTCTGGATAGTTCTTCTTTCTGTACAGGCAAATATGCTCAAGTTTATCTATATGAATAGTTTTATTCAGCATGGATCCATTAAATTGTTGTTGCTTTCTATTCCAAATAAATTCTGTTCTTTTAAAATTTCAAAGGATCCCAAAAAAAAAAAAATCACTATTCCACAAAAATCTGAGCAGCGATTTAACATATTAGAATGATTTCTGAAGGATCGTGTGACACTGAAGAATGGAGTAATGATGCTGAAAATTCAGCCATGCATCACAGGAATAAATTACATTTTAAAATATATTAAAAATAGAAAACAGTTATTTTAGATTGTAAAAATATTTTACAGTTTTACTGTTTGTACTGTAGGCCTAAATCCAGAAAATCTTATCTAACCCCAAACTTTCGAAAGATATCATCATCATTTAATTCAATATAGTGCAGAGTGCACTTTCACACATTTTTAAATAACATCTGTGGTATTTCTGCTCTAATTATGCATTTTGGTGGGTCACACCATGTGTCACATTTTTTCATATATTACTTTCAAACCACAGTTCAAGACTCCTGCTTTCTGTTCCACTCCATTGTGCTCCGTTGAATACAGGTTCCTTTAAAAACTTAAAATATGTATCAACTGAGTTTTTACAAGATTTAAAAAAAAAACATTTCCCCTGGTTTTCTCGATGATATGCCTCAGCTGAAATAGCCTGCAGCGCTTCAGAGGACACTGAAAAATAACTCAGCAAGACAGGCTCTGTGTGAAATAACCCAGAGCGTCTCCCTGCCAGCAGGCTCATCTCTATCACATCTAAACCAGGGAATGCTTTATATGCTTCATTTAGGGATGCACGATATTGGATTTTGGCCGATATTCGATATGCCGATATTTTCAAAATAATTTTGGCTGATGCCGATACCGATATCGATTTATATACAAATTTTTCGCCTGATATATTTAAACTTTAATTTTACTGAAGAGAAATCCATGTCACTTGGAGAATATCGGTTTGGCTCATCGGCAGAAATATTCATATCGGACGATACCGATGATGGTCATTTTAAGCTTTTATCGGCCGATACCGATGTTGTGCCGATATTATCGTGCATCCCTAGCTTCATTTAATAGTAAAATAGCATGTTGTTTTGTATCTGCGTTGTAAACACTCTCTGTGTTGTACCTGTTTGTGTGGTTGAGTTGAGACAGCGCTGCAGGTGTTTCAGAGCGATCGCTTTCCCACGCTGATACAACACTTGGCTGATACCTTGCGACAGCATGGCCCTGTTACCCTCAGCATGGAATTCATATCAATTAATAATGTTCAGTCATTTTTAAAACATGGACGTGTCATCGTGCAATGCACAAGAAGCTGAAGTTTGAGAGCGGCCTGCGTCAGCCAGGAGGCTTTAGGCCCTAAATGAAATGGGTCTTTGAGCCTTTGCCAAGAAAAGCTGGCATTTTCGTGGTTGCTTTCACTTCTTCTTTCTGTTTTATGCTGATACAGCCACCTCAATAAGTTTTTAAAGGGTTTCACTTTGAACAGCATCTACTTTATCATTTATTATTTTTGCAATAAATGCAATAAACTTAAATGTTATCCACTTATAATAATAATAATAATAAAATACACACACACACACACACACACACACACACACACACACACACACATATATATATATATATATATATATATATATATATATATATATATATATATATATATATATATATATATTATATAACGTGCTATCTAATGCAGTGACATTCATATGATTTGAAGTGTGGTCATTATAATTAGAAATTAATTAAATTCATTAAAATAAATTAAATAAATCCCAGTTGTTTATAGTATTATCCAGTGCAATGACATTCATACATTTTTATTTGGTTGTGTTCAATTTGCAATTGATTAATAAAATAAATATATGCCATTTTAAAAAAATGTATTATATTCATACATTGTAAATGTGGATGTGTTCAATTTACAATTAATGTATTAAATAAATAAGAATAAATTAAATGAATGCCATCTTTTAAAATAGTGTGTTATCTAATTCAATGACATTTATACATTTTAAAGTGTGGTCATGTTTTAAATAAAATAAAATAAAATAAAAGTCATTTTTTCATTTTTTTTTAAATAATGTGTTATCTAATGCATTGATATTCATACAACTGTAAGTGTCCACATACTGTTTGGGATCATTTTACAGTTTTTGCATTCCCTGAACATGATAACATGACAAATGAATGGAGTTGAGTCTGAAACATGGCAGTTGCAGGGGATTGTGGGGTTGTATATTTTATCAGTCAGTGTGTCTGTGGCACTGATAATGTTTTCAGCAGAGAGCAGAGGGAATGATGGAGGAGCTGCAGGAATGCAGGACTGTGCTGGTGGAGCTCTGCTGTGTTTATGTGGCTGTCGATATCAGTGACCATAGAGATAAACGCAGTATAGTTTGTCGACCACAGCCACAACAGGAACTGATGAGAATGCCACACACACACACACACACACACACACACACACACGTACCTGAGCATCTGCCACACTAATGTTGCTTTACAAGCTATTCGTCAATAGTTATACTACACTAAGGATATGAAGGGGGTAATATCTTTAAATATATGACTGTTTTCATTAATTTAAATACAATATTGATACTTTTAATGACCAGTGATGCATTAAATTGATCAAAAGTGACAAAATAAATCATGTTTAAATTACTTAACATTAACATAAAGTTTTCCGCATTAATAAAAAATGTTTCATGTGCAGCAAATCAGCATATTAGAATGTTTTCTAAAGGATCATGTGACTCTGAAGACTGGAGAAATGATGCTGAATATTCAGCTTGGTGTCTCAGTAACAAATTACATTTTAAAAATATATTATACCAGAAAACAGTTATTTGAAAAGTATATAATGTTTCACAATTGGAATTTTGTTTTGTTTAAATAAATGGCCTTTGTGAGTATAAGAGACTTCTTTCAAAAACATATGAAATCTTAACTTTTTAACACTTGTGTGTATCAGTATTTATAATTATTATGAAACATATTACCAGAGCAGAATTTTCTGAATTTGACCTCAGATTGCACTAAGCAACTGGGATTTTTATTAATTTGAGAGAATAAAAATATTTGACTTTTCCCCAAATATCGATACAGATTCTTTCAATATTGAACTTATAAATAAATCAATAATTTAATATTGATAACCTAATGCATCTAAAAACTAGTCATCCTAATTTATAAAATAAAGTTGAAAACAGTAGCAAACTTGGCCAAACTACAAAAAGATTAAATGGCTCAGATTTAATGTTATTCATTCCATGAACCATCCAGATGAATCATTAAATCATTCAGTGAGAAGGAGGAGAGTTTTTGATTATCGTCCCAGTTCACTCATCTGCGTGCACATTAGCATGTGACATGAAAACAGAGATGCAGTATTTTTGTCTCACTAGCATACTGGACTACCATCACATGTCGTTGTACTTTAGGTTAGTCACTTTTTCAACAGGGTGCCTCACTCACACAAGACCTTTAGCAGATTCATTCACCTTGTCACATGTTGTCATAATGTGCCATAAACTGTGACAGATTCATATTCAGAAAGTCTGAACTGAACACACACACATACCAAAGGACACAGATACTTCTGCTTTTTTTTTCCGGATGTGTTTATGCTGAATCCCTGTTCCTTAAAAACACACACTCAAGAGAATTTCAGCCTTCACCAGGCCTTACATGGTTCTCAGTGTGATCCTGAGCTGTGGAGTGTTTTCACTCCATTACGACAAGGACTTTTCCTGAATAGCTGAACTATTGAGGTTCTTTCATTCAGAATCCTCTCCTTATCTGTAATTAAAAACCTTTCATTACTCTAAGTGTTTGCCTTCCCTTTAGTCAATAATGGATCTAGTTATAAATGCGTAAGCAAGTTTCCCATAATGCAATTCTGCTTTATTTGCAAGTGTGACAAATGTTTTCTGAACAGTTTTTATGCAAAACTGTAGAAAAATTCAGTTCAAATGTATTTGTATATCACCTTTCATATATACAGTCTTGTAGAAAAAGCTTTACAGAAAGTGCAAAATATTTAGCATTTTCTGAAGAATGTTTGTAACCAGACCAGACTTCCAAAATATGGGGAAAAAAATACTATGGAAGTCAATGGCTGCCGTCCACAAGGGCATGCACTGTATACTGTGCAGTATTCAGTAAGTATGATATAGTTTCCATTCCAACACAGTCACGGCCGTCTTTTCTCTATCTGTCCCTGTCTGCTGCTCTTTGCATGTTTGTCTTCAGACTTCATGATTGCATCGACTCCCCCCGGCGCTCCTCAAATCCCTCCACACTTTAACAGAAATGCACTGCTGCAGTAAATCACTCAATACACAGCCCAGCTCGCTCTGTGCCAGATCTGTGTGTGTGGATGGAGAATTCTTGATGAGGAGATCCCAGTCCCTCACCGCATGGAAACTAGCTTTACCACTGACGCCATTATTTGGCCATTATTTCAACATGCAGCTTGAGAATTAAACAATCCCAGTTTTTTCTCAGCTTCATGAACGTTTGGATTTAGTAGGTTTTATTTTTTTCCTTGTGTAATAAAAACCTCATAAGAACTGCACAACACCTTTACACCTATTGTTAACGAAATAGTCCTCCTGGAATTAAACTTCTTTCATTTATTCAGCCTCAGGTCATTATAAACTTGTATGACCTTTTTTTATTGTGTAATTTAGAAGATATTCTGAAGAATGCTGGTAACCAAATGTTTTTGGATCCCTTTGACTTCAATTGTATGTTCAATTTGTTTATTTATTTATTTTTACAAACATGCAGCTTTTCACTTCACAAGATGTTGACTGATGGACTGGAGTGCTGTGGATTGTTTGTGGATTATTGTGATGTTTTTATCAGCTGTTTGGACTCTCATTCTGACGGCACCCATTCACTGCAGAGGATCCACTGGTGAGCAAGTGATGTGCAGTAGTGCTACATTTCTCCAAGTCTGTTTGGATGATTTTCAACAAATTCAAATTTTTGATTGAACTTTCCTTTAATACAGATGACAAACCATATTTAAGACTTTCTTTTACCAGTTGTAAATGGAGACTTAATATACAGAAAGACAGTGTACCTGATGTCATTACCTGTTTCTGGATTGAGTTAGTACCAGAGTAAGATTAGGTTCTCGACCGGCCCCAGAAGGCCCCATCTGCCTCCTCCAGATGAAGCACACATCAACAGCTGTTCACCGCTGACTTCTTTAAAGTGCAGAGAGCCAAACCATGCATGCAGCTGTAAACTGCAGCACACTGTCTGAACATCTACATTAATTAAAGATAGTGTGTTTTTAGTTTATTATATATTATTTATATATACTGTAATTCTTCTAATGATTAAACAATTGTTACAAAGTATATTTGTTGATATAAAATTAATGTATATATAAAATATCTGTACACTATATTTTAAATATACATTAATTGCATGACTATATAAAACATTTAATTTACTAAAATATAATTCATATAAAATATTTAGATAAAATATTTATAAATAAATTATACATATAGTTTCTAATACTCGCCACGGCTGCATTATTATTATTTTTATTTATTCATTTTTTTAGCAAAAATGCAGTAAATACAGCAATATTGTGAAATTTCTTACATGAAACGTTAAAACTACTTTCTGTTATGAATATATTTTAAAATATTATTTATTTCTGTGATGCAAAGCAAAATTTTCTGCATCATTAAGAAACATTTATTATTATTATTATTATTGTTGAAAACAGTTATTAAATTTAATTTTATTTTAATTTAATTAAACACATTTTAAGGAAAGATTATAAATGTCTCTACTGTAACTTTTGATTAGTTTAATGCATCCCCATTTCATTCTTTAATTTTTTTTTATTTTTTTTATGGTATAGTGTCTAAAAATGGACAACAGCATATATAAAATGCCGTAATATATAACTAAACAATCTTGTCGCTCATGGTAGATCTGTCTGGAAAAGTTTATATATCACAGTTAAATAATACATTGGCACTAAATCCATTTCTCTTTACAGCAACACTGTGACCTCTAGCAATAAAACTGATGTAAGCATAAATAATATGAAAGCGAGAAAAGGAAAGAGTCTGTCAGGACCCACTCAGGGTTTATTCCTCATCATCCAACACCATCAGAAACACCACAGCAGCTCTGAGTGAGTATCAGTATTATAATGGAGCCATTCTTCTTCCTACAGATCAATAAAGTATTCATCATGTGATACAAGCTAATCACAGCACTACTACAGCCTCCTTTAGCCATAAATAGAGATTGCTACCCACAAATACACAAATTACACACACACGAGACCCTAGAGTTCTCTCTTTTCTTCTTCAGTGTCAAATGGATAGACCCCATGTGGGAAGTATTGGTTCTGTCTCCCACAATGCATCAGTGTTAACCACCTACGGTTAGACAGTAAGTAGCCACCCAAACCTTCCTGTGGAACACTACAGGCTTCCATGTGGTCAATACACCTCTTTAAAGCCCACATCCTCCACTCCTGATGGTCGAGTCAATCAAGCAGATCAAGAGAGATGACAGTTTGAGACAATCTGACAAATGTGGAGGCAGGATCTCCTGAGGGACATAGCTTCATAAAGGATCTATTGTTTTATTTCCGCCTCATTCGTGAACAACACGCTCTGTTCTCTCAGTTTTGTTCATGAAGACAGTTGTTCAGTTCATTCACAGATGAGATGTCTGTCTCATGCAGCGTTACTCATTTAGACTAAAAACACAGACTTGACTGAAAGCACATATTCTTTGAGTAAGGCTGTCCAACCATGAACTGTAATGTTCCTTTTACATGTTACAAAAGACTGTAAAGCAAGAAAAAGGCACCAAGGTAGTCACATTTAGCAGCATTTAGGAGTCTTTACGATAACTCTAATAAACTTTGAAAACCCATTCCTGTCACATAAGAAAAACAAACATGCTTTGGTGAATCATGCAATCAAAAGTCTAAAGTACGAGATTAAAAAAAAAAACATAAAAGAAACCTAATTATGACAAAAACAGTCTTTATTATGACATAAAATGTCCAGCTTTTTCATAATTATGACTTTTAAAGGTTTAAAGTTTGAGACCTGGTCAAAATTATGACAATTCTACGCAATAAAGGTAAAAACTTTGACATAATTTTATCTCATAATTTTGAAATCATCGCATATTTGACTTCATCTCAAATATGACATATAGTTATGCCTTATATCTTATAATGTTGATTTTTTTTTTGCCATAAGTGTGGCTTAATTATATCATAATGATGACTTTAACTCTTAATTTTGACTTGCATCTCATAAATATTACTTAAAGTTCACAGAAAAATAAAATTAGGCTGTGTTTTACTCACCCCTGAGGCATCCTATGTGTATATGACTTTCTACTTTCAGACGAATCCATTCAGAGTTATATTAAAAATCGTCTTTGATCTTTCAAGCTCTATCATTGCAATCAGCGGGAGTTGCATTGCTGACCTCATCATACATCATCTGCCCATAAATGCTTCTGTGTAAAACTGTTGGCGCAAGCTAGATTCAAGTGATTATTAAGTTTTGAATATGGACATTTTTCTTACAAAAACGCATCGATTCGCTACAGAAGGCCTTTGTTTTCCCCCCAGAGCCATGTGAGATACTTTTTTATGGATGGGCGCATTTTATTTCACATCTTTTGGACTGAAGCAATGCAACACCCACTGACTGCAATGATAGAGCTTGAAAGATCAAAGACAGAGTAAAATGCAGCCTAATTTTCATTCTTGGGTGAACTAACCCTTTAAACTCATAAATAATGATAAATAATGATAAAACATTTTATGATTATGAATTAGTTTTATAATTTTATAAACATCACTTTCTCAGAATTTCAACCCTTTATCTCATAAATATATAGTATATGATCATTTTACTTTTCATTTTATAAATACAACAATCCTATGTCATAATAATATGATTTTCTAAATCAATGAATACGAGTTTATATGAATATGAACGAGAAAGTATTAAAATGAATGAAAATAAAACAAACAAAAAATATTTTTTGGTCTTTTCTTTTCAATGAGTGGTAACTACACACTGTCACGGTATAAAAATAGGAAATATATCTCCTAAAATGATTTTTATTTTGTGTTCTACAGGAGGGAAAAATATAAATAACGATATGCAGGTTTGGAATGAGGAACGATGGAATGAAGATTTCTTCGGAATGATAATTTCTGTTAGATACTGCCCCCACACAGACTTTTCTGTTTGCAGAACAGATGGACATGCTGCATATGTAGCGTTCTACAGATAAGGTTCTACATACGTACCTAGTGCTGTCTTCAGAAAGCATCAGGCAGTAGGAAGCTCACAGACAGTTTTGGAGCAGAGCCTGATGTTTTACACTTCTTTCTCATATGCTCTGCTCCTCTTTCCTTTTTTTTTTTTTTTTCTTTTCTTCTTTTCAGCACAAAGTTTGTGTCTGCGAGGCGGCACGCTGCCAGATCTCACAGCTGCCAGAGCGGGAGGGGGTGTTAAACCGCCACACAACTGGAATGCAGTCAACAGTCGGCTCCTCGGGCGTCTGTGACGTCACAATCAGGCATCTGCATCGCTGGTGCAATAAACCTTCACCCTGACCAGTCGTTCACTCTTTTCAGAGTAAACACAGCACACTGCACGTCTCAAGTCACTATATCAATATCCAAAACCCAAGAGCCTTCAAGAGTTCAAAACTCTAGAAATTCTGGCAACTTGCAAAAATAAATGCATGATGGTTTAATGTTGGAATGAAGAAATTGAGATGTAGATATTAGTAAAGCAATGATACCGTTGTAGTATAAAATTAAATAATTTTTATTAAAGACTTAATTTTTTCAATACAGTGCAACATAATTATTACAGTATATTTATTTTGTTTAATATTGATCACAGTGTGTGTGTGTGTGTGTGTTCACAGCTCTGTGTGTGTGCATTTCGGATGGGTTAAGTGCAGAGCACAAATTCTGAGTATGGGTCACCATACTTGGCTGAATGTCACTTCATTAATTATCAAAATGGTCTTTTTTCCCCATTTTAAACATATGAACAAAATTTGCCTTTTATAATTAAAATTTTCTGTCATGGTATTGACTTTTATCTCATAAGTATTATATGTCATAAATTAATAATTTAACAAAGCATTTTTTTCTTAAGTGGCACAGTGCAACACCTCATTCTGAAACCTGGCAAACTGCCAAAAAAAAAAAAAAAGGTTTCATGGTTTAACATTTAAAAATAAATAAATTAAGATGTAAAATTTTTTACATTTATTAACATTACTAAATTATATTATTTTTATTAAATACTCAATTTTTTTATTTTAACATAAGTACTATATATGTATTTTGTTTAACATTTTAATAATGTAAAAAAATCTGAATAAATATAACCATTTTATAGCCATACTGAATTGACTAAAAACAGTGGGAATGTGGCCTATGAAAATTGAAGTCTAAAGAAATGTTTTAAAACTCTGTTGACTTCATGCTTTACATGTTACCCTTTGGAGTTATCATCAGGAAACATGGTGTTAGCTTTCATGATGATACTCAGCTCTATATTTCTTCGTGGCTCGGTGAAACACACCAATTTGAAAAACTAATTGAATGCATAGTCGATATAAAAAACTGGATGATTTCTGATTTCTTAATAATTACTAAGAACACTGTCTAAGACTTGATGGCTGCTCTGTCAATTCTTCGTCATCAGTTAGGAACCTAGGTGTGCTATTTGATAGCAGTCTTTCCTTAGAAAGCCACATTTCTAGCATTTGCAAAACTGCATTTTTCCATCTCAGAAATATTTCTAAATTACGGCCTATGCTCACAATGTCAAATACAGAAATGTTAATCCATGCATTTATGACCTCAAGGTTAGACTATTGTAATGCTTTATTGGGTGGTTGTTCTGCACGCTTGGTAAACAAACTACAGCTAGTCCAAAATACAGCAGCAAGAGTTCTTACTAGAACCAGAAGTATGATCATATTAGCCCGGTCCTGTCATCGCTGCACTGACTCCCTTTCAAACATTATATCGATTTTAAAATATTACTTATAAAGCCCTGAATGGTTTAGCACCTCAGTATTTGAATGAGCTCCTTTTACATTATAATCCTCTACGTCCGCTACGTTCTCAAAACTCAGGCAATTTGATAATACCTAGAATATCAAAATCAACTGCGGGCGGCAGATCCTTTTCCTATTTGGCGCCTAAACTCTGGAATAACCTACCTAACATTGTTCGGGAGGCAGACACACTCTTGCAGTTTAAATCTAGATTAAAGACCCATCTCTTTAACTTTAGCATACACATAACATACTAATATGCTTTTAATATCCAAATCCATTAAATTATTTTTAGGCTGCATTAATTAGGTGAACTGGAGCCCGGAAACACTTCACATAACACCCGATGTACTTGCTACATCATTAGAAGAATGGCATCTACGCTAATATTTGTCTGTTTCTCTCTTGTTTCCGAGGTCACCGTGGCCACCAGATCCAGTCTGTGTCCAGATCAGAGGGTCACTGCAGTCACCCGGATCCAGTACGTATCCAGACCAGATGGTGGATCAGCAACTAGAAAGGACCTCTACTGCCCTGAAAGACAGCGGAGACCAGGACAACTAGAGCCCCAGATACAGATCCCCTGTTAAGACCACGTCTCAGAGGACCACCAGGACAAGACCACAGGAAACAGATGATTCTTCTGCACAATCTGACTTTGCTGCAGTCTGGAACTGAACTACTGGTTTCGTCTGGTCAGAGGAGAACTGACCCCCAACTGAGCCTGGTTTCTCCCAAGGTTTTTTCTCCATTCTGTCACCGATGGAGTTTTGGTTCCTTGCTGCCATCGCCTCTGGCTTGCTTAGTTGGGGTCACTTCATATAAAAAGAAAAAAAAATATGTTGGACCTTTGTTAAGCCTTAGTATAATCTCATTTTATTATTTTTTGTAAAAAAAAATTCTATATAGAGTCTCTCTCTCTAAAAAAAAAAAAAACATCTTACTTTTTCTAGAATAAATAATTATTTATAAAATGATTCAAGAAATCTGCTAAAAATTCCTGTATTTTTTCATATTGCAATACTGCAATACTGCAGAAAAACAAACCGTTGCAACATCAGTTTTTTTATTTTATTTTTTATTGTGTAGCCCTGCGTCATCTTTAGACCTTTGCAAATCAAGCCAGAGATATTTGCATTCCAAACGCATCTGAAACAGTGTAGACATCTTTCTCATACAGCCACGAGAATTTGTAAACCTCTGTGGTGACGTACAGCGTGCGTAGAATTGAAAATAAATCAATGGAGGAACGTATGAAGGCCACTATCTTTCTCTCCGCATCCATCTAGGGTCTGGAAGTGAAGTGTAGTGGAAAATCTTCCCTCCGTGAGCCTCCAGCGCTGTGTGTGTGGTGTGATGTTATGACAGCTCTTACAAATGAACATGCTCCCCTTTTCCATACAACAACACTTCATAGTGACCACGTCCTGTCAGGCTCCATGAACTACTTTTATGGCTCTTTCATGGAGTTTTTGGTCCTTGCTTGATCGCCAGGGTTAACTGTGAACTGTCTCTGAATAAAAATAAGAAAAGTTTATATTCCAAAAATTAAAAAAAAAGTATCCTTTAGAGAAAAAAAAGAGAAAAGACAAAAGACAGGAGGCTGAATTTTCATTCTTTTAACATTTTAGAAATAACAAAAACACATTGCTGATGAATTTACTATGATATATTAATTCAGCCATGGAATAAAAATATAAAAATTAGCAACTTTTTTTATCTTACAATTCAGAATTTTGTTCTCACAATTGCAAGTTATAAATTCATAATTCTGAGTTATCTCATATCTCATAATTTTGGCCTTTTTTTTCTCAGATATTTTTTATTATACCTCACAATTCAGTTTTTGTTTTTGAAACCTAAATACAATTGGCAGAAGATAAATCTAAAGTTAGGCTATAAACAAAGTACATCTCAGTCGCACAACTTCAGCGTCACCAGAATTATGCTTCCGATGACTCGTTCACGCTTTACTTAAAATCTGCCATTAGTAAAGATGGAGTTAGAATAGTTTCAAGTACACAATTATTAACACAATGGGGATTTAAAACTGGACTTGTGAGTTGATGAGTGTATTTGCTCAGTGTGATGACTTTTACTGTCTCCAGCTACAAGTAAATCTTAAGAAAGGGCATTACTATATTTTATGTCATAGAATAAAATGTGAAAATATATTGAATTTGTGTCCACCAGAGACCTTTGTGTCAGACATTTAACCAAAATAATAATAATAATAATTAAATAAATAACTATAACAAAACTGAATTTGGAAGTGAGCTAAAGCAGAGACAAATATGTTTTGATGGGTTAATTTTGAGTTCATCTGCTGTCAGTGTACAGTTATGTGCTTGGCACGATGCCTTGAGGAATCAGCTTTGCTAAGGACACATGTGATGGTGGAACAGATCTTGGGTTTTCTTAGGCTTGATGTGTTGAACAGAAAGTACAACAGTAGATATTTGAGTGTATGAGTAAGACATACTTTAACAAGTAGACTAATGAGTATTTTTACTAATCTGTCAAGTTCTTTATCACTGCATAAACAAGCCTTACCCTTTTCGTAAGAAATGAGTTGTATTTCAGGCCAAGTGTTGGATAAAAGTTTGATCAAATCTACGGCCATTCTGAGACAAATGTTTCTGGCATGCTGAAAGTTTTTTTCTTTTTGGGGGTGGGGGGGTGATTTGTTGTTGTTATATTTTTTGTTTTGTTTTTTTTACTCATGTAGGTAAATGATGTCTTGAATCTTTTGCAAGATATTCACATGAGCAGAAACAAAGAAAACAAAGGCCTTGCTTTATTAGCCCTCTATGGCATGTATTTTTCTTATATTTACCCATATTTATTTATTTTTAGCATTGATCATGTTCTTTCATTGCTGTTGATAAATTATGATCAAACTGAAGGTCTGATCATTTGCAGTTTTTGGTCCATTACATCTTAAAAATGACTTTCAAATATAATACTAAATGGTTATGATTAATCAATTTCCCCCCTATAATTTGCTAAAACTTTTCTTAAACTTTGCAATGAATTCATGTAGAGTATGTGTGTGTGTGTGTGTGTGTGTGTGTGTGTGTGTGTGTGTGTGTGTGTGTGTGTGTGTGTGTGTGTGTGTGTGTGTGTGAATCTCATTATCTTCTCTGCATTTCTGCATCTGATTCTACTCTCAAACGGATGATGTTAGGGCAGGATCTGAAACATGAGGAATAGGATCATACTAATAGTGTGCTTGGAGTGAGGCCAGTGTCCAGCTCGATGCTGCAGTTTATTAAGGTCATGTATTATAATAATGACAGTGCTGAGGAATTTTTCATGATCATATGTCTATGTGAGGGAGATACCTGACAAAATCAGCGGCTCTATTGGTCTGCACTATAATGTCTATAGAAATATTCTACTCTCATCTGAAAAAGGGAAAGGAAATGTTGGTTGAGACATTAGTTGAGCTTAGGCTATCAAGTTTTGAGCAGTATCACAATTTTCACCTTGTTAAAGGATAGACTTTATGTGTGCAATTTGTATTAATGAAGTTGATAAAGAGATTACTTTTATGTCATATTTATGACTTTATCTCATAAATTCAGCTTCTCATCTCATAAATAGGACTTTTTTCATAATTATGGCTTGGAATAAGATAATTTTTAGTTGTAATTTTATCAATATGACTTAGCATGCTATAATTTTGACTTTGCATCTCATAATTTTGGCTTTTCTCATAATTAAATGAACCCGCTCATAATTATGACATAATGGCAAAAGTATGACTTCATGCAATTTTGACATTTTATCTCATAAATTTGACTTTTCGCATAATTATAAATTACTTATCTCATAATTATGACTTTTTTGCAAAAGTATGACTTAATGCCATAATCAATACTTTTTATCTCATAACTTTTTCTTCATCATTAAATGATATCAGAATTACAACTTCTCATAATATCTCATAAATGACTTTATGCCATAATTTGACATTTTTCTCTCTCAGCATTTGAACTGCTTTACATAATTCTGACTTTTAATCTGGTAAATTACTTCTTGTCATAATGTAATTTTTTAGGCCACTCTTAAATGAGCATAACTCAACCAGTCAGAATGAAAGCTGAGATGAAAGTGAGTTCAAACTACACTTTAAATGTTCACTCAAGCATTCATTAATCAGTGAAAACTGTAAAAAAAGAAAAGAAAAAAGAAAGACAAAAATTGTTTCTGTTGTCCTCTACTCCTGGAGAATGATTTATTTGTATGTCATGACTCATGATACATATCTGGATCCCGTCCCAAACCTTTCAGACACTATCATTAGTACAGATGACAGCAGGATATATAAACATCTGCTCTGCAATGCATTTCATTTCAAAGAACATTCACTTCAAAAGTCTTCAGAATGAAGTCAAATATCAATAAATAATCAGTAGATTGACATTTTGATGTAAATAACTGTTAATTAGTTTCAACTCAACTGAAAAAAGGTAATCTACTTTATTGTGTTGGTAAAGAAAATCCTTTCTTGTGTGAGACTTGAATTTCTTTAAATCTCTATTTAGTAAATTCCTCTTCCTGTCATTCAAATTCATACTCATCTTGTGGGGATTTTGCCCAGTCCTTCAGAAAACACATAATGTCACAAATACACACCGGTATTTGAGAATTTCAGTTTTACACATCACAAGATCTACTACAGATGAATCACTCAATTATGTGCCAATGATGAGTCATGAATGTCTCTGAAATATCAGAAGGGACTTATATGTGTAATACAGGTCATTAAACACACACACACACACACACACACACACACACACACACACACACAAACTGCTAGTAAATGGAATGAATAATTACAGAAGAAATGGGAGGGAACACATTTAATGAATGTGAAATTCTTAAGTATAAAGACTGAAATAGCAAAGAAAATTATAAAGAAAACATTTCTTAATTTTAAATAATTTGCTTTGATGAATTATTCACAAAAAAAAAAAAAAAAAGGTAAGTTAAGAAAGTTAACAGTAAATTTGAATTTTTATGTTGAATTCATAACATCTAAAGCATAATTTGGTCTGATTGATGTCAAACTTTGCCATTAAATGAACCATTTTTTTCATAATTAAATGATCTCATTAGTCTGGCACACAACATTTAGTTTTCATGTTTTAAAATGTTAAAGTTAAAAATAAATGTATTAAATCTTAAAAAAGATCAAATGCCTAATAAATATTAAAATATTATATTAAAATAAATACACTCTTAAAAATAAAGGTGCTTAAAAGATTCTTCACAGTGATGCCATAGAAGAACCATCCAGTCAAAGGTTCTTCAAGAAACCATCTCTCTCTTACCTTTTTATAATCTGAATAACCTTCTGTCATTACAAAGAACCTTTTGTGAAACAGAAAGGTTCGTCAGATGTTAAAAATCCTTTATTGAACCATTTAGACAAAAAAAGGTTCTTCTATGGCATGGTGAAGCACCTATATTTTTAAGAGTGTATATCTATAAATATATATTGGTACATAATTACACGACTTTAATATTATACATTTCATGTTTATAATTTTTTAATATATAGATAAATACACACATTATTACTTAAGGCTGACACGTGATTTTGGGAATAAGTACAGAAAGTCTGGGGGAAAAGAAACTGACGTCTCCATGACTTCCTGTTAAAATCCAATGGCCCACAGCTGCATGGGAAGTGTGTGTGTTCATCCTCAACCTCACAGGTGCAGTGACATCACTTCCTCTTTGCACGGACTGTTTCCGCAGCAGCAGCCTTTTCCTGTCCCAGAGAGAAATAAGGAAACCCATCCTTATCCAGCAGAGGTCAGAGGTTTGGGGTCAGAAGAGGGACCAACACACAGTTTCTTTCCTCTATGTAAGTCTATGGGATATTTGCCCATTTTATCATACACTAGTTGATGATTATAAATCTGATCACTTAGTAAAGTACAATAAGCAGTGTGGGACGAGTTACATGCTAAAAATCGAACAGTGTTGGGGTTTTGATCAATAGTGACGCTGGCCTTAGCAATCATCTATAATTATGCAGTATGAGTGGTACGTGCCCTGTACACACTCCAAAACCATCCAAACTGTTTGAAGTGATCTAAGCATGTAGAAATGACACACAGTGTCTGTGTTGAGCAACTGTGTAAAAGGCATGTTGAAACAGATCTCAGCAGCCCTGTCATTTCCCATCTGATTCTGTGGAAATGTGTCATCTGGCACATGACGCGATGCCCTTAGGCTCTTATCTTAATCACAGTGTGTACATTCCTTCACAGATCTTTCTCAAAGACATGCTTATCTGCAGCTATTCAGGTTATCAACTGTCTGCTGGCTCCTTAGCTTCCTTAGCAAACTAATTGCATTTGTGTTTCACCCTGATCCAGGTCTGTTGTGTTGTGGTGTGTCGTGTGGATGAATGTATAGGACTGAGCCATGCGTTGAATGTTAAAGAGCTGTTTTGAACAAATTTAAGCAACATTGTGGAAAACAGCAGCTGCATGTATTTTTTTATTTTATTTTTTTGGTGTGATGTAATGTTCATTATGTTATAATATCTTAAAACGTTAATAGCAAAAACAGTTATAGATAGTCTTTTTCAGTGAATTCAGCAATGATTGACAGATTATTTCATGTCATAATCAAAAATATTGATATAAAATGTATTAAATTATTGTATAAAAATAAATATGACATTTGAAACAATGTATTGCTGTATTGGTTTATATATATATATATATATATATATATATATATATATATATATATATATATATATATATATATATATATTTATATAATTTTTTTTTTTTACACAAATTTAAGGACACACACAGACAATAAAATGTATTTTACATAATTTATACATAATACAATTTCAGTGTATTTTACTTCTTGCATTTAATTATTATTATTATTATTATTATTATTATTATTATTATTATTATTATTATTTAACTTGTCAAAAAAAAAATGGTTGAATTAAGACTTCCTTTGATTTCCAAGTCAATTTAGAACAAATTCATGATATGCAATCAGCACTATTAAATGGAAAAAAATTGCCTTTAGTTATGCTGCACAGCCCTAATGTTGTACTTTGTTGTCTGTGTGTGCATGACTATTATGAATTAGTGAATCAGTGAACACAGGGTGCATTTCCTGTTTCATAGTCTTGTGTGCTGTGTCACTTCCTGTTAGGAGAGGATTTCCTGTTAGCTGACGGATGGTTTGGGCCTTTACAGCTTTACTATTTACTGTTATATTTACTACACTTTGCTTTGAGTGCTCCTGGTAAGACTGGTATGGCTATTTAGAGTTAGTGAGTAATGGACAGGAAACTCAAATCTCACAGACGCACATTAAAGAGGGGACTCAACTCATATCTAGAGCTGGATATCAATGAGACCTGATGGTATTTATATGAGCAAACACCTCACACTTTCCTCAGAGGTTTGAAGGTGCTTGGTAAGGCTCCTGCAGGTCTGGGAATGATGACCCCGATCTTTCATCTTAAGGAGAATGGACACACACACACACACACACACACACCTCTTATCCCTGCCTGTCATTTCCACTGGCATGTGTGGAATGAACAGTAGAGACAGATCGAGACTGAATGACAGACAATGTGAAATAAGGCTGTTCAGGTTAGTGTCAGATCAGAATGTGTTTGTTCACACTTTACAAGCTTCCCAAAGGAGGTTTACACAGCGATGTCATGGAAGAATTTTTGGTTCCCAAATGAGTCTTTCAGTGAACAATCACTAAAACAACATCTTTTTCTTAGTGTGAAGCACATTTAAAGGAATATTTTATCAAAATATGATAAAATATTTGTATTTGTGTTAATTAACTGAATGACAATATATCGATGACAATAAATAGCCTTTATTTTCTTAAAGATAAGCATCAACAAAATGAGTGTATATTGATGGATCAAGGCTTTGTATTGCCTGTGTGAAATATCAAGCCCTCCCCTGACCTTTGACCTGTGGGTCCTGAGGTTTGTGTGGTGGTGTTGTGCACCGCCTCGCACCCCTGATAACAGCCATCAGATAAGCACACTGAATCCCAGAAGCTTCACCTCTCATACGAACACCACACACGAAAGATCAAGTGTGCCATTGTTTGAGGGTTTAAATATCTGCACCAGCTTAATATGCAACGATGCCTACAAATAAGACTATAGTCGCTTGATTTCCATGGAAAGTGTAAACACTGTGTCTCTATGGCATTATCACAACATTGCTCTGTTTGAGCAAACAACATGAAACTGAACTCACATGCCATTTGACTTCCTCAATGTGACGTTTTTCAGAGTAAAGCGATCAATGGAAAAAGGTGTAGAATGAGATGTGGCATGTTATATTTAGGTTATTACAATATCTGTAAAAGAAGCATTAACAAGTGAACTATATTTAGCAGTGTTATTTTACTATTTCTATACTCAATTATATATATTAATATTTTCAATTAGCTTTTATTTTTATATTTTAAGTTAGCATTTTAATTTCTGTCTAAGTAATTATGCTATGTGCTTTTGTAATATTTAATAGCACTAGTTATAATGTTTCTATTTTATTTGTAATATTTATATTTGGATCTAACTTATTTTTATTTCGGTTTTAGTTTTAGTAATTTTAGTACAATTTGAGGTAGATACCAAAATAACATTTTCATAAAATATATTTTATTTTGTCCCAACTTTTTTTTCCCATAGTATTCATATATATATATATATATATATATATATATAATGATATATAATGTCCACACGGTTGCTTAACAATATTATTTAAATATTTGTTGATGCAAATTTGAGTAGTATTAAAATGCAATATTATTGTTGTAACATTAATATACCTAACTAGCTATTGAAAATGTCTTTTTAGAAGTGCCGTAAGTTATTATATGTTTATTATTAGTATTATTTTTCCCTTTGTAAAAGCATGGAAAGATGAATTTTTGGCAGTAAGACCAGGCAGTCTGTTTTTCAGAACATTCCGACTTCAGCACCTATTTTCCTCGATGACTCTCAGTGTAATAAAAAGCACCACAGCACTGTCATCACACCCCACCTCAAGACTGAAACACCCCAAACACCCGCCGCCATCTGCATCAGCTCACCTCACACACCAGCACATTTACCTCTGACACACTCATTTACAGTCTCTGTGTGTGTGTGTGTGTGTGTGTGTGTGTCTGTTTCCTGGACAGCCTTGTTTGGTTCTGTTTAAACTGCATCCTCTGATCTCTCCTGGGGGTCAGTCAACACCAGCCATGGTTAAACACCATGATTTTACCATGGTTAAAGGCTTTTCTACTGAAGGTCATGATGTAAAATTGCATTTTAATCACAGTAAAATCACTGTAATGCATATTTTGTGTTGCTCACTAACTGCTTTAATAAAAAGGCTTACTGAATACTGATAGTACAAATATTTATTGATCACTGGTGTCTTACACTACATCATACTACCATTGCTGTCCTTTTATAAAAGCAACCAGATCACATCATGACTAACAACAACCTTTAACCACAGTAAAATCACTTCCTCTCGTGACTTTCAGATTAATTCTAACCGGCTTAAATGTGTCCTTTTAGACATCAATGCGCTTTCAGAGTTGGTTTCTGAACTCAGATGAACTCTAGTGTATGGTTCACAATTGCTATAATAGCTGCCTGCCCAACACACTACATTTACTGTACTACAAATAACAGTAAAACAGGCATCTCCTCTTCCTGAGCCCTTTCATATCCTCAGAGGTAAAGAGCTGACGCTATTCCAGCTCAGATCAAACACTCAAACATGTGCAAAAACATCCATGAAGAGCATTTGTGAATGATGCATGCCGGTGTGAACGTCACAGACGCTGAGCTGCCATGATTCAGATCACAGATTCATGTGTGAACACGTCTCTTCCAGCAACTGATAGGAACCTGATAAGACATTCCTGAGAGAAGCAGAAGTCACACACACACACATATCGCCTTAGAAATTTACCAACTGGATTCCTTGTGGTCATAAGATGGAATTTGAATGGGAATGAAATGAAGGACGCTGAGGATATGTCATCCTCCCTCAGGCATGTGAGACAGGCACTTCCTGTTTCCTGTAGAATGAGATGCTAGTGTCTTGTTCATGTTTCGAGGGGCCCGGTGGGGAACCCACTTCCTGTGGCCCAGAGGAAGGATGGGAGGATAGATGGATTGGAATGGAGCTGACAGATATTTCTTGGAGATGTCGTCTGAGAATCTCTAAGCAAAATCAGTTTCTGTACAAGCTGAATCAGCTGTGATTCACTGCATATTTGAATAATGTTTGGGAATCAGGGTTGATGGGAAACCCAATAATGTGGTTTACTGTGTGCCAGATGACTGAGCAATTTATGACATTTCTCAACACAGATTTGCGTAAAAATATGTAACTGCCTTTAACCAAAGTAAAAAATTGAGTAATGTGTTAATAAAGTGATTTACAGTATCCTACATAAGGAGACACCTGGAATAACACAGGATTTAATGAAGAGCTCAGCCAAAAATGAGTCATCACTTAGCCTCATCTCGTTCCAAAACACAAAAGGACATTTTTTCATCAAACTTCACTCAATTTTCCATAAAACAAAACACATGCAGTGACCAGGGGCTTCCAAACAGCACAAAACTCCATAAACCGTCACTGGAAAATTATGATTTTTGGCACAAAAAAATCACTATTTTCGAAGTTGTAAATAAAACACTTTAAGATTATTAATTTCTGTACTCTTTCTGTAGTATTTCCGCTTAAACATTTCATGTTTAATTAAAAAAAAAAAGGTTATTTAATATCATATTTTCTGCAAGTACAGTATTTTAAAATATACTTTTAAAATTTACATGTGCACATTCTATAAAAATACAATTAAGTACACTTGTTTTTAACAAGGAAAAGTGAATGTTTTCTTCCATCTGTGACTGTTATCACACACTGAAGGTTCAGTGGTGGAGTCTCAGGCAGAAATCAGCTGTATCTAACTCCTAAATAACACAGTCTGATTGAATAACCTGGGTCAAGTATATATTTTTTTTTAAGAGTTCATGCTTCACTATCAAACACACCACGTCTCAGATAGCTGAACATGATTCTACACACTTACACACACACAGAGAGGATATGTTGAAAGTTGGGATGTCTAGATTTTCGACTTGACCTCTGTTTCACAGGTCTGGGTTTCCCATCATTTACTGCTTGCTGAATACTGCCAGATGCTGAAATTGCTGCTGTGGAGGTTTTTAGATGCAGTTCTTTCTAGTTTTGGAGTCTGTAGCTTCTCATTCTCAGAATGTTCTGGCTAATTTCCCTCAAAGTTATGATCAATGTTACAGTAACATGAATATTTGTTATCTGGTCTTTAATAATGTTCTCAAAACCTTAAGATGGAATTTCAGAGCATTCTACTTGTTTCAGAACATTGAAAAGTAACGTTCCCATAATGTTTTCAAACTGAGAGTTCCGTTAAGGTCCTCTCAACCAGGAATGTTTTTTTGGAATTGTTCACAAAAATGAAAGATATGTAGAAAATGTAGATATGCAGGAAACATTCAGAAAGTGTCAAATTTCATAGCTTAATAGGAACTTTAGCAAAATGTTTGCTACATCCTGAATTTGTGTGTGTGTGTGTTTAAGAGGACATGCTGCCTTGTTAAAACCCAGGATGTCTTTCTACTTCCTGCTTTGAAACTTTTTCAGCCATAAAGACAAATAGCACCAGATGTGTCTAGCCGGACACCACAATCTCTCTCTGTCTCTCTCTCTCTCTCTCTCTGTGTGTGTGTGTGTGTGTAATCCAGTCATGTAAATCATGTGATTACGCTCCTGATGTACAAATCACGTCTGCTTTTTTTTGTGGTTAATATACGTGAATGTCTTATGAAATGAAATCATAATCAGATTATTACACACACACACACACACACACACACACACACACACACACACACACACACACACAGGATGCAGGATACAGGATTACTTTATTTGTCCCTTAGGAAATTTGTCTTGGACAAAAGGGCTGCCACATACAAGAATACATAGAATTATAATACAATAAACACACACACACGCGCACACACACACACAAAACAAAGTGCCTTCACTGCAGTACCTTAATTTTACCCCAACCTTAATGTCATGAGTAGGAGATTAACTGATAAAGGAATGAAAGAGGTTTTACCTATTCAGGTATCATTTCCAGTATTTAGCTGGAACCCATAGCGTGTACCTGAGAGAAGGAGTTTGTCTTCAGAGTACAAGACGTGAGAGAGACCCTAGTGTTCAACTATGGTCTCCTCAAAAAGAGTTTGGAGGGAGGGAGGGACACTTCCTCACCCCCATTACTTTCACTGCTGTATGAAAACCATCACAAATTATATGTTACCAAACCAAGCTACAATTCCTTAACATAATACAATCTCTATCACAGAAAAAAAAAAGACTGCCCTGGGACTAATGTCTATCCTTGTAACACTACACACACACACACACACACACACACACAGATCTGCTTTTCAGCTTGTGCTGACTGATTTAATACTGTACAATACAAACTCTTTGGTTTCAAGTCAACATGAAAATTCACCCTGTTTCACCCCAACATAAAAAATACCAATAAAAATCTGTCATTCACGCACCACAAAGTTGTTCCAAACCAAAGCCGCATGACTTTCTATCTTCTGGATTTTAATTCATTTCGCTGGATGCTCTTTACAATTGCAAAGAATGTAGACTGAGACTTTCAAGCTGCTACAAGGAAAGTAAAACCATATAAGTGCCATAAAAGCGTTCAAAAGACTTAAAAAAAATAATAATTCTGAAATCACATATCAAATGCCATTGTTCACATACTCAAAATTTACTCATGAACCAAACCAAACCAGCTCTGAGACAATGTTATACACAGCAATATATACATTTCAAAAGATAGAAAGAATATCCTTTAAAAAAAAACTTTTTTAAAATTAATATCTTGGGTCATTTTGCTTCTTCATCGAGTAATGTGAAAAATGCAATACCATGAGGCATTGTTTTTTTCTGTTTTTCATGTGTTTCATGTACAACTGTTAGTCAAATTAACCATTTAGCAAAGAATCCACATTTTATTAATGTTTACTCATGAATAAATAGCAAATGTAGGATCTCAGACGTGGGGAAGAGCAGAGCGAGTGTAGCACTGAATGAGGAAAAAAGGAGTGTGGAAGGGTTTCTGTCATTTGGAGGAGGGGAGAAAGGGGTTATTGAGGGCGAGGGATGATGTGGGGGGGGGTGAAAAATGGGTCACGCCGTCGAACACGCTAACAGAAACGCAGCGCTATGGCAACATGACAGCAGCAGACGATCAGTGAAAACGTGAAACTGGAACAGAATGAGAATGAGCTGAAGGAGTCCGGGAAAGAGCAAGTGCTTCTGTCTCATCAAGATGTTTTCTGACACAGATTGTGTGTGTGTGTGTGTGTGTGTGTGTGTAAGCTTCTAAATAAATACTCTCTATAACAACAGTTCAGAAACCCAATAACCGATGCTTTCATCATCTCAGCTAAACCTTTCTATTTTTAACATCTTAAAATACAGGAAAAAATTATATCTATCTATCTATCTATCTATCTATCTATCTATCTATCTATCTATCTATCTATCTATCTATCTATCTATCTATCTATCTATCTATCTATCTATCTATCTATCTATCTATCTATCTATCTATCTATCTATCGGCCTGTCATGTGGGGGTCTATGAACAGTTCTTGAACAAACTAAGCTGCAAAGTGGTTTAAAATATTTTGGTGAGAGTCTGTGGTCTAGATGTGCAAGACTACATATGGTTTAACATGCAGAATTATCTCAGTGAAATGAGATGAAGCACAAGGCCTGACGCACGCAGAGATAGAGAGATGATTGTGTTGTTATGGGTGTGTGACTCTAAAGCTGTTGTGCTTTTGGCTGTCAGTCTGCAAGAACATACACAAACACACACACTTTCATTTTTGCTGTTGGCAGAAATGTTCAAAAATATCACACATGATTTACATGAGCAGCGGCGTACAGTGAAGACCTAACTTAACAGTCTAATTCTTTAACAAGAGAATTGACATGTACAGTGGTTGCAAAGTTATTTGAAGTTAGTAGATTGTCTCATGTGGATTATCAAAATAAAGTGTAACAGATTATTTGAATGTAAGTAAATGTCATGCTCTTTGGACCCCAGATCATGTTGGAGAACATGATCATCAGGTTTTGTTCATGCAGCTGTCATCATAACAAGAGATACAATAAATACAAAAATATTCTGAAATTCAGTGAATCATCAAAACATTTTCAAGTTATGCTTAAGATTGTGGTAGATGTCTCATGTTTTTTGAAGCCCTTTGAATATTACTTATGGGAATAGTTTACCCCCCCCCCCCCCCTCAAAAAAAAGAATCCCAAGATGTAGATGAGTTTGTTTCTACATACACTGCATCACTTGCTCACCATTGGATGCTCTGCAGTGAATGGGTGCCGTCAGAAAGAGAGTCCAAACAGCTGATAAAAATATTATAATAATTCACATGAAATCCAGAACTCCAGTTTATCAGTTAATGTCTAGTGATGCAAACGGCTGCATGTTTGTAAAAAGCAAATCCATCATTAAGATGTTTTAACTTCAAACCTTTGATTCTGGTCAAGATACATATTCCATAATTTATAATAAGTGAAAAGTTCCAACCATCTCCTCTCACATCAAAATCCACTGGCATATTTGTTTCGGACTGTTTCGACTTGTAAACACTGGTTGATCTGTGCATATCTCTCTACTAATTTTTTCACTGGGGAAAGCAATTTTATGAACTATAGACTCATAAGCAATCATTTTAAGCTAAACAAATGCCCTTTTATGCACTGCGTAAAATAAAACCATGTCTGCATTTGAGATCAGAGAAACAACAAACAAGTGCTACTCTACACTGCTCAAAATAAGTGTATGAATCATCAATAGCAAATCCTTTAAATATGTAAACATACTTACAGACTGTGAGTCAGAAGCGCTAGACTGTCCTTGCAGAATGAGGAACAGCCGGGGGCTTCGACAAAGGACGCATGTGACGACACCAGGCTAGACTTAGCTTCATCCACAGTGAAAGCCAATCCGGTGATCCACAGTGTGAAGTTGATGTATATCCTCAGCGAGCAGCACGGATCAGCTCTAGGCATGACGAAGCAGACATCATCCTCTTTTGGAAGGCCAAACAAAGTAGTTTCGCTTTCACAACCAAACACAGCTTCTTCCCAACTTGGTGGCAACAACAATACTACAGTGAGATTAAAAGTTGAACCTTCTTTCTTTGCTTGAACATCTGGGCGGCGTTATGCAAATCTTCCCACACAGTGACGTAGAGATGTGGGGGCGTGTTTAAACGAGGCGTTTTAGAGAGGTGTGGACGAGTGTTAACTTTAAAAGAATATCTCTTTAGATTTGAGACTTTAGTCTTTACAACTTTACAGATTTTCTTTATGCCCCAAGAGCTTGAAACAAAAATTGAAATTGCATCATACGACCCCTTTAAAGAATATGAGTGTGTGAGAAAGAGCAGATGATTAGACTACAGCTGGCACACTGACCCACTAACACTGCAGCTCACACACACACACACACACACACACCTACACTACAGCTGTCTCTACCTCTCTTACACACACACACATATCGACACACTCCGTTTCTCTCTCTAAAGGCTCTTCCCCTCCCCCTCCATCCATCTATTCTAATTCAAACTCTATTCTAAATTACATCCACACACACACACACACACACACACACACACACACACAAAACTGCTTCTCTGGTCCTGATTGAGAGGGAAGAATCTTTCTACATTTGCACTGTCTTAAACTAATTAAAGAATTTAAAAATACATTTAGTTACATTATTAGTCCAGCCCAAAATGAAAAATGTGTCTCTGGAACACACACACACACACACACATACCCTACCAAAAAACTATATAAAAGGATGGCTTTGACTATATTCTAAGTCTATTGAAGTCAATACAGATTAATGTAAAGAACAGACTAAAAATTAAGTTAAATTTTACTTTACATCTCCCTATCTTTGTAAAGTCTTGTTAAATTGTTTGCTCAATAGTATTTAGTCAGTGGTTTCCAGCAACTGTTTGTTTCCCGCATTCTTCCAAATGTATTCTTTTGTGTTCAACAGAAGCAAAAAATTATAATTTAGAGTCACAAGGGTTAATAAATGTTGACACAGCATTAATTTTAGAGTAAACTTTGCTCTAATTAATTTTTTATTATTATATTGATCATCTATTAAGCATATGCAAACTTTCCCTTTTCTTTAGTTTTTTTTTTACAAATAGTTTAGGAATATACTACCGTTCAAATGTCCGCAGTCAGTAGGGTTTTTATTTATGTATCTTTTTTTATTAATTTATTTTAGGAAATTAATACTTTAATTTAGCAAGGGTGACAATAAAGACATATAATCTTACAAAACATATTTTACAAATAAATGCCATGCTTTTGAACTTTCTGTTCATCAAAGAATCCTGGAAAACATTTATCACAATTTCCACAGAAATATTAAAGGGGTGCTAAAATGCTTTTTCACTACTTCAACTTTAGTTAGTCTGTAATGTTGCTGTTTGAGAATAAAAAAGATCTGCAAAGTTACAAAGCTCAAAGTCCAATTCAAAAGGAGATATTTTATTTAACAGAAATCCCTTTTCAAAAACTACTCTGAGTGGAGCCAATCACAACACAGACTGGCCAAGCTAACCAATCACAGCACATTGTGTATTTCAGAAGGCGGGCCTTCATTTGATACAGGAACTATTGGAGCCGTTCATGCCAGAGAGAGGTGTTATAATGTAAAATATGTGAAAAATAATCTGTTTTTCGAACAACCTAGTATGAGAGCTTGTTCTAGTACACCGCCAAAACAAAATCAAGACCTTGTAAAAGAGCATAATAGGACCCCTTTAAGTATTTCAAACTGTTTTTAATATTATACGATAATAATAATATTAATATTTTTTTCTTGAGCACCAAATCATCATATCAGAATGATTTCTGAAGGATTATGTGACACTGAAGACTGAGCAATGACCCTTAAAATTCAGCTTTACATCACAGAAATAAATTATATTTTAAAATTTATTAAAATAGAAAACAGTTATTTTAAACCGTAATAATATCTAACAATTTTTTTATTTTTACTGTATTTTTGATCAAACAAAAATGCTAACTCAGTGAGCAAAAGAGACAAAACATTAAAAATGCCAACCTGTCTCACTTCTTCTTATTATCTCATTATTATCTTATTATCTTATTATCTTCCTTATATATCGGGTCAAATTTCTCAACACCAATTAGATGTTGGTAAGCTGCATAAACATAAGTCATACTATTTTGGTTTCATTATATGTTCTGATTTTCTTTTCTTTCAAATTTCCCTGTAATTTAGCCTGGATTCATTTCCTATTCTCTGTCTTCTCAGGAACATGCTAAATAATTTCCAGTGGACTTTGTTCTACCTAATTCCTCTTAGGTTCCCCTGTCCACCCACCAGGCCGTGGGGGTGAATTACCCAGCAGCCTCGGGCTCATTTCCACCATGTGAAGATCATGGTGTCAGCAGGGATCTTTGGGTGGCGAACACATTCCTGACATACCGGAGGCGGGGGGTCGGGACACTGCATGTCATCCTCACAGCACTGGAGGGGGGCATTAAAACCATGTGGCATTCCAGCACTTCTGCTGCTATAGGAATGTTCTGGCTTCAGGATGAGTTAAGCTCAGCGTCTGTGATGTAATATCGATTAGCACAGAAAGAATGTTGTCTCCCTCAGGCAAAACGATGCATGCACAATAAAGCACTTACAGTAGATATTTTTAACCCTGTAAAGCCTGACATATAAAATAATTGTGAGATTTTTTTTTTTTTTTTCAAATGGAACAATTTATTGAACCTTTGAGCAACATGTTTTTGTTTTGTTTTTTTATTATGAGCTTATATTCAAAAAAGGAAAAGCCACATCAATTTTATTCAGAGGAACAAACTGAGCAAAAATGTACAATTTGGTGCAAATGCTGATATTCCAATGGCCAAAAAGTAAGATTATCTTTATAACAGTATAACTCCTTTTGTTTTATGATTAAAGTGCTGTAGTTTCGTAAACATACTGTATAATGCAATGCCATACAATGATGACAGTGAGACAAACGTTTCTCAAAAGTCTGATGAATCATAATTGATACTCATTTTAACATGACAGTGATTTCCAGTAAATGTTCATCTTGAAATATTACTCTTTTAAAAGTTACTCTTACATTTACATTATACAAGTATAAGTATATAAACAAAGATTTCACAAGAAAAAGACAATCTGAAGGTGGATGTTTTAAATAAATTATACTAAAATATATTTCACTTTTATCTTGTACTAGCTGTGTGAAAACAAAAATGATTTCTTCCTGTTACACTGTATTGCAATTTAAAGAAGTAATTTTATACAAGAGTAGCTCAAGCAATTTAATTACAACTTGAATTTTTACACAACAGCAAAGAAAAGGAACAGACTGGAAACAGAGAGCTGATGTTAGTCATTGCTCAGTGAGAGACTGAGAGTTTAACTTTTGAAATGTTAATATTATCAAACCAATATTAGTTTAATTTTACAGGATGGACTGTTTTTTGCAAACCAGCTAACAAAACATCACAAAATCTTTTAACTCCATTGCTAATACTCACTAACACTGGTGCTGTTACTTCCCTCCAAAATGATGTCACTTCCCATGCGATGATGTCATCACAGAACTGGACTAAAAGAAAGGGAAATTAAATTGGAATTAATTATTAATAACAACAAAATTATCATGAAACATGTTTAGTTTAAAATGTTTAAACTAGAGAAATTGTATGAGAACTTTAGAACAATATACAGACTATTTACTTAACACATATATAAATACCAGTTTTCTATATAGTTCCCAGTAATATAATATGACATGTAAATGCTTAGTTTTATGATCTCTCAGAACATGTAAAGCAACACAATACAAGTGTATTGACAGGTTAACAAATAAATGTTCCTTTAAAGTCTGACGTATCATTTTTGATACATTTAAATGTGATTTTTCCCTAAAATTATGTATGGATAATCAAGTAAACCTGAGTTTAAATAAGTTTATTCTGAAACATTTAAGTAAAAAAGAAAAAGAACCTGGAATATTTTAAATTAATTGCCAGTATTACATATAAGACGTTGCAAACATGACAAGAAAATGTATTCCTTAACCAAAGCAATGAGAAGATTTAAAATTCAACCCTACATTCACTTCATTACCATCACTTGTTTTTTTTATATTTCATCAGATATTAAGACATATGATGAGGATATGAAAGTTTACTGTTCAAAGCATGAATCAAATCCCTAATAAAGCCCTTTATATCAGTAGTCCATGCATCCAGAGGTGTAACGCTGTGGATCCAGTAATCTGCTGGAGTGTGTGTAGCAGTGTGGTTGAATGAGGCAGATGAAGCTCCAGCCCTCTGACACAGATTGGGCGGCGCAGCTGCTGGGTGGAGTCACACAGTCAAATACTCACACTTGTAGCTGTGAAACTCTTAGTTTGGTCTCCCCGCAGAGCCGTGTGGATTTACTACCAGAAAGCAGCTTTTATTCATGTCTGCTGAGCACAGCAGATAAAAAAATACACACACACACCAGGAATCTAAACGCTCGCTCACCATCTCTACTGTGTGGGTTTGAATTTAAGGACCCTCTGCGTTTGTTCTGATTTTATTTTCATTTTTAACTCTTTGAAGAAGACACAAAGGAGGATGGGTGCTCAGTTATCTAAAGGTGAAGCTACAGTGGACGAAAAAGCTGTGGCTGATAAAGCCAATGGTCAGGTGAGGATCTACAAGCACTTTTATAATTAAACTATCAGCTTTCTGCTATGGCTAAATGGGATATCAAAACATTTTTTTTTTACCTTTCAGTTATATCATTTATCCAACAATACACCATTTACAACTTAATCTTTGAATTTGTGTTACATTTTTGGATTATCAAATGTGTGTCTGTGTCTACAATATAATTTCAGTTCTGAAGGAGGCATTTTTATTTATTTATTTTGAGGGTTTGAATTTACATTTTTTAAACCCTCTCTCTTTCTTTTTTTTATTTAAAAAAAATTGTATATTATGTATACTTTTAAACCCATTTTAGTTCGTTTAGTTTGTTATCAAGCAGACTCTGTGGTTGTGTGTTGGCGCTGAAGCTAGCAGTAACCCGAATTGAGAACAAAAGGTTGCAGAGCTGCATAGAAATGATGCAGAGCGCTTCTGCTGATCTGCAAACAATGCAATGCATGCGCGAGTGTCTTCGTGTGTGAATGCATGGACCATTCCTCTGGTACTTCATTAATAATCATTCTACCCATTCCCCTTAATGCATATGCGCCCTTCCCCCTCCATATGGAATAAGATAGCTCTTTTCTTTAATAATCAACTCAGTGCATTATTTTGCATATCTTTGTGCATATGATTTAAACACCCCAGTACTTCCACAGACTAAGTTACTGTATTTCAAGGCTATAGTGCTCGGTTGATACATCATCTGAATGGGTGATTGTCAGATATCCTGTAATGCAAGAATAAAATGGGTGTTTTCGAGTGGGATGTTGTTTTAAACACAGTTTTAGGGTTGCTGTCTCCCGTTTCTTTGTTCTCTCTGGTACTGGCTGGTTTTCTAAACTGTGAATTATATTTAGTGGATCAATGTCGCCTCTAGTGGACGCAGTTGTAATTACACCATATACTTCTGCTTTTGGTTACTGGGTGTTGCTTTTGTCTTTACTGTAATTATGTATAACAATCCTCAAGAGTCTTTTCTGATAGAAAAATATATTGTTTTCTAGATGTCCTGAATTAATCAGTAATTTATATCTATTTTGGCTATTTTAAGGTTGAAGCAGCACTACCATACAGTGATTAGCTGACTGATCTTTAAATCTCAATTCTTCTAATATTGCTGTATTTTAAGGTTTGATTTTACATGAAACTGAGATCTTTTCTTAAACTTGTGATTTTAATATTTATTTATGAATAAAAATAGAGGTAGCCTATACATATCCACTGAAGGATTTAAAAGTACCTACTTGGTATTGGATCGAAAAGAGTGGAACACATTGTGCTATAAACTATACAATAAAAGCAAGCATTTGCTTTTTACTGTGACTATAAAAACAAGCATTTACAAGCATAAACCCTTTGCTTTTCACCAGTGTTGTGTGTGCCAACATGCATTTGGCTTATCTTCCCTCATTCTGCTTTTCTCTTCAGGAAAATGGCCATGTGAAAACCAATGGTGACGCATCTACCAAGCCAGATGGAGAAGCTGTGGCAGCAGACGGAAATGGAACCACGGAGGTTGCCAAGGAGGAGGCTGCCAAGACGGAGGCGGGAGATGGCATCGAAGCCGCCCCTGCTACCGAAGGCGACGCCACCAAATCTGACGGCGAAGCTCCAAAGGAAACCAAGAAGAAGAAGAAATTCTCACTGAAGAGCTCCTTCAAATTCAAGGGCATTTCCCTGAAGAAGAACAAGAAGGGAAGCGAGGAGGCAGCGGAGCCCGCAGCTGAGCCAGCAGCTGAGCCCACAGCCACGCCCACCACCGAAGACAAACCCGAGGAGAACGGCCAGGCTGCTACAGAGACCAAAGAGGAGGAGCCTGCTGCGGCAGAAACCAATGAGACACCGGCACCTGAGGCGGAGGCGGAGCCAAAAGCAGAGGCGGAGCCCAAAGAAGAGGCTGAGGAGCCTAAAGCAGAAGAGCCCGCCCAGGAAACAGAAGCCACGCCCACAGAGGAGACCACACAATCTGAGGAGACCCCGGCTCCTGTTGAAGAGACCACGCCCACCACAGCCTCAGACCCGGACCCGGAGCCGGCTGCAGAGTGACCTCACTTCACTGTGGCAACCTAGACTGTTTATCTTTATCCTTCTTTTCTTTTTGAGATTGAAATATATAAATATATATATAAATATATATAAATATATGAGACTTGAGCCACAATCTTACAGCAATACTACAGAGAAACCGAGCTCTTTCACCATCTTTTCTGCTAACGGTCTGTCCTGTCCGGTGTCTGTGAGCTCCGTGCTGCCGCACGTCTAGAGCTTTTTTTGGGGGGGAATCGGGCCAGGAAGTGCTCTGTGTATGGATTGGAAAGACTGATGGAATTTCCGCCTCAGAGGAAGAGCTGCGGATGGAAGAGTGTGGCTCCCTGTTCACAGTCTTTTCAGTCATTTTTCTCTTTAAACTTCATCTGATCCTTGATTTTTCAGGGCTGATGAGTGAAATGACAAATTGTTCTCTAAGGAGATGGTTACAGGACAATGTAAAACTACAAAAAAATAAATAAAAATCTTTTTTTTTAAGTGTTTGTATAGCTCTACATTCCAATTTTTAGTCCTGAAAACTGTAGGGTGTCAGAAGAACTGGCGAGTGAATAGGTTTTAGTCTTAGTCTGTTTTTAATGATGTTTTACAGTTTTAATCAGATCCAGATACACATTTCAAAGTTTACGACAAAGGGGAAATAAACCACTGCTTTTATCAAATATATATTTTTGTTCTGTTAAGTCTCTGTACATACATTTTCTGACTCTTTATTTTGCTAACATTTCCAGGTGTTAATAAGATGTTGTACAATTAGGCCAAATAAATGTCTGACCCCCTCTTGTGGTTCTTTGTTTTTCTGAAATGGAGTGCTTTTAACAAGAAAGTTATTTAAACCATAACAAACAAACTTCATCTTCAGAATAAGAAGAAGAAGAAGAAAGTACTATACTTGTTTTAATACACACAAAGAAACTGAAAGACTGTAGGAAGTTTTGCAGGACAATCCATGCAAACACATCATTAATGGGATAGATTACTCAAAAATTGTAATTAAATCTGAAATCTGAAGAAAAAAAAATATGTTTTGGTTTTGTCCATACACATGTCAGTTAGGTCCGATTTGCTTCAGAATATTGTCTCTTGTCGTGTTTCACAGAAGTAAGAAAGTCATACAATTTTGAAACAACATGAAGGTCAGTGAATGTAAGAATTTTCATGTTTGTGTGGACTCTCCCTTTAACTAAGTATTTACTCTTAGCTATATTTTACAAGCTCACAACAAAGTTTTTTTGGATAAACAGGATTTCTTCTCTTTGGCAATTTGCCACTCAGGTAAGTCAAATAAACACTCTTAAAGATTAAAGACTTAAATATGCAGGTAGACTACAGCGGGTACAAACTTCAGATATTCAAAGACTGAGATTGTACACTTATGACTGACCAGCCTTTTTAGACCTGAGGCATCCTGCAGATATTATTAACATATGTAGGCTATGTTTCTGGAAATTTAGATGACTTTCTAGTCAAAGTAAGATCCTGCTGGATAATGGTTCAAAGTACCTGAAAATGAGATGAAGCTCCTCTGAGCTGATGCAATTTGTAGTGGATGTGTGTATATGTGCTGTTGTTCTCTAACTTGAATTTTTTTGGATCAGCAGCATTAAATACAGCAAGAAAGTCCAGATTTTGTACATAATGTGTGCATTTAGCAATCAGGGCTCATTCAAAGGTGACAAAGGTGAAGTTGTAATGTAAACCCAAATGTGTCCCGTGTCTTTAGCCATAATGATTGATGAATGACAGGGTTCTAAACCTGCTCCTTCTGCTGGGTCACAGTAGTTACTGCTTCCTTGTGAGTCAGGGTACTTTCAAGGCAGATGTTGAAAGGAATGTGACAGTTAAATCTGACAGCAACATATTTTTTTTTTTTACCTAACCCATATGGTTCCTGAGTTATAATTAAAAAAATATACATTTACTTGTTGCTGCACTGACACAACCTGATGGCTGACTACACAGTTTAAATATACAGGGTTAATATAAAGAACTTTAAGTTAATTGGACATGTATTATTGGAGTCATGGCTGAAATGTGATTATTTTTGTTTTTGTTGATTTGTGCAGATGATGCTTGGACAATGGATGTTAACATTGTTTTGTTATAGCACCACCTAGTGTTTACACACCACCTGCGTAATGTTTTGCAATTATAGTAATGTTTGTTTATACAGCAAAAATCACCAATAGCAAATTGTGCAGTTTTAGATTAATAATTATAATCTACCTAAAACTGCCAAATTCTTTGGCAGATACAGACAAGCCTTCTCCAATTTCGGTGCTGTTAGACACAGATCATTCATGAATGTCATGATGAACTCCCAATATTTTTATATCTTAAGATTCAAAACCCCCTATTACTTAAATAAGTAAATAAATAAAGGTATAGGTTTAGGAGTAAGCTTTTATATAGAAATTAATAAGAGCAAATATTCATAAATGATAACTATGGTTCCAAAACAAGGAATACATTTACAAAAAAAAAAAAAAAAAAAAAAAAAACATGCACACACACGATCAGAGCCACTGAAAAAAATAATAATAATTATATATATATATATATTGGAAACATTACTATTTTTTATGTTTTTGAAAGAAGTTTCTTTTGTTCATCAAGCCTGCATTTATTTGATCAAAAATACAGAAAAAACAGTAATATTGTGATATATTATTACAATTTCAAATAATTGTTTTTAAATTTATTATACTTTAAATTATCATTTATTTCTGTGATGCAAAGCTGAATTTTTAGGATCATTATCACATGATCCTTTAGAAATCATTCTAATATGATGATTCATTATCAAAGTTGGAAACAGTTCTGCTGCTTAATATTTTTTTTAGAACATGTGATACTTTTTAGGATACTTTGATGAATAAAAAGTAAAAAAAAAAAGAAGCTATGTTTTTAAAATATAAATATTTTGTAATAAAGATATACAAAACTGGTCAGTAATTTGGGGTCAGTAATTTTTTTTCTTTCTTCTTTTTAAATAAAAGCAATACTTTTATTCAGCAAGGATGTGTTAAATTGATAAATAAGTGATATTATTATATATATATATATTTTTGTGAATAAATGCAGTTCTTTTTAACCTTTTATTGATCAAATATATTAGACAGCAGAATTGTTTCCAACACTCATAATAAATCAGAATATTAGAATGATTTCTAAATGATCATGTGACAGACTGGATGTTACTTGTGACACTGAAGTATTATTTGAAGTTTTAATAATATTTCACAATATTACTGTTTCTGTATTTTTATCAAATAAATGTAAAATGTGCACACACATTTTATAAATGAGACTCCAGAACATTAATTCCAAATTTCCATGCGTAATGATGAATGAATCCATTTACTGTTATTTACCAACTGTAAAAATATTGTATATTAAGTTACAGGAGTATGGAAGTCAATCAAAGAATAAATAGCCTATAATATCAGTATTTCCAAATGTGTGTAATTCTTTTCAGGCTAGAAAAAAATCATGTACTTACAAGGATCTATTTATTCTTTTTGGAAATTTGGAAATCAGCAAGACAGTATTTACTGTAGGTGAGAATCCACTGACTTAATATTACTCGAACTTGTGGCATTAATAAGAATAACCTAGGACATTTAATGAATAATTTCATAAAAGCATGACACTTTCTTACACTGGAAACAGCAGGCTGAGTAGGGTTTTTGTGGGTTTGGTTTTGTTAATCTCTGCTGATAGATGCCATATATGACACCACACTGGCAGCATTTTGGAGCCGTTAAAAAAAAGTAAACCAAATCTCATAATACAAACATGATACGATTTTTTTTTGGGGGGGGGGGGGGGGGGGGGGTCTTATACTGCTAAACCATTGTTGTTGTTTTTTTTTTTTGTTTTTTTTTTTTTGTATGACATCTGTGTTTTATTTTCAGCTCCTTTGGATGAATTTGCAATAAATAAGAATAATGTTAAACAAATTAAATTAAATATTGAATGGATGTACTGTAATTGCACTAAAAATAGCTAACAACTATCATAAAAATATAATCATCTATCCATCTTCCAAACCTGAAATCCCCATTAATCATTATTTGTGTAAATGTATCACCTCATCTTACTTGTTTTTTGTTTGTTTGGCCATTTCAGCCGTAACTGTTTTCCACTGTGCTGCATTTGGGGCAGCTGTAACCTCCTCTATAAAACTCCTTACCCTAGCACATTTTAATACAGTCCATACAAAATATGTAAATTTCATTATCAAAAAGGAAAAATAACAAACACATATTTCCTGAATACACAAATCAGTTTCTGAAAATCTATAACTTTTTTAAATCAAGCCAAACTTTAAAGAAAGACAAGGAAAGGGCTAAAGAAACATTAAATAACATCTTCATTCAACAAATAATTCCTTTAGTTGCAGAATTATTAGCATGTGTTTGTTATAGCACCATCTAGTGATGGAATTTGACAATATTTTGTGCGGCTTGCCCTCTTCAAATGTTTTTGATTTAAAAAAAATTCACAACACAGATTTATGTGTGTATGATTATATGTTTATTTATTACTTTTAATGTGATCCCATAAAAACAACTGTAAATAGAAACATTTTAGACAGGAAAATCATTTCACAGGAGACATGCACTTAATGTTGTAAACACCCATGGTAATCAAGCATCAATCATCTCTGTCACACAGTCATGCCATTATAGGTCAAAATTGTATTGCTTTTCAGTGGGAAAAATATAATTTATTGGCTTACTTTCACATTCAACACAATATATTTAGATAAAATTCTTTTACAATATATATATATATATATATATATATATATTTTTTTTTATATTTTTTTTTATTTATTTATTTTTTTTTTTTAAACATCCAGGTAGGCTTCATTCTGAGAATTCATCATCACTTGAGCCAGAGCTAACTTTATCTTTAAAAAAAGAAGAAGAAGAGGAAAGAAAGAAAAAAAGAAACCTATATTATTCAAAGGGTACAGAAGGCACAAAACATACTAAAATGATATTTAATGTAAGTTCCTTGTTCAGCAGTTGTTTAATTAAATCTGGTCAAATATTTAACTGTACTGTTGGATTCAATCAAAAAAGGTTCTGCTATAATGAAAATTATTTTAATATTTAATTTTCATTCCAAAACTTTATTTATTCTCGGGAACTAAACTTTCATTACACAAACAAAACCACAAAGACATTTTTCTAAATAGCTTTCATCCACAGAACATCATGAAAGTAAGTAATTACAAAAACTAGGGATGCACCAATCATGATTTTTCATGGCTGATTCCGATACCAATTTTTTTTTTTTACAAGCAAACTGGCCGATTCCGATACCGATTTCCGATTTTTTACAAATCTTTAAGCAACAAACAAGAAAGAAGGAAAGTGTGCATAAACAAGATATTTGGTATTTAATAGGCCAAACTTGCTTTTGGCTATTGAAAACAATAACTGTAACCATCTGAAATTAATGGCAGTAACTGCAAAATAAGTAGCCTACATTCAATACAAACATAGATGGTACAGACATCAGCATTTAGCTTTTGTTTTTGAATTGGGTTGAAACTACATAGAACTGGCCTTAAATATATAGATTAACTGTAACCATGTGAAATTAAAGGCAACAACTGCATAGTTCTACAGTCCAAGCAACACAATCAACATACATTCAATAAGATGTTTCTTAATCAGCATTCAGTATTTAGTTTTTAAATTTGTTTTTTAATAAAATAAAATAAAAAGCTCTTTACCAGTAAGACTAAATAAAAGTATGTTATATAAATACATTTTTCCAAAATGTTAAAATCAAATAATGTTGGTGCGAATAAAACAAAGAGGCAAAGTGTTTCATTCATCCAATAATAAAATAAAAAAATTTAGGGTAATGATTCACATCTATATTTGTTTACTTGAGCCAATCCAAAATAAATAACTTATTGTCTCAAGTAAAAAAAAAAAAAGTTTTAATTGGATTAATGAAACACTTTTTTTAGTGTACTACAGCAGGTGATTTTAAAATTAAATTAGGTCTATGTAATTTTAAGGTAAAATAAAAAATAATCATCCTAATGCATAACTGACGTTTATTTCTGGCTTTTCAAACGTGTATGCAAGTTCTAATAAAAAATAAATAAATAAATAAATAAACATTTCAGTTTTGTCACAGTTTAGTCCGTTTTGTTTCTCCTCCAACACGTGAGAAGATGAGCTGAACATCTCTTCACGGTCTACTCGTGTTCAGGGTGCGGACCGGTACAGTTTTTGCTCGCGCAGCTTTAGTGCGCGCAGGAAAGGGCTCTTATTTGTGCGCCAGTACACCAACGGCTGATCGCTTCCTGCTATCTGTGCCTCAGACATGAAGCTCTGCATTTCCAGTACTGATCGGCTGCCCGTGTCCTGCGCACAGATTTCGAAATACTCTTCCACACAAATGACATAGCGAACGATTACAATGTAGTCTATGCACGCGAGCGAACTTCCGGAAAAATCGGCCGAAAAAAAGAACAAAAACCGGCCGATTGCCGGTCACGTATTTTAAGCAAAAACCGGTCAACCGGTGCATCCCTAACAAAAACACTGTCCTTAAGTCCACAATCCCTTTAATATTTATCTTATACTTACATTTAATTTCTGATGGAGATGAAGATGAAGATGAAGATGAAGATAAAGCTGGTACAGCTGGTTCCACTGGAACCATATAAATATTGATTAAATAACAGAGGTAAGAAATAGAGTGAAGATTAAAAGGACTAAAATTATGAATAATTGAACTAATAATTGAATTTTGATCATTCTATTTCAGTATCTAAATAAATGAATACTCACTGTGTAGGAGCCTGGAAGTTTTGAAAATTTGGACATCAGCAACTATTAAAAAAGATATTAAAGTGAATTATTTTATGGCATAACCCTGAATGTTGTGGTGAAATCAGTTGCTCATGAGCACTCCACCACAAACATTTTACACAAGCTGACAGAATATAGCCTACAGTACTTTTTGGTTCTCAAACATGATATCATGGCACTCAGCACAGGCCTAATGTGCTAATGAAACAATTACTGGTTTTATGATAAACCACATTAAAAGTCCTAACAGTTAGTATTACAATTTATTACAATTAACATTAAAACAGTATTGGATTATAGCAATTTGAAAAACGTGGAAAATATGCTCAGCACTAAGCAAAGTTTATAAGTGTCAGGTTTGTTGTGAAAACATGAAGGAAGGCAAACTGCTGAGAGAAAGTATATGAAAGAATGTATTAATTGGGGGAAGTGACTATCTTCAGAATAGTTTTGATTGCATTTGCGTTTCATTTTCCATTTGTGCAATGCCTAATAAAGCAGTGTTTATAAGCACTTTGTTTACAATTACAGAGATTACTGGGGAAACAGCTCTATTTCTGCTGTTCCATAAACGCCACCTGCTGTCAGACAATTGATTTACATTTTCATTCAGCCTGTCTGTCAGTTGTGTTCGGGCCAATCTGAAAATTGGACTAAATTTGTGTTGTGAACAGGGGTGGTAAAAGTACTCAAAAGTTATACTCAAGTAAAAGTAGATGTATCTAAATAAAAATGACTCCAGTAAAAGTAGAAAGTCCTCCATTCAAACATCACTTGAGTAAAAGTACAAAAGTATCCGATTTAAAACATACTTAAGTACCGGAAGTAAAAAATAAACATTCAAATTATATAAATATCAATAATTAAGCAGATCAGTTGTTTTGGGAGTGATATGCAGTGTTTTAATTGAACAAATGATGAGATTAGATACTTTAGAATTTGTTAGATTTACAATCAAAAGAGACAATGAAGAACCTTATCGCAGTATAGGGATTGAACTTTCAATAGACATGTTCCATAACATCATAGCTGCATCAAACAGAAGATGCGCCAGATACAAGGTAAGACTGTTTCAGAATATCAATGAGGAAGAACCACCTCTTTATAGAGTTAGTTCTCCCAAAAATGAAAATTCTTTCATTCGCATTTTAGGGGCTAAATATCACGTTATTGGTATTGTCGCTTCGAACTGCGGACATGAAAAACAACCACAGAATTGGCAACATTGGTTGGTATTTACTACATAGAGCCGTAATTCACTGATAATCTACACAAAAACGTTTTTTTTTTCTTCATTTTGAAAGCAATTTTGTGTTAGTTGTCGGTGTACTACGGCTCTGTGTAGTAACTGCTGCTCCACCTGAACCAGTGTTGCCACATCCGTGGTTGTTTTTCATGTCCACCGGTCGAAGAAACCCCAATCCCAATAACTTGATATTTAGCGCCTAAAATTTGACTTTTACCAAGGCAACCCTTCCAATAAACGTACATTTTAACCCCGGGAAGCAATTTTTATCGGGGAACCTCCTGGAAACGCGTTTTTGGCTAGTTTTGGACTAGTTTTGAGAAGCAACTGGTCAGGATTTGTTGTGAAAACCTGGCAACCCTGATCAGAACGCATGTGCTGGATATATATAATACTAACTACAGGAGCGTTACTGATGAGATGAGCATGAAAATCGCATTCGACACAGCCCTACTGAAATTTCATTCACCCATGGCAGGCAAAGAAGACATCTCAGCCAATAAGAATCTCCCTTGACTTCAGTGAATTCAAACATATCCTTGAGATATGGGCATGGGTGATCCCTGTCGGGAATCTCGAGATCATTGCGGGCAGCTAGAGCTACACTATCACCTATTTTAGTGATCATCTTCCACCTCGAACTAACTGCTGCGTGAGCGTATGTTGGCAAAGAACTTGCGAAGTCGCAAGTTTTTTCAAAAGAAAACCAAATTTTTCATTGGTTTGTAAAATCATTGTAATAAATACTTGAAGCGAGCATGGGGAAATGTATCGGAGTAAAAAGTAAACTTTGTCTTTAATAAAGTAGTGGAGTAAAAGTGAAAGTAGATTCAAATAAAACATACTCAAGTAAAGTACAGAACCCCGAAAAAAATACTTTAGTAATATAGCAAAGTATTTTTACTTCGTTACTTACCACCACTGGTTATAAATCCTAATTGGTAGATGGAAAACAAGCTGATGTGCATTCAAAAATATCAAGAGTTCAGATTTGTATGGTACACTGTGTATAATTGTTTATGGAGCAAATAAAATACTTATAATTATCATTTTACATAGTTTTACTTAAAAATTATTTAAAGGCTGAAATCTGTATTTGTACATGTAGTACATATTAGTAGATAACTTATAAGTCACCCAATATATTTTTGTTTGTTTAAAATCAGGCCATCATTTTAAATGTTATTTTAATGTTTATGCAAACAAACAAAAAAGTACAAAGTACTGCTTATTTATTTGTTGTTTGTTCTTCCAGTACATTTTAATAATATATTTATAATATTAATAACATTTTGGTCACTATTGTGAAACAAAATATCATATTGTTTCATATACTACATACTTGCAAAAGTCTGAATAGTTCTTGACTTCACCTTTCTTTGATATTTTGCCCATGTGCTCATCACAGACTTTGACCAGTTGTTTTTTCAGCTCTGAGACAGATTCCTCTACATTCTTAAATGTCAGGAGGTCATTGACATCTCGGGCTGAAGTTGTGCACAGATACAGTCCAGACTGAGAACAGTAATTCTGAAATTGGAAAAAAAACAAATAATAATAATAAAAAAATTTATTTTAATTTTTTATCGATACATATGTCCACATTTTGTTAAAAAAAGAGCCTTTCTCTAATTACCTGGAAGAAATTAATGTGATCCTCTGCATGTAAAATTGGCTCCAGTTTATCATTCTCGTGTTTCATATTACTGATCTCCTGCTCCAGTTTCTGTATGTGTTCATTGATCTGTCCTATCTCCTTCTTCTCCTGAGCTCTGATCAGTTCTCTCACCTCACCACGTCTTTTCTGAATGGAGCGGATGAGCTCATTGAAGATCCTGTCACTGTGCTGCACTGCTGCCTGTGCAGAGCTCTGTTACGACAGAAACACAGGGCATAATTAAGCACTTTGATAATAAAACTTCTCACACAATGCTACCAAACATAATATAATTTTTTTTCTTTTCTATTGTAAATGTATATAGCTTTTGTTTGATTTGTTAGGAATCAATTGTTTGATGCCATTTGGCTTTTCCTTTAGCCCCATTCAAAACATTTCAAGTCACATTTACCTTATAAGAATTCACAGCCTTCCCAAATTCCTGGACCTTCTTGCCTATGTCAGTGATTTTCTGAGTGAAATATCTCTTTTTTATATTTAGTTCCTCCTGTGGATGATTTTGTAACAAATAAGAATTATTTGCTTGAGTAACTTTTGAAATAATAGCAATAATTATAAACACACACACACACACACACACAGGACACACATTTTGCTAACTATAAGTAACTTTGCAACTACATGTCAACTATGCTACTGGTCATTAGACTATTAGTACTGCTAGTAGACTGCTTCATATCTGCTAAGACTTTATTTTGATAGTTCACCAACATTCTATTGACTGTACATAACTTTGCAACCATGCCAACTTATTCTAACCCTAACACTGCCTATTAACGGTTTAAATTGACTTATAATTAATTGAAAGTCTAAAGTGAATAAAATTGCTTCTTCCATTTAATTTTACAATGTTATGATGCATAAAATGTATTGTGTCATGCAAACTGTACTTTAAATTTCATTTTTAACTACACACTACTTTTGCTTAAAATTACTGATCAATTTCTTCCCATAGGAAAAAAAAATCGTCTTATACTAATTTAATGGATTTTATAAATTTTTTAATTATATTTTGTGTTAATATTTAGGCTTATATTCACTATATAATAATATATTTTATATCATCACTTAAGTACATACATTATAACATCATCTTACCTGTTTTTTAGCCATTTCAGCTGCAGCTGAGACAGTTTGATGTCCACTGTGCTGATCCCCCATACAAACTACACAAACACACTTCCGGTCATTATAGCAGTAAATCTCCAGCGCTTTATGATGTTGAGGGCAGATCTGCTGCTGTAGATTTGAGGAAGCATTTACCAGCTTGTGCTTTTTAAAAGCTTCAGAATCGTAATGAGGCCGAATGTGAGTTTGACAGTATGAAGCCATACAAAACAGACAAGACTTAATGGCTTTGAGTTTTCTTCCTTTACACACATCACACTTCACATCTCCAGGCCCAGCTGGAACTCCCCGTTTCATTCCCTCTACAATTTCAGCCAGGATAGTGCTTTTGCTGAGAGCTGGTCTTTGGTCGAATGTTGCCCTGCATGTAGGGCAGCTGTAAGCTTGTCTCAAAGAAGCATCTCGATCCCAGCACCCATTTATACAGTCCATGCAGAAACTGTGCCCACAAGTTGTAGTCACCGGGTTCTTGAGCAGATTTAGACAGATTGGGCAATTTAAAGGATTTTGAGTGTCAGAGACAAGTTCTGCCATTTTGATGCTTTCAAATCAAGTGGAACACTCACTGTAGAATATCAGGTGATTTGAAACATTGAAATCGGAGTGGGAGTGGCTCCTATGCAAACATGACTAAATGAAAATGAAAGTAAAAATAATAAATCAGTAGGCTATTTTTTGCTTCTGAAACTTTCAATCTGGACCATCATGAAAAGTATACAAATAATGTAATATTCAGAAACACAGTCCTACATTTGTCATAATGTAAATACACCCTGGTGCACAATTCTCAAAACACTCACACAAGAGCCTGACAAACAAGTTGAGATGATTATGCATGCACATGGTCTCCCAGTAGTGGTAGGCCTATAAAATAAAGTTTTTATTGTGTAGCCCTACTACACAACCAGTTTAACCAAATACAGCCATAACAACTGGAACCTAATGATGTAGAACGTGGAAAATACTTTTAATTTTATTTTTCACTTATTCATTCATTCATTTTATTTTAGACACACATACAGTACACTCGTATTACCTCTGGCCCAGCACCTTCTATTGAGTTATTATTAAATTTAGTAGTTTTATTCTCAAAGTTAGCTTCAGTATAGGGTTAAACAGACTCACAACTTGGCTGGAATTCCACAGGCGCTGGTTTTATTTCCGGTAACACGGTCAACCTCATTACTGAATATAATAAGACGCATATGAGAGAAAGAAATGGAACGGATTTTTTTGCCTGCATATATGTGATGTGTGTAAAGAAGGAAGTGCTCCGCTCACCTCAACAGAAAAAAAAAGTAGGCTGCTCTTAAAGTGACAGTACCCATTCTACCGGATGCAACACAAACACCATGTATTTAATATAGACGTGTCCGAGAGTAATCTGTGATCAGTGAAAATGTTCTTCATGTGTTCCTATCAGTTAATAAATAAGGGCCAAAGAGTTGTCACTGAAAACTGAAAACTCAGACAACTGTATTAATAAAATAATAGCGACGAATAACTGTCTAGAGCTGTAATTTTTAAATAATGCAATTTAATTTACAATTTATTTGATCATTGTTCAAGTTAAATTTTGACTTCTATAGTAGATTTTTTTTTTTTTTTTCAGATATCCAGTAAATCGCTTCCATCAATACCTCCAAAGCTTTCACAGACATACTGTATACCACTTCCTGGATCAGCATTTGACTCTGTAACATTATGCAGTTTTCATTAATGTGCTGTCTATTGCTGATGATCACATTATTTTTAATATGCATCTGTTTACATAAGAGATAGCTTGTTTCTCCGTCCTGTCCACGTGTTTTTTGTTTTGGGGGTTTTGTACTCGTTCAGAAGATGTGTAATAGCGCTCCCTAGTGTATTACAGTGAAAACGTGTCTCAAAACATGTCTTTGGCAGGGAAGCAGTGTATTCTAAATCAGGGGTTCCCAAATTTTTCCATTCCACGACCCACTTAGACAAGTGTAATCTAATTCAATGCAATGGTTAAATAAATGTTCAGCAACTTTGGCAAATTTTTCTCTAAACAGAGATGATACGTCAAGGAAATACTGCAAAATGTTCAATTAACTCTCCGTTTGTGCCCTGCTCACCCTGTACATGTGAAATGTTTTTTTCCAAACCGTTTCCCGAACTAAAAAAGTAAAAAAAAAAAAAAAAAAAGTTCAAACGGATGATAGAAATTAATGACCATGGCCTACCTGAAACTGTTTTCGTAACATTAGAATTTTCTGGTGTATGTAATCTCATGCAGAATATAGTGTATTGAAGTGAGCAAGTTTTTTCTCTTTAATAATTTGGACCAATTGAACCTTTTAATGACATTGCTCTGAGACCTTCACTGTTATTACAACTAGTGCGCACCCATGCTTCAAAACATGCAACGCACGCGGACTTAAGTGCAATTCGAAAATCACACTAAGGATATTGCAGACCATAATTAATGTTGCTGTCACGCTGTTTTGTGTTTATTTGGCTATTAAAACTTTGTTTGATTGTCCGCCGGTTCCCGCCTCCTTCCCGAAGGAGTCTGCCACCGAGGATGATCAAGGCCGTGGGCTGGAGTGTGTTCGTCTGCCCCCCCCGGCAACTCACTCCAGCACTGCGCCTCGAGCATCCTCGGCGGCAGACTCCTTCGCCCTGCTTGATTGCACCGCGGATTCACCCCAGCGGCAAGGGAACTTCAGCAGCGCGCCCCTCCGGCTTCGGCACCAGTGTAACACATTAAAAACTTCACAATCACGAGGAGGAGGAGGCGGGAACCGTCGGACAATCAAACAAAGTTTTAATAAACAAATAAACACAAAACAGTGCGACAGCCCCTCGCAAACGACTGTCGCACACAAACAAAATCAAACACAATATAAATCCCAGGCCTGGTCCTCTCTCGTCCTTCACTGTTGTCGATCCTCTTTTGTATGCTTCTTGTTGAATGACGAGTGGCAAGGCAAAGATCCTTTTAACAACAGTATCTTTACTATGAGAAATGCAGGAGTTCAACATGCAGTCTACAAACTTCAACACCGTAGCACCAACTAGCGCATGAGGATCATAGTCTGCTCAGATATAAAGCTACAGAACACCACTATGTTCTACATCCTCCTTCTTTAAATATGAAAGTTATTCCTTAATGAACAGTTTCTTATATTAAAGTTGACTCAAAGTTTTTTTGTTTTGTTTTTTATAGGAAATGCATTTAACAGATTACTTGAGCTGAGAGTAAAAATGGCATTTAACACAACATTGGTTAACTCACATTTTAATATCAGTTATAATGTCAACATTTATACATTTAACATTTTGTTTCTGAAGTACAGAACTTTCTTTTCTGTCTCTCTTTTTAATTATTTGTTTTTCATTGCAGGTACTTTGGGTTTGGTTTGCAAATGCGACCTGCTCTGGTCACATATGGAGCTGTAGAAAGAACTTTTGTTGAATGTTCATTGAGTGGTTTCTTCTCGGTTCCTTGTGGGGTTCATTGTTCTTGGACCTCATTTGGAGTGGAGAATTTGTGCTTAGATTCAGCAGAGGGGTCTGAACAAAGTGGAGCGACATTTCGCTGTGGTCTAACTTTTGTGGTGGTGGTTTGCTCAGCGACAGGAAGGATATGTTTTCGGTTTTGTCTGTATTCTCTTCCTTCAACCTCAACAAGATATGATCTTGGTTCATCGCAGAGCTGTTTAACGAGTCCGATTCGGTCATGACCTTTGGACGTTGCAAGTCTCACTACCTCTCCTTGTAACAGTGGACGGAGAGTTCTGCTGGACTTGTCATAGTATGTCTTTTGACAATGTCTCTTTTTGAGATCTGATTCTTGACAGCAACATTATTCTTTGAAGATGGCACCAGAATGGACTTGCTGATTGGCAGAGATCTGTCTCAACATTAATCTCTCTGCTGGTGTACCCAGTGTCTGGTCACGTGGAACATTTCTGAGGTTGAGCAAGTTTTGAAACTCATCAGAACCGTCCCTCTTGGATTTCTCCTTTAGATGTTTTGCACTCCGCACTGCCCTCTCAGCTAGCCCATTAGCTTGTAGATATTCAAGGCTACTAGTGGTATGTGTAAAATCCCAAGCAGCAGCAAATTCTTTGAACTGTTGGCTTGTAAACTGGGTACCGTTGTCTGAAAAGACTTTGTGTGGACTCCCATGAACAGAGAAGTGCCTTTTGAGTTTTGTGGTTACTGTACTGGAGGACAGGTCACGAAGCAGATCGATTTTGAACCATCCTGAATATGAGTCAATTAATACGAGGTTGTGGTGATATACTCACTGTGTAGTGATTCTGGAACAACCGTGCTCTGTCCCTTCATGAGTATATCTTCATCGACTGTGAGCTCATCCCTGAAGGGAAAATACTCACTAATTTCTGCTGGCAGCTTTGATTGGCTAGAGGCCCACCCTGACTTGATAATACTTCAGAGATGTTGAGATGTGTTGAACTGACATAACTTCGAAGTCAGCTCCCTCATCTCTGTGTTCGTTTGGTGAGTCTCTAGGGGAACGTGACAATGCGACGGCAAGGAACATATGTTTCCCTTTCCTGTATGTGATTGTGAAGTTGTATTTCTGCAATCTAAGCATCAGCTTTGCTGGAGCTGTGTGGATAGGCTTGTTAAGGATGGTAACCAATGGCTGGTGGTACCGATGTGAATTTGTTTACCATATATAGTCATTTAATTTGGTGCACGCAAATTCAACAGCCAGAGGTTATTTTTCTATCTGCGCGTAACTTACTTCTGTTTGCGTGTTTTGAAGACACGCAGCTCCAAGTCCGAACTGGGAGGCATCACAGGTGAGTGTGACAGGTTTCAGGACATCATAGTATTTCAAGGTAGGTGGACTAGAAATCCTGTGCTTCAGAACTTCAAAAGCGTCTTGATGCTGTTTAAACAAGTAATTGATCATTTCTGTGATTGCTTTTGTTTTTGCTGGGTCAGGTTGTGGTCCCTTGCTTGTGAAAATATGACTGACTTAGCTCACCTCACTAAGGCGGAATTTGCACTTTTGAGGGTTCAGCCTCAAGTTCACTTCACGAGCACGGTCCAACACTTTACTTAGGTTTGCATCGTGTTCCTGCTCGCCACTATCTCCAACGATGATGTCATTAACTATGACTGCGCACGGGTGTCCAGCAAAGATCTGTTCCATAGCACGCTGAAAGACCTCGCTGGCCGAATTAATGCCAAAGGACATCCTAAGAAATTGAAATCTTCGAAATGGCGTACTGAACGTAGTCAAGAAGGAAGACTTGTGGTTGAGCAAAATCTGCCATAAGGAGCTTTTTGCGTCAAGCACAGAGAATACTGTGGAGTTTGGCATCTGCTCTGCCACTTCTTCCACTGTGTGCATGGGGTGATGCGGATGTTTTAGGAACTTGTTTAGGTTCCTAGGGTCAATGAACAGTCTTATTTCATCTGAGTCGCCACCATAGATGACACCCATTCGGTTGACTCTGACACAGGAGTGGTTACGCCCATAGTAACCATTCTTTCCAACTCTGCTTTTACCTTGTGTTGTATTGCTGTCAGTCATTTCCCAATCACACCACCTGCTTTTTTACTAATTATAAAGTAAGTAAACAACTCCTTAGATATATCACTGCTCTGTGTCACTTCAAAGTAAAACTTGAAATGGTTTGAAAAAGTTTTTAGTTGAGCATTCAGCGTGATGAAATAAAAGATATATATTCGTGTCTACCAGTGATGCGCGGGTTGATCCGGAATGGCGGGTGCCTGAGGTCGATTTTTCCATGCAATAAAGAAACATGAACAGTAAACATTTCCTATGTAATCACTTTTATTTTAAATAAAAATAAATAAATAAATAAATAAATAAATATTAAAAAATAGTTTTTTATAGAAACGTAGAAGACAGCTGCTGTCTACACACTGCTCTTCTTATATGCACTGCAGGCTAGGCTATATGCGAGGAAGCTTGTGCGTAGCTTTGTTCCATTTTATTGAAACTTTGTTAATGTTGTTATTGTAATGTGTGTTCTGGTTATTTGTGCATTTTTGCGTCTTTTTGAGAAAGTTTCTATTATTACGAGAAACTAAATCATCATTATGAGAAAGTTACTCATTATTTCGAGAAACAAAGTTATTATTATGAGATTCTAAGTAATTATTACAAGAAACTAAGATCATTATTACGAGAAACTAAGTCATTATCACAATCTTTTTTTTAAATTATTATTATGAGAAACAAAGTAATTATTATGAGAAACGAAGTCATTATTACGAGAAACTAAGATTATTATTATGAGAAATTTTCTCATTACTGCAAGAAATGTTCTTTTTATCAGAAAGTTTCTCAATATAACAAGATACTAAGTCAGAATTATAAGAAAGTTTCTCATTATAATGAGTTACAGAATTATATTGTTTCTCAACTGCGGTAGGAATGGGCTTCAGTAGTACCCAATTCTACCTTGAACCAGAAAAAATTACCTTTGAGACACAGGGGTGCCTGCAGGATTTCCTCTGATGGTATATGCACAGAGGGGATTTCATTATTCATTTATTTACAAAAATAACATCAAAAAGAACATAAAAAATTAAGTATATGCTCATGCTAAACATAGAACAAACTCTGACTCTGAGGGAAGATTTATATCTACCATACCCAGTTTTTTAAGACTTGAGAGTTTTCATACCAAACAATAAGTGAGCGCAACAGTACTACACATGAGCAGAATGGACTCTTTGTAGAATTCATATAAATGTAATATTTTTTTTGTTTTTGTTTTTTAGTTTATTTTGGTATTGCCCATCCGAAAATCCATACTTTCCACAAGAATCTCATTGTTATAAAGTTTATTTTGTTATTAATGAAGAGTGTTTTCTTATTGAGCATATCCTATATTCTCTCTACAGATTAGACAGGCCTGTGTTTGTGTGTGTGTGTGCACGCACGCCTGTGTTTTAGACTAAGGGGCAACACACGTCATCCACTAGATGGCAGCACAGACCAGGTTTAGTTTTTTGACTCCTTCATTTCCTGTGCACCTTTTTACATTACACGGGCCTTATGCACCACACATGACCTCTTTTATGAATACAAATCATCAGTTAATGACACATTTAGTGTCAGTCTCAAGTTCCCACAACTCTTGAGTTGCCTGATTTTGATACTAAATCCCATTCACAAACAGTTGACTTCACATGGGAGATCAGAACATGCCTGTACAGTAGCATTCATGAAACTTTTAACTGCAAATCAGTTATTAAATAAATAACTACAGATTTCTGTGTGTTAGACACAACAACTGGGCACATTTCTTCTTCTCTATGAGCAGCAGGACGATTGAGCTGCTTGACTGATTGTACGGCATCCAGATCTGCTTCATCCATATCAAAACAGAGCTTCTGCAGGATAGACGTGGCGCCGCGTTCACACTATCAGTGCGCAGATCTATCACGACACCTCCTGTTGTGTGCTTTATCTGTGAATCAGTGTGAGGCTGAACGGCTAACCCCTGACAGCACGAACGCACGTTTACACACACCGATTCACAACACCGAGCAGCATCACAAAATACATCCAACTCTGATGCCCCCTTTCCCTCATAGATATGCTCAATTCATAAGGAAGCATTCAGTGTATGTAATTACATGCACAAATGTCTCAAAGATATAGTGCAAGATCTCTAATGCACCTTTTAGCCAAGTTTTGTGTGAAACTTCATCATCGGACTCTTATGCTAACCACCTTTTATTTGATAAAAAATACAGTTAAACAAATACAATTGTGAAATATTATTACAGTTTAAATTGATTTTATTTTATTATATTTATTATATTATATTTTATAGTTTAATATATACCAAAATGTAATTTATTCTTGTAATGCAAAGCTGAATTCCTTCAGATGTTACATTATCCTTTAGAAATAATTATAATATATAATATGCTTATTTGCTGCTTAAGAAACATTCATTATTATTATGTTAGTTGAGAAATCAGTTGTGCTTCTTAATATTTTTGTGGAATTTTTTTCTTTGTAAAACAGAAAGTTTTAAAACTTATTTATTTTCACTTTTGTGAATAGGTAATAGGTCCTTTCTGATTAAATGTTTGGATTTCTTTTAGATGAAGTCTGCTAATCCCAAATTTTGGTTTTAACAAACTGCAGCACAGTTTTAAATTGTAAATCATATCAGTTAGTTATCCTTTAAAGTCTATGTTATCAGTTTGGTCACTTCTAATATGAAAAACTGACAATTTATTAAGAAATATACCATGACATGTTTTTATTTTTCTCTTTTAAATGTTTCAAAACATGTTTTCTTGGGAATATATTTTTTCAATTTGTAATATTTTTTCCTGTCCTCAATATACTTTCCATTCTGTCTAATCCCTTTAACTAACAAACATCAGTGTCCTAGTGACATCATACTCAATTTATTTATTTATTTATTTATTTTTCAGAAGAAACAACCGTGTCAGGAGTTTCAGCTTGTTATTTACCTCATTAACATCACCTCTTTAAAACATGCATATTCTTGTCATTTTGCAAATAATACAATTATAATAAATCAAGTTAAATCTCCTTACCGGAGCAGATTTCTGAAAGACTGGAAATGTTTTCATAGCAATACGTCATAGCGTATTAACTTAAAGTTCAAAAGGTACTGCATAACAGGAATGACCCATTTATGAATATAAAGGTACCTTGTATTCATTTTCTAGAGCGGACTGAAACATGCAAACGCAGGGGAAAGACACAAACAGACTGCAGTAATTTCTCCCACAATGTTTCCACAGCCATATCATCTTAACACACCTAACAAGAAAGTAGTATGCTCAGCTGGTTTAAGTAACCTAAACCACTTAATTTAGAAAAAGGACTATTAAAAATGTGATTCACAGTGAGTCAATGTTGTTTCAGATGCAGTTGGAGCTAAAGGAGCAGTGAATGGGACCAGCTTTTACTAAACACTCGTAAAAACAAACTTGATGTAAATGAGGTATGAGGCCCTTCACAAACACAACGTCTACTTGCTTTTTTATTCAGAAGGCAATATAAATTCCCAGCCGGCAATATAAGTGCCAGGGTGGGCTGTGTGCATTTCACTATATTATGAGAGCCATTTCTGAAAATGTCTTCCAAAATACTGTAAAACCTCTTAAAACCCACTTGTCAAGATGGTCCTCATTAGTATAAAAAAGCTAATAATGTGGCAAATAACACCTTAAATGCAATCTAAAAATGTGTCCATATGGGGTAAGTCTATAGTATGCATTCTGGGTGGTTGCTTACAGGTTTCTGCATTATTTTGGTCTTTTGAAATGGTCCAATTGCTTTGTTAAAGGAATAGTTGAGGATTTACTGGAAATTTATTCATCTTCAGGCCATCCAAGATGTAGATGAGTTTGTTTCTTCATCAGAAAAGATTTGGAGAAATGTGAGATTGTATCACTAACCAATGGATCCTCTGCAGTGAATGGGTGCCGTCAGATCGAGAATCCAAACAGCTAGTAAAAACAACACAAGAATCCACAAGTAATTTACATCACTCCAGTAAATCAGCAAATATTCATTTTTGGGTGAACTATTTCTTTAAATAGCAGCACACCTTCCTTCAAGAATTTACACAAAACCCAGCCAGCACAGCTTACTACCTCAATAAGGAGCTCTAGAAGTCACTAGAAGGTCTTCATAAGGGACATTCAATGTGTTTAATATCTTCTCTGTCCAGGGTTTGTCATCGAGGGCACATTAGTTTCATGCCCAGACTAATAAAATCCCCTTCGGCTGTCATGCTCCTTATTCACGCTCCACATATTTCATAGAGACTGCATCCTTCAAGACACACGCAGGTCAAATTTCAGACCTTTTGAAGTTAGTTTTTCATAGGGAATAAATCACAAGTTAAGGCAGATTAATTGAGTGTATTTTGGAGCAGTCAAATATCACAGTGCTTTTACGGCTTCCGTTTTTAATGCATGTCTGTGTGTGATGCTGAATTTAGCTTGGCCCTTTTCTGACAGCTCTCATGACAACAGCTCAAACAGCCACTAGCGGGATCAGGTTTGAAATACATTTGAATAGTATTCAGATATCCAGTCTTGGTTGACATCCTTTAAACATGTGAAAATCTAGACCAGTTAGTGACTGTGTTTGGTGGGATTTGGTTTCTTCTGTGAGAATGTGCTCCACATGAAAAAAAAAGATGGTAATGTTAAAATATTTTAATGTCACAAAATATTATTTCTAATAAATGCAGCTGAAATCTCTGCTCATTACAGAATATAATAGAACAGAATTGAAAAGAATAGAAATGTGGTTTGCACAAACATATGAACTGTTTCAACATGAAATCTTTCTTGATCATTATATCATTTTATTAGAATGATTTCTGAAGGATCATGTGACACTGAAGACTGGATTAATGATGCTGAAAATTCGCCTTTTGATCACAGAAATAAGTAAAATTTTAAAATATATCCACTTAGAAAACAATACTTATACAGCATTCATCTTAGATGATGTATTTAACATCTACTAATGCATTTTGAAATAAAAGATTTATATGTTATCATTAGTTAATGCACTGTAATCTAATAAAAAAATGTATTTACCAACATTAACAAAAATAATACAAGTTATAGAAATGTTTTGTTTATTTTAAGTTCATACATAATGCATTAAATAATGTTATCAAATGAAATCATATTATAAAGTGTCACTGAGAAAATGTTCAGATTTGTTATTTACGTACCAAGTATGTCTTGCTCAGTTTCTAGGTGGATCAAATATTACATTTTGTGTAGTTATGAAAATTTAAAACATCTGCTCTCTAGTGCCACACAGTGGTGAGACAAATGTATTGCTCCATTAAAGAAAAAAAAAATGATTATCCGATGTACGGTTCTTGCCTGTTAGAAGATCCCAAATTACTTCAACATTCCCCTTTACTTCAGTGATGCATTATGGGTTTAACAGGGTCATATGGATGAAAGATAAAAGACATTTCAGTGGTCATAATTACACTGCGGTTTGATTTAGAAGAGGATTAAAGAAACCAAAGGAGCTTGACTTGACTGAAAAAAAAAAACTATTTTTTAAAAGCTTGCAATTCTATGAGCTTTCAGTTGAAGCTGTGCCAATGTTTGGGCTGTTAGTGACGTCCTCCCCTAAGACTGATCCATTTAGACTTCACCCACACCACGCTAAAAGCTTCTTTATCACCGTCCAGAACAGAGACGCTGGCCAGTTGATAACCCTCATACATCACAGCCATCCTGACACATCCACACAGCGGGAACCCAGCTACAACAACACACTCCTCTCTGCTGGAATCCTGCGTTAGTTAATAGTGAAGTCCACAGTCGATAGTAAAAGTTAAGCTCTTTTGTGACATGCTGGAAACACTTTTGACTGGTTTTACTAACCTTGTCAGTGCAAATAATAAACAACTTTAATGTCATGATTATTTAAAGCAAAAGGGGGTTTTCACAGTGATGCCACAGAAGAACTAGTTTTGGTTCCCTAAAGAACTTTTCAGTGAGAAGTTCTTAAAAGAACCACTTTTTCTTAGTGAAAACCATTCAAAATAAAATAAATGTTCTTTATTGGCATCAGTGGTTCCATGAAGAACATTTGACATACATGGAACTTTTAAATGCTGCAACAAAAGGGTCTTTAGATGTTTTTACATTAAGAATTCAAGTGTTTCTTTAAGGAACTCATCACTGAAGGTACTTTGGGCACTCCAGAATGGACGCTGCAATAGCCCACCCTTCGAACCTTTGTTTTTAAGAGTGAATAACCTGAAAAACATTGTTCCATCATAAAGAACTTCTTATTCACTTCAGTAGTATCACAGGAGGTCATATATAGGGAGACTGAGAGAACATGCGCTTCAAGTTCCTAGCAATTTTGTAAGATTGTTCACCTAGTTATTACGCAGGTCCTGCCAGCCTTTCCCAGAATCTCATTTGAGTTATTGAGCTCCCCTATGAGCCTGTTAAAATGACTTCAGAAGCTCCTTCCCAGAGAACAGCACTGACTGAGAGCTCACCTCATGAAGAACCAGCTCCAATGAGAACCAGCGATGTTTGCCAGTCTAAGAACATTTGTGATTTGGGGTGCAATGTTGCCTTCAAAAAGTAGGCTATTTTAACCCTAAATTACAAATCCTACGTTTAAATGGAATTGTCTGTGATAGCATTTCATCTTAGATCAGACACAACTTCAAAAATAAAAATACTAAATAAATAATTATATGTTTTAAAATTGAAGTAATAATAATATCAACACTGTATATATATATATATATATATATATATATATATATATATATATATATATATATATATATATATATATATATATATATATATATATATATATATATATATATATATATATCTATAAGGAATTACTAATAAAGTAACTATAAAATAAACATACCTGTACATTTAAAATATATTATATTTTAACATTAGAATAAAAAAATGTAAAAATATTTTATTAAAACAATTAGACATTTAGAGGGTGAAGTTATCTTTTATATATATATATATATATATATATATATATATATATATATATATATATATATAAATCTGAGGGAACGCAGGAAAAATTAGCAGAAAAAAAGTAAATTAAATAAATAAATAAAACAAGAAATCTCTGGAATTTAGGGAAAAGCTACAAAACATTATTTTGTTTTAATATAAATTAAAACATTATTGTGTATTGTGAACAGCATTCAGTGTGGCTTGACTTTACTTCAGTTAGAAGACCCCAGTTTGTGCATCATTTCCTGTTTCAGGCATTGTTTCCTGTCCTGTGTCTGTTACCATGTCCTATATGTTCAAAAAGCCCATAAAATGCATTAAAAATATTAAAGTCTTGAAATAAAACAACATTAGAGATTAACATTTCAATGCAAAATGTGTGATATGTGAAATGCAGAATGGCTAAGGATGTGGATGCCTGCAGCACGTCTCCATCACTCTTGTTTCTAGATGAATGGAGGTGGAGAGAAGGACGGGAGGAGGTTCTGAAGGTAATGCAAGCCAGGCGCTGACATGACAGACAGCAAATTTCAGTGCTGGGAAATGGGGAATGTTCTAATCAGAAGCAGCTCCGGATTCCCTCTCACAGCTGCGCCAGCCTCACGGATGTGAAGCACCATGTCAAACACTTCAGGCCTCCACTGCACACAAAATGGAAACTCCACTTTATTCTGAAAGCTGACCGGCCTGAAGGAACTAAAGTAAGGGTGAACGGCAGACACTGTCTGAACCCCGTCAGCATAAAGCATAAATTATGTTGATGAGCTGATGACTGGGGTATGATAATTTCACCCTTCTCTTCTGCTCTTCAATTACAAGGTAAATGTCACAAAGCTGGTATGTAAATTGTGAAATTGGCAGTTTTCTGGTTGTGATGACAGAACGAGTCATTCTTAGAATAGTTAAAAGGAAAAAGTCGATCTGCCCAGAAACTGACCTGACCTGTCTCGAGTCTTCGTCTCTGTAAATACTGTGTGTTTGAGAGTCTAAACATTTACCTGGGACTGTGTGCTGTAATGGCACTGGTACTTTGAGATTTCTTTGAAAACTGTGGTTTTTATCGTTTACTTTAGGAAGAGTTTCTCACCTGAAAGGTCAAACTAAAAGCAAGAGATGCCACATGATGGTTAGTTTCAGCAGAACCAGAACCTGCAGAACCAACAAACATGCTGCTCCAATAAAAACCTTTCAGAAGTGTGTGTGTGTGTGTGTCTATTATAGTAGATATTTTCCATCAAACCTCACCTTTAAAGCATTAAAACAGAATTTATTACATGGGAATTGCTTTCGGTTATATACCTTATACCATATATTACAAAAAAAAATTATAAATTAAAATTAAAAATAAATAAATAAAAATCGATAGATAGATAGATAGATAGATAGATAGATAGATAGATAGATAGATAGATAGATAGAAATATTATTGTTATTAGTATTATTATTATCAAATCATTTAAATTATATTATCATCAAAAAAAAAATATATATATATATATATATATATATATATATATATATATATATATATATATATATATATATATTTATATATGACCCATTTAACCATCTGACCCAAATACAGTAATATCGGCAAAAAATATTTATAATTATAATTTAATATTATAGATAGATAGATAGATAGATAGATAGATAGATAGATAGATAGATAGATAGATAGATAGATAGATAGATAGATAGATAGAAATATTATTGTTATTAGTATTATTATTATCAAATCATTTAAATTATATTATCATCAAAAAAAAAAAAAATATATATATATATATATATATATATATATATATATATATATATATATATATATATATATATATATATATATATATGACCCATTTAACCATCTGACCCAAATACAGTAATATCGGCAAAAAATATTTATAATTATAATTTAATATTACCTTTATTTATTTTTATTTATTCAACTTTTTTATTTTCATTTTATAAAATAATATACCTTTTTAAAAATACTTATATATATATATATATATATATATATATATATATATATATTTATAGATATTTCTATGCTGATAGTCTAGTCTTAAACAAGCCAATCTTCTTCCACTAATCTAGACATAAACATAAAATTCATATACAGTGTAATCTTCTGTCCATCTAGTCTATTCTGTCCATTCACAGACAACAACACAATCAACATGGACAGTATGAACTCAGGTCACAAACTCTGTCATTAACATTATATGAGCCACATTACTTTACAGCGTACAGCTATGAATCATTTTACAGCGATTCACGGCTGATAACATTAAATGAGACATTTGTCACATGTGTTGTGAGATCATAACCGGGAGATGGATGTGTATAAAGTGCTCTCTCCTCCTCATATGCCAGCTGGTGTTGTGTATATTTGCAGATATACAGTACACCGTGTGCCCTAGGGCTGTGTCCTTTATAATGTGGACAGTGTTGGAATAAATTGTCATGCTAGATATCAAGCCGCTTGTTTCAGCATGAACATTTATTTCAGTTCCTGCGAGCGACCCATATATCACATATAGAGTAAATAATCTGACAATATGAGTCTAATAGTTTCCAGCTCTCCAGCAGATACAGAACACATGGCTGCTGGATGTGGACATTTATAGCACTGATGGTAACATTAGGTTTTGACAAAGATCAGTATAAAAGACAGTATCAAACACAACTCACAGCTCATCGCGTTTGTTTTGCTGCTTTCTCAGAGTTCATCACTTATGAATTTGCGAATCGTGATGATGATGTGATGAGTGTGACACTAGCAATCTCATATTCCTTCAGCAAAGCTTTGCATTAGTTGTGTAATTGATGCTTTATCCATTTTATCATTCCTGTGATGCTGCATTTTGGTCATGCAAATCTTTCTTTTCATAAACTGGCTAAATGAGTATTTCCTGCAAAGCTTTCTCACTATTCTTCATCAACATGAATATAAACTAAATTGTACAGATATCATTAATAGCAATTTGCTTCCAATTTGTTAACAGACACAGCTCAGCTTTGAAAGTCATGGTTAATGAAGTATAAACACAACTTTGTGGTGTTTACATGCAGTCATGAACATGACAAAAGCATTAAAAAACTCAATTCTACAGCAGCGATGCACCAAAAAGCATCTTGCAAGAGCAGTTTTGGGGAATGTTGCTTTTAAAAAGTATTTAAAATAGTCAAATAAATAAATAAACTTTTAGATTAGATTTAGAATGTTTATGTTATACTGAAGATATAAAGTATCAGTCACATACTTTTATGGTGATTTTATAGTTTTGGGGGGAGCTTGAATGCCTGTATACACTATGAATTTCCTTTATTGTACAAAATGATGAACAAGGCTGCATTTATTTGATAAAAATACAGAAAAAAATGTCAAATATTATTACAATTTAAAATAAGTTTTCTATCTGAATATATTTTAAAATGTGATTTATTTCTGTGATCAAAGCTGAATTTTCTGTATCATTACTCCAGTCTTCAGTGTCACATGATCTTCAGAAATCATTCTGATATGCTGATTTTAAGAAACATTTATTATTATTATTATTATTATTATCATCATCATCAGTGTTGACAACTTTACACAATTTTGTAGAAACTGGAATTGAAAATTTTTGTGTGAAAATTCATATTCCTTTAATACAAGTATAAATCGAGTTCTAAGCTCGATGAAAGAAATAAAGCCTTGACATTGAAGGTTTTGACCCTTGAAAGGACATGTGTAAATGTGTGGGAGAAGCAAAAACAGTATACTGTATGTGCGTCAATCCTCTCATTAAATTCTAGGAAAAATTAGCTGTCAAACTCGTCTAAAAGAGTACAGAGAAACAGACTGATGCAAAGTTAAAGAAGTTGCTCTGCTTCAAAGAGCTGTATTTGCTGAGGAAATTATTATTCCTGAGTATGTTTTCTCTTCCCCAAGGAGGTTTACTGTTCGGAAAACCACTTCTCTGTCCCTTCCACCATCCTATTATCCAGTTCTCCAGCTTTCATCTCACTCTGTATTTGTTTTGCTGTGTTCATGGGTCATCTACAGGTCTAGGAGGAGTGTCTGGGGAGGCTTCAAGGAGAACATTTCCTTAGCTTGCTCATTCCTTCACAGAGCCACTGTTATTTCTGGAGGCTGCTGGAAGCAGGTGTCTCTACTTTGCAAGGGTGTAAAATTTAGTGGGTAAGCTAAGGACATGTCCCTACCAATATCCAGTGAATACTAAATTGTCTCTAGCAATAATTTTGATCAAAAAAAAACATCTGTTATCTGCTGGTTTTCACGTTTAATGTTAGGTTTAAATATAATTTACAATAGACTGAATATTTGTAATTGAATATACATTAAACCATGAACTTGTCTCTACCTCAACACCAACAACAAGATTTCTGATTTCACGTTGATTTGAAGGCCAGTTATACATTTAAACAAACACTTTGATCTGGAATGCGACTTTTAGTTATACATTTATGTGACATGAATTGAATTCCAATTGTATATGTTTATATATATTAGTAAGTATCATATAATAAATACTATTATATATGAGCACTGTGCATATTTGCAAATTTCCTGAAGTATCATGTGTTACGTGTTAGAACGTAATTGTGGTGTTAAGTGTTAACCTGTGAGCAGTGTGTATTTTCTTGTGTCTCTTTTTCGCTCCCTGCTCATTAGAGCAACAGGTGCAGCTGCTAAGTGGGCGCAGCTGAAGCATGTCAACGTGTGGATATAAGCAGTGAGGATTGTCTGTTTGTCGAGCTCACCCTCCTGCTTCCTTGGTGTAGATCGTGTGTGGACGACTGCTGCTTAGAAGAACGGTGTTGTGTTAACCCCGAGAGAGCTGTGCTGTGACCCAGTTCATGTAAAACTCCTGGTGAGGAGTTAGAACTGGTAGTGGTATTAGGCCGGTAATTGTATTGTTAAACTAACCATTGTTTGTTTAAAATAACCTGTGAGAGAGGTTTTTAGGCCTTTTTATTTCCTTTATAGTTTTCTCCTGTTTAATGGTCAGAAAGGGAGGTAAGGATTTGTATTTTATTTATTGTTTAATTCCAGGGAAGAGGACTTAAAACTTAGTTAGAGAACTCCCTTTTGTTTATTGTTTTGGCCATTTCGAAGCCCTCTCAGCTTAAGTTATTTCTCGAGTCTTATCCCAATGTAAACAAATAAATACCACTTTTCTTGACTTCTGGGTTGTGTGCCGGCGTGTTTGTGGAAGCAGGAGATTGAACTCCGGGCGGCACCCCTTTTCTTTGGTGTCGCTCTCGATGTGCGTGCATGTGGCACGTAACATAATGGGGGCTCGTCTTTAAATTCATAATTCTTCGATTACGGAAACAAAGGGAAAACCTCAAAGTCGGTGAGTAAGAATCTAATCTTACCATATATCAAAAATATTTTTGGTGGGGGAGGAAATATGGAGAGTGAGGTTGAAGCCTTTATTAGCTCTCCGTCTGTAGAGCAGTTAGATCGTTTTCAAAAAAAAGAGTTACTGCAAATTGCGGAGAGTCTTAAAATATCAGTTTCATCTTCGGCATTAAAAGCTGATGTCAGAAAAGAAATCCTGTCGGAGATGATTTCTCTTGGTAGGTTGCCTAAAGAATCTGTACCACCTGCACGTGAGTTTGATCCTGAGGTGGCACTAAAATTAAAAGAATTAGACTTGCAAATTAAGCGTCAAGAACATGAGACACGTTTGCTAGGGTTACGTGAACTAGAACTTGTTCGTTTAACGAAGCAGGAGGAACGTGCGCAGCCTGTTGTTGAGCCACAGGGGGGCCATGGGTTAAGTCAGTTTGATCCTACTCATTACATGAAGCTCGTTCCCCAGTTTAGGGAAACGGAAGTAGATGCCTACTTTACAGCTTTTGAGAGGGTAGCTGGAAAACTGTGCTGGCCTAAAGATATGTGGGCGGTGATGTTACAGAGTAGCTTCGTGGGCAAAGCACAAGAGGTTTGCTCTGCTTTGCCCATTGAAGACTCTCTTGATTACGATGAAGTCAAAACAGCGGTTCTTAGAGCGTATGAACTCGTGCCAGAGGCGTACAGGCAGAAGTTCAGAAGTCATACGAAGACGTCTAGACAGACCTTTGTAGAATTCGCGCATGATAAAAAGGCAATGTTAGAGAAGTGGTGTATTGCGTCGGATGCTACAACGTTTGAACGCCTACAGGAATTAATATTATTGGAGGACTTCAAGGGTTGCCTCCCTGAAAATTTGGTGTTACATCTAAATGAACAGAAGGTTTCTACTTTGTCTGAAGCAGCAGTATTTGCTGATGAGTACGTGTTGACTCACCGTACTGTTTTTGCCTCGCCCTGTCCTAGTCAAAACATTAGAGCGTATACTGAGCGGAATTCTGCAGGTGTGCGTTCCCCAAAGTCTGATTCTCGTGCGAGAGTGCCTGGGGGAAGTATGTTTAGGCCCACCGATTCAAAACGCGCGTGCTTCTTCTGTCTTGATCCCAGTCATTTAATTGCAGACTGCAAGGCGTGGAAGCAAAAGAATGTGGCTGCTAAAGCTAAAGGAGTTGCACATTTAGTACTTGAACCACAGGTAGGAATGGCTGAGACTTTTTCACCTGGAACGGAGTTGTTTAAACCTTTCCTGATGAATGGTTCAGTTTCTATTTCTCCTGGAGACACGGCAAAACCTATTTCCATTCTGCGCGACACTGGTGCCGCCCACTCGTTTATTCTTGAAAACGTACTTCCACTATCTGCAGACACTTACACAGGGACTGATATATTGGTCCGTGGAATTGAGCTAGGGTGCATTAAAGTTCCTGTTCATTCTGTGTTCCTGAAGTCCGAGCTAGTCACTAGCTTAGTAAACGTGGGAGTATGTGTTAAGCTACCAGTTGAAGGTGTCAATTTCATCTTAGGGAATGATCTGGCCGGAGGCAATGTTTTCCCTTTTCCGTTAGTGTCTGAGTGTCCTACGAGAGATTCAGATGTGCTGGCTGTTTCTCCTCCTTTATTTCCAGCGTGTGCGGTAACGCGTGCACAGTCACAAAAATTTGCAGACACCGTTGATCTGTCTGACTCTTTTCTACTAAGTTCGAAACCAACAGAGTTGTCGTTGTCGGTGAATGACAATGTGTTTGAGACAAGCTCTGATGAGGGTAATCAAAGGCAAACTGCTACTATAGGACGAAAGCAGCTTAGTGCCGCACAAAAGTCAGACTCTACTTTGTCGCGCTGTATTGAATCCGCCGTAAAATCCAAAGATGAACTCGCTCATGTGAGGATGGGATATTATTGGGACGGGGAGGTATTAAGGCGCAAGTGGCTTCCAATATCTGGGGACAAGACTGACTTAGACCATGCCGACCAAATTGTTGTGCCAACCTGTTATCGTCCTGTAGTGCTCGACTTGGCTCACGATCACCAAATGGCAGGCCACTTTGGAGTCAATAAAACCTATAAGCGTGTTACGAAATATTTTTATTGGCCCGGAATAAAAGCCTGTGTCGTGAAATATTGCCGGTCCTGTCATGCGTGTCAGATTGCAGGAAAACCTAACCAGATTGTGCACCCTGCGCCCCTACACCCAATTCCTGTGGTGGGGGAGCCGTTCGAAAGATTAATACTAGACTGTGTTGGCCCGCTCCCGAAATCGAAAAGCGGACATCAGTATGTTCTCACGCTGATGTGTGCAACCACTCGGTTTCCCGAGGCGGTCCCTCTTCGTAATATAAAAGCAAAGACTATTGCGAAAGAACTAATCAAATTCTGCTCTCTTTTTGGCTTACCTCGAGTAATTCAAACAGACCGTGGAACTAACTTTACATCGAAGCTTTTCAAGCAGGTGCTAAATAGAATTTCGGTGTCGCATCAGATGTCCAGTGCCTATCATCCGCAGTCTCAGGGAGCGTTGGAGCGGTTCCATCAAACGCTCAAAACCATGTTGCGTATCTACTGCGTTGAGGAGGGAAAAGACTGGGCTGACAGTTTGCCCTTGCTACTTTTCGCTGTGCGAGAAACCGTGCAAGACTCTCTAGGCTTCAGCCCAGCGCAGTTAGTGTTTGGACACTCCGTTCGTGGCCCCCTCAGGCTTCTTAGTGAGCAAATGCTTGAGGAAGAGGTTGCACTTGTGCCAGTGGCTGAGTATGTTGATACTCTCCGTAAGAGGTTGAACCGCGCTTGTGTTCTCGCCAAGTCTAATCTAGCAGGTTCACAGGATGTTATGAAAGATTACTACGATCGCAAAAGTGTTGTCCGTTCGTTTGCTCCGGGTGAGTCGGTGCTGGCATTATTACCAGTTCCTGGGTCTCCTTTGCAATCCCGATTTACTGGTCCTTACGTTGTTGAGAAAAAACTGAGTGAAACTAACTATGTACTGAGAACACCAGATCGTAGGAAGAAAATGCGAATGTGTCACATTAATATGCTGAAGCCGTATCATGCTAAAGATCAAGTTGTAGCATCAGTTAAGGACGTGACGTTGGTGGCTCCTGTTCTCCAGAGCTCCGTAGAGGATGAAGTTGGAGTAAATATTCCAGGGCTGGGCGAAAGCTTGCAAAACTCGAACGTGCTCAACAATTTGCGTACCTTTCTTGGTCACTTACCAGATTACCAAAGAAAAAATATTACAGCATTGATTGACAGTTTTCCCAGTATTTTCTCTGATCTCCCGTCTTGTACTGATGTGTTGTTCCATGACATTGATGTGGGAGATGCGGCTCCTATTAAACAACATCCGTATAGAGTTAATCCTTATAAGCGTGGTATCATGAAAACTGAGGTTGAATACATGTTACGAAACAGTTTAGCAAAACCAAGTCAAAGCGCGTGGAGTTCGCCCTGCCTGTTGGTTCCTAAAAGTGATTCATCATTTCGATTCTGTACGGACTTCCGAAAGGTTAATTCAGTTACTAAACCTGACTGTTTTCCCCTTCCAAGAATAGATGATTGCATTGATAGAGTCGGACCAGCAAAGTTTGTTTCGAAGCTTGACCTGCTGAAGGGCTACTGGCAGGTGCCCCTTACTCCGCGCGCTTCTGAAATCTCAGCATTTGTCACACCAGACTACTTCTGTCAATATTCCGTGATGGCCTTCGGTATGCGGAACGCCCCGTCCACGTTCCAACGCCTAATGCAGTTGGTACTGCGTGATGTACAGAATTGTACTGCTTACCTTGATGATATTGTTGTGTATTCTTCCACGTGGGAAGAACATGTTGAATCATTACGTGAGGTATTCTCCCGACTAGCTGGTGCATCACTAACTGTGAACCTGACAAAATGCGAATTCGCCAAAGCCTACGTCACCTATCTTGGTAAACGTGTGGGTCAAGGTCAGGTTTGCCCAATAGATGCCAAGGTAGTGGCCATATCTGAATTTCCTACACCCACAAATAAACGCGAGTTACGCCGCTTCATCGGAATGGCTGGTTATTACCGGGGGTTTTGTCGCAATTTTGCCACTCTTATTGCACCCCTAACTGACCTTCTCCGACCGACTTCAGGTTTTAACTGGACTCCTAATTGTGAACGTGCTTTCTCTGGAACAAAAGACCTATTGTGTAATGCCCCAGTCCTGGCCGCCCCTAACTTTGAACGGCCTTTCCAACTTGAGGTTGACGCGAGTATGGTAGGGGCAGGAGCTGTTCTTCTGCAGACGTCAGAAATGAACATCAAGAAACCTGTGTGTTATTTCTCGAAAAAGTTTAATCGCTGTCAATACAAGTATAGCACTATTGAAAAAGAGGCTCTCGCATTATTAATGGCATTGAAACATTTCGAGGTTTATCTGGGTGGGTCCACGTTCCCTGTCAAAGTTTTTACGGACCATAATCCGTTGGTTTTTCTCAATCGCATGTACAATACAAACCAACGCTTAATGCGTTGGTCCCTTGCTCTTCAGGAGTTTAATTTGGAGATTGTCCATAAGCGCGGGTACTGAAAATCTGATTGCTGATGCGCTATCCAGAGCGCACACTGCTGAAAATGCAGAGTAAGATAAAAGATCAATGTGATGTGGCCATTAATCTTTTGGGGAGGGGAGGAGTGTTACGTGTTAGAACGTAATTGTGGTGTTAAGTGTTAACCTGTGAGCAGTGTGTATTTTCTTGTGTCTCTTTTTCGCTCCCTGCTCATTAGAGCAACAGGTGCAGCTGCTAAGTGGGCGCAGCTGAAGCATGTCAACGTGTGGATATAAGCAGTGAGGATTGTCTGTTTGTCGAGCTCACCCTCCTGCTTCCTTGGTGTAGATCGTGTGTGGACGACTGCTGCTTAGAAGAACGGTGTTGTGTTAACCCCGAGAGAGCTGTGCTGTGACCCAGTTCATGTAAAACTCCTGGTGAGGAGTTAGAACTGGTAGTGGTATTAGGCCGGTAATTGTATTGTTAAACTAACCATTGTTTGTTTAAAATAACCTGTGAGAGAGGTTTTTAGGCCTTTTTATTTCCTTTATAGTTTTCTCCTGTTTAATGGTCAGAAAGGGAGGTAAGGATTTGTATTTTATTTATTGTTTAATTCCAGGGAAGAGGACTTAAAACTTAGTTAGAGAACTCCCTTTTGTTTATTGTTTTGGCCATTTCGAAGCCCTCTCAGCTTAAGTTATTTCTCGAGTCTTATCCCAATGTAAACAAATAAATACCACTTTTCTTGACTTCTGGGTTGTGTGCCGGCGTGTTTGTGGAAGCAGGAGATTGAACTCCGGGCGGCACCCCTTTTCTTTGGTGTCGCTCTCGATGTGCGTGCATGTGGCACGTAACACATGTTAAGTATCACCTGAGAAAGTGTCTGGTTATCAGATGGATCAATTGTGACTCAAAAGTGGCCACTACAGCAGGAGATTCAGTGTGCTTGACTGACAGTCTCATTAAGAGCTCATTATTACTGCATGCTTCCACATGACCTCCAGAGGACGAGAATACGGGCTTCTGACCCGAGCCCGCAGACATCCACCCTGCAGGAGAAACAGATGAAGCCGGCCTAATGTCTGATCGGGCAAGGCCAACCTTTTCAGGTTAAACTGGATTCAAGTTCAAGCACCCAGAGGTTAGGATTCCAAACATTCAATTGATACTAGCATATCTATTCTGCATTAACACTGTCAAACAACTAGACATCTGTAAACAGAAAAGAAACCCTCAAAAGATTTCAAATCCAGAGCAAATATTCAGCAGACTGAACCAAACAGATATGAGTCAAAATATCAGATATCAGTCTCTCTCTCTGTGTGTGTGGAGAATCGGAACATGTTTAGACATTCATTAAAACTCTCCTTGGGCAAAAAGGCAGCAAAGCATGTAAAAGGATTATGTGTCAGAGGTAATTATGAGAGATTAAATGTGTTTTTGTTTGCACATTGTTATTTGTTTCTAAGCGCTGCAGGCAAAGTTGAGTTCTTGGAAAGAAGATAAAAATATGACTAATGAAGACTTCATCACTTATGAGGCTTTCAGAACAAATCCAGGGATTAAACGCTTGATTTAACATCGCCACCTAACAAGAAAACCTTATTCACTGCCACATTATAACAAAGTGTTAATATCTGAAATTAATGTTTCGATTTAAGTGTGTTTGTGTTACAAAATTTGCAATTTATGCGTTTCTGCACTGAGAAACTCAAAGTCAACATGAAATCAAAATTACATTCTTAATAAAAAAATAAAAATTCTCGTTGTGTGCAATTTTTTTTTTTCTGTTGCATCAGTTATTCAAAACTACATATAGTGATGTATTTAAAAGCATAATGATAAACTATTCAAAAGCTTGGGGATTTTTTAATTTTTGGTTTTAAACAAAACAGATCATTTTATTTAGCGAGAATGCATTAAGTTGATAAAAAGTGACAGTAAAGACATGATGTAACGAAAGATGCTGTTTTTTAACACTAATATATTTCTTGAACACTAAATCAGAATAGAATGATTCAGAAGGATCATGTGACACTGAAGACTGGAGTAAGGATGCTGAAAAAGTTATTTAAAAGTTATTTTAAATTTTTAATAATATTTCACAGTATATCTGGTTTAACTGTATTTTGATCAAATGAATGAAGCATTGGTGAGCAGAAGGATCTTCCTTCACAAACATTTCTGGTTCTGTTTTTTTTTTTTTTCTTCAGTGAAGGAATAAAAAATGTTAATTGCAACTTTTTATTTCACAATTCTGCCTTTTTTTCTCACAACTTCAAGTTAATATCTTGTCATTCCGATTTTGTATCTTATTTTGATTCTTTTTTTAAGAATTGCACATTTATATCTTGAAAATCTGACTTCTCGTCTTTTTTTTTTTTTTTGGCAGAATTACAAAAAAGTCAGAATTGTGCTGTATAAATTCAGAATAACAAGAAGATGAAAAAAAGGAAGAACTGTGAGAATCGTAATTTCCTTTTTCCTTTTTTTTTCATGGCAGAGACAAGCTTCCACAGAAACAACATATCCCAAATAAAGAGTCTAGTATTCATTGCAAGAGAGAGAGAGAGAGAGAGAGAGAGAGAGAGAGAGAGGACTAGCAATATTTCTTTCAGCAGGTTGAAATACCTGCCTGGAGCAGCGGGTTTTGTAGTAATGATGATGAATGGACATGTGGCGCATGTGGAGTGATTACTGAAACAGTCCTCAACATTAGAGAAATCTGTCCAACAGGCTGCACATGCTAGAACAGCGTCTCCTAACTGAGATGAATGTGGTGAGAGCACGTGTGAATATTGTATTTATTACAGTCTAAATCTGAACAACATTTCCACTCTCTTCTGCTGATTCTTACCTTTCACACAGCCTTTTAACTTTCAGCTTCAGCCAAATGGTTTCTAATGGTAGCCATCTCACAATGTGCTTCACATTTAAGCATGAAAATAAAAAGAGGATGGAAAACACACACTTTTCTTTACATACAGTCAATCTCTTGTTGAAACCCAGAGTTTCTGTATGCATTGCAGACCCTTCACTATACATGCAAAAAAAATATGTAATATGATTTTACACATTGTTGCATTACGAAATGTGTTTCGCAATTATGCAATGCATTCTGAGGGTAATAGTTTGTTTTACAGATCAACATCTGCCATATTTATGGCTTACACAAAGACAGAAGGAGATTCAATTCACAAAAAAAAAGGCTTCTGCATTTGTGTATATTGTTTGGCACATCTCAAGAAACAGGTTTATACGTCTGAGGAACTTCCGGAGGGAATTTATCCTTCTGTACACACTCGACACGCAGTGACTCATTCAGCCCGTGATTAATAGTCACCGTGGGATCACATCAGTTTAACCGCACACAGCTGAAGAACATACAAAGACGGAGAGAAACCAAAGGACTAATGAAGGGATGTCAACCAAATTGCAATGACATTTTAATCCACCATACACTCAACTGGAAGACACCATTCACAAAATATTGATTACGTTCATAGTTCTAGTACCAATAGAGTTTGCCACAACAGAAACTGCTGGGATTGAAACTGCTCCAAAACCACATGACTCAATGAAGAAGAGGACAGAAGAGAAAAAAAGAAAATATGGAAAGAAAAAAGAGGGGAAAGTGTTCTGATTTAGCCGACTTGCAGTAAGAGTGATCACGTTGATAGACCATTTTTCTAATTAAAGCAGAAATACATCATCAAACTCTGTGGAAAGGCACCATAGAGTGCTTAGTATTTTTGTAGTCCAATCCAGAAGTTTGCATCAGCCTTGTCCCCTTAAAAAAAAAAAAAAACTAACAGGATTTTTCAACTGGTTTTGGATTATTGCACAAAAATATCTTAATTTGTCTTAAAGGTTTGGAACGACATGAGGGTTTGTAATTCATGACAGAATTTTCATTTCTGAGTGAACCATCCCTTTAAATATACAGAAAAAAAGTAGCTGGGTGGTCTAATTTTGGACAAGATTATGAAGTTTTGCATCTGTTGGATACTTTACGATCCCATTATGCCATAGGAGAGGAACTGGGAATGGCAGTGAAGAAACTAATGCTGGTACTGTAGGTCACACGACAATGGCAATATAATGAATGCAGTACATCTGGATTCCATACATAGTACACAGAACATACTAGAACGGTCACTAAGCAATTATTTATTCAAAAGAAGTGCCTACTCAGAGAGTATACGATTTCAGACGCCACTAGTCAGGTGAAAAAAGTAAAAAAAAAATCACAACACAAAGTTAAAAGGTAAAAAAAAAAAAAGGTTAAAGTTTGTAATTTCCTCCAGACAGACAGGAAGTCCTGCACCAACCTCATGCTACTGGTTGAGCCATACACTGACATTTCAGCACCACAAACAAACAAAGTTACAGTGTTTAGAAGGTCAGGACGTCAACCTACGAATGCCTTTTAATAGTTTAACAATCATCTTTTCACATTATGAAAAACTATTGTAACAGTAGAATTTATTTTAGAGAATATTGGAAAGTGAATGCTGAACCTGGTCTGTGTGGTGAGTGTGTGTTTCACCTCTCTGCTCCGTCTCTTCATAGTTCATCTCTGTTCTCTGTTCTCATCTGAGCTGAGAAGATGCTGTACAGGTTCACGCTGTCCTGACGGCTGCATGAGTGAGATTTATACACTTCCTGTCCCTCTCCAAAAACAGGGCATGTTTAGTGTCAGATTTTAGCGTGATATATTGAGACAGCAGTAATCCTGCTTCTGGTCTCTTTGTTTCACAGTTTGTCAGTCATGTATGATAGTGGCCCAAAAAGACACTTAAAATGTCTGAATGCTGAAAATAATCATTGCATTGGCTGTTTCTCGTCTTCACTTTTTTGATCAATGTCATTTAATCAGCAGTTTTGGTGATTTTTGTGGATATCCAATTTGACAACTAGTGTCTTCATTCTGAAATGTTTGTTTACCACAGGGTTATTACAGTTAACTAAGACTAGAGCTAAAATCGTTCAAATAACTAAAAGAAATATAAGCAAAACATTATTTTCAGTTAGTTGCCAAAGGCAAAAAAAAATATTTTCATTGAGTTTAACTTGATGTGGTAAAATTGCTTAAAACAAAAATTTTACCATTGTAAAATAATATTATAAATAATAAATAAATTCTTCTAAAAAATAACTCATTAAAATGACAAAAACACACAAAATTATTAGATGAACTAGCCATGTTAATTTGTTGTTCAATGTTCTTCAATGTTCAATGTACATGTTTTCATAATTAATTTATCTTGGTTAATGTTAGTTACAATTTTAGCATTTACTCGTTGTTAGTAAATATTTAGTAAACTTTTTTAAAGATCAAAAGTTGTATTTGTTGACATCCATTAATCCACTGTGAACTAACATGAAACAAAACGTTGAAAACATTGTAAAAATATATAGATTCTTCATGTTAGTTAATAAATTAGCCTAACTATGTTTAGCAAATGAGACCTTACTGTAATTTCAGCCAAAGCTTAAAAAAAATGAAATTAAATCAGAAAATATAAACAATAAAACTCATTCTAAATATTAATAAGAACTATAATAGTATATCAGTGTGCAAAAATAACACTTCTAAGTGGCCTCAAAAAATGTATTTATTTATTTTAGGTGTAATGTGTGTTTGAGCTTCCTTTCAAATAAATGTCATTTGGTTTTTTAATTTTACTATCTACTGCTGTGAAATTCAGACATTTGTAAATTTGAATTTATTGTCCAAATACGTTTTGGAGCTGCTGAATATGAAATAAAATGTGGTATAGGACAGGTTGCAAATATTTAAAAGCTCTTGCTAGTTAATGTTCTACCTTGTTAAAATGAAAATAAATCTTAGAACGATATGTAATGTTAACAGCCCGTTTGTTCCATCAGTCACCAGGGTTCAGTTTGGGTGACATGAGAGCGGGCACTAACTTTGAGTCATAAACTGGCATTCTGCTGCCTGTCACCCACGCCAGTTTTTATATTTTTAAGCAAATGTTATGGAAAGGAAAATAAAAGAGGAATATGTGCGTTAGTGTGAGCCCACTCCAGGTTTGTGTCAGAACTTCCTGTGGGCCAAGGTTGGGTAATGCATGGGCCGTGGATCATCATCGTGGCGATAGTGAGGCTCTGGCAGGGGAGATGACAGGTCGCCCGATCCAAAAGAAACACAGCGAGACCTGTGTGTGTGTGTGTGTGTGTGAGAGAGAGAGAGAGAGAGAGAGAGAGAGCAGCAGCAGCAGGTCAGGGGCAATCACTGCTTTAACATCCAGAGACGGTCTCACGCTGACCTCAGTGGTCAACTCATGAGATCCATAGTTAACTGCTCAGACCTCGCCAACGACTGAACTAACATTCGCAGACAAATACACAACCAACAAATCACTTACAAAAAGATTTAAAAATAAAAAACAAAAAATACAATTTCACTTTGCTGGTAAATTTCACAAATAATTACAAAGAAATTTGAAATAACACAAATTAAATTAAACAAGAAATTGTCAAGTAAAAACAGTGATTTCTTGTACTACATTCTGCAATATTACTCCAGTATAAGCCTTGAAAAAACCAAGGTATACTGACAAGAAATGTTAAGTTCAGAGTTACCTGTATTTTTATTTTTATCTTATTTTATCAATAAGTCAATGTTTTCAGCATTAATGGAACGTTTTAATCCCTAAAATGTATAAGCTGGATGTTCATCTAATGTTTTTTTTTTTTTTTTTTTTATGTTACTATTTCTTTTAGAACATTCAAATGTAATATTATCATAATATTTGCAAAATGCTAAAATGGAATGTACAAAAAAAAATTCATGCATTTTAAAAACTGGATGTTTTGAATCATCAGAGAACATTCAGAAATAACATTTTCAACTAAATCGGAATGCTCTTTCTTGCTTATTTATTGAGGAAATTTTATTAAAGCCAAAATATACAGTATAGAAGATGTTAAGTTGATATCCAATTAATTTTGAATTTATATATATATATATATATATATATTGTATATAAAGAACTGATTACTGTAAGATCCTTGGGTTTCAATAACACAGTTGCTAAAAACCACTTGCATGAACAAAATGCATCGAATGGTTATTCATGTAGAAAAATATACATAATTGTACTGGCAAAATGAAGCAATAACAAATCAAACTTAACAGTCGCTACAGCAATAGCTCTCTCTTTTGTCTTGTTTAAAGTTTACGGGTCTAACTTGGAAAACCAGATATCAAAATGATCAGAGTTTCCCAGTTGTAAACACGATTTGAGAGCCTATTAATGTCCAGTTTCCAACTGGGAAACTCTTATTTATGATAATTCAGATGTGCATGTGAAGACAGCACTAGGCAAGCATCACTACTACGCAGTGACTTGCAAAGAGACTTTTTTAGGACTCCCTAGCAACCTCCCAGAATTCCATAGCAACCACATAACACCATGCTAAAAGCCACATAGTAATGCACTGGCAACATATCATGGCCTCAAATTTTGCACAGTCCAGCACCCGTCACATTTTCTTTGGGAAATGTAGCAATCTAGTTTGCTTATTTAAGTTGCACAGCCAAGTTGTCCTCGAAAGGCTAGAAAATACATTACAGATTACGTAATGTACAGAAAACAGCCACTAAATCAGGCTGCAGTAAGTTAGGGGACTATCACATTCACAGGTCATTTGAAACAGTCGCTCACAACGTAAGCCAAACCGAGATAACAACAGGTTAGCGTGCCAAATCCAGGCCGATAGTATTGTGTAAAGAGTACGGTCTGTTATCAGTGTGACCGGCCTCTCACCAAAACAGACCAGTTACATGAGCAATCAATAGATCCGGTGCACCTCCAGTCACCTTCTGCTGCTAACACGTTATATGAGCTATTTTAAAAAGAATCTACATATATATATATATATCACTCTATAAAGAACTCATATATTAATTTGATAAATTTCCATATGTTAAAAACAAGGGTGAAACACACAGGGAAATAACTGAAATCCCCAGCATATTCTATTTTTATGGAGTTTTTAATGGTTTAATTAAAGAGTTAAATAGTTATGCACATACTATTGGCATATATGTATTAAATAGTTTACAAATCTCAAATATGGATGCATATACAGTATATCAACATAGACAGATGAACTTTAGGATGGATATGTATAAAGTAATATAGTATGTGCATACAGTCATACTATATTGTATACATATCCATAAAGCTCATCTGTCTATGTTGATATATATGTTGTTAAAATGATAAAAAAAAAAATAGTATGCATTCAGATTATCATATACATGTTGGTAGATAACAGTGTTTTTTTTCACATTTTCTTTGTATAAAATAGGTTGTATGGGCTAAAGTATATACATGCAAAAAAAATATTTCTTTATTTGTTTGTTTGTTTGTTTGTATCTCGTAAATAGATTATTGGAGTATATACTTCAAGAAAATGCTACTTCAGATTTTCTCTTTGTGAATTTTACTAGCTAATATCTGAGTGAAAATGATTTAAGGTAAATTCTACACCAAGTTTCAGTGTAGTCTTCATACTGTAATGCACACCCTTCCTGTTTCTTCCTGGTCATGGGTTTTATTTTCAAACTCTGGCATCACGTGAAGTTAACGAGTATTTTCACAGGAGAGCAGAGGTATTGTGTCTTAACCCTGGCTGATAAGCAGAGATCCGAGCAGCTTTTATCTTCTGAGACCCTTTGGCATGTGCACAGAAATCCATGTGCTGCGTCGCAAAGCTGCCTAATCTTCTCAGCTAAGCTTAACATTCCTCCTCGTTTCTTGAGGAGAGCAAAGAGGGGACGTCTTTCTCTTTTGGTGGTGGGGGGTTGCTTAATGAAAAACAGTTTCTTTTGCAGGGCTCTTATCCACATCCACTTCTGTTCAGGATTTCGCATGCCCAAGAAAACTCAAAGGATGATTTTGGGATGAAGTGGTTGTGGGCCACTATTGGCACATTGAGCTGTCTTCTAATGATCAGAGCCAGTGTCAAAGGATTCGGTCACTTTCAAATGAAAAATTCCTGATAATTTACTCATCCCCATGTCATCCAAGATATTTCCGTCTTTCTTTCTTCAGTTTGGAAAATTAACGTTTTTGATGAAAACATTCCAGGATTATTCTCCTTATAATGGACTTCAATGGCTACCAAACATAGTTGGTACTTCTGCCTTCGTCAAGCATTTCAACGTAATTACGTATTGCGTGAAGTCATGGACGAGCATCGTAGAGCAGTTAGAAAACAACTGATCGTTTCACTAGATAAGACCCTTAAATACTGAGAAAATCATCTCTAAATTTGTCCAAATTCATTATCAGCAATGCATATTACTAATCAAAAATAAGTTTTGATATATTTATGGTAGGAAATTTGCTAAATATCTTCTTGGAACATGATCTTTACTTAATATCCTGATGATTTCTGGCATAAAAGAAAATATCAACCAGCTACTTTTTTTCTTTTTTGTTTTGTGCTCCAGGGTCACATTTAAGATTTAGAGGAAAGGATGCAAATAGTGAATTAGTGCCAATAGTGACAAATCATCAAATAACTTTAGAAATTACCTGAAGGGAATAATAATGCTAAAAGTTTAGAACTTAGTCCCTTTAATATGTTAAAGTTCAAGCCTGTAACTATCAGCAAACTTTCCAGCATTTATTGTGGAACTGCAGCCACAGAACAGGCCGGATGGACGGCTGACTGCAAGAAAAGGTACATCATCTTCTAACAGCCCTGTCCTTACCTTCATTCTCGGGTCTTTTTCTTTGAATAGGTGGCACGGTAGGAGAACACTAAGGGACCGATGCCAGGAAAAGCAGTGAAAAAGGACAGATGGAAAGTCACCACGATCCTGCCAGTGCAGAACACTGTCTGCCAATGAGAAAGCTGCCCAAAGTGCAGGAATAAAACAAGCGGTGCTGGAAAACGCAGTGAACCCTCCAGCTTTTCTCTTCATCTTCTGACTCTGTGCAGACTGGTATGATGAGTCACAAAGTTCTGCGCACGTTCTCATCTCAATACACTTTCCATTGCATCGCTCTCCTACATTACCAACCAAACTGGACTGGAACTCATTATCATTTGAACTACTTTTGGTACCACTTTTGATATTTTCGCAAAAAATAAATGATTAACGTTACGTTTGTTTGTATGTTATTCGTTTATTTATAACAGTAACATTATGTAGCTTTAAGAAATGGTTATGGGTAGTTTTAGGGGTAGGTGTAGGATTAACGTTAGTGGCTCAAAATAACGGTTTAATGTTATATTTTTACAAAAATTGTCATTTTCCTACAAATTTCTGTCCATTATGTTTTATTCTTTTAACATTCTGTATAAAATGGGTAGGTTTAGGTTCGGGTGGGGTTTAGGGATCTTACATTTATCAAAAAAAAAATTAAAAAGGGAAAATATACATAAGTATTAAACAAATTAATCAGATACGCATTGAAAAGCAGCTTCATGAGCAAATTACTATGGATATCTGACTGGTCAGAGAACACGTTCTATCTGTACGTATTTGAGGTTGTTTTTACGTAAATTTAGATACGTATCGAACCTGTAATTACGTCCAGATAATACGTAAACAACACTGTAAATACGTGAAGGCACATACGTATTGGACAGTTTTAATTTACGTCTAAATATGTACGTTTTGACTGTGAGATCAGGCTGAATTCAAATACTGAATCTTAAATGTTGGCCTAAATATTTTGTGAGTGCAGTTTATGCATGCCTTTTTTGAGATGCCCCTCCTCATGCGTTCTGTCGTTTTGTTGAGGTATGTTTGCAGTTGCTGTGTACACAGCTCCTATAGGCTCTCACAGCTCTCTTTTGGCCCGGGTGAGAGGGTCTGCGATAAGGCAGGCATTAGCCAGCTGTGGGGCCCCAGAGAGCTCAAACATTACACCACTGAGTAAACTCAACACGGGCCTCTGGAGGCACTGCATTGTTGTTCAGGCCAGAGTCGAGCAGGGTTCATGTTTGCAGAAGAAAGAACGTAAGTCATATGGCTGGCTTATCGCAAGATCCGAGCTCTGCTCTGCCGTCTGCTCCTCAGAGACACAGGCAGGACTCCACTCGGCTTTTCAGATATTCTCAGCATCTCAAAAAAGTATAAGAACCTTTAAGCCCCACTAAAATATCTAAATTTAATTGCATTAAAACATATTTGTTTGCATGCAAATGCTTTCCTTCAGCCATTTTGCTCTGTGTGATGATATCACACCTATTATATTTCAGTCATTTATCCAGTGTTTGTTATGGAAATAATTCCTGCCTTCACAGGAAAAGAGTAAAGCTTTTGGAAATGACACACAAGACTCATGGCAAACAAATGCAGTTGGAAAAATAGTGTATGGACTCTTACCAATGGCAGATCTACTCTTCAGCACCCCCTAGTAATATTTATGAGCTATGTGAAGTCTTTATGAAGATCTTTTATTTTCCACATGGGAGTACATAGGGAATAAAAAGGCAAAATACAAAAAAATGACCACAAAAGTACCTTAAAATGCACCCATCTGATTCTTCAAGTCCTCTGCAGTACACAACGACTTTGTTAAACTAGTTATGTTATTCATAACTAAGTTAGGTTGTAGTAGTAAATATGTAATTAACAAGCAGTATACAGTAACAAATTAAAAATAAATTAAATTAAATTAATAAGCAAAAAAAAAAAAAACATTTTTTAAAGCATGTGCATGTATTAGGATTGATTATTAAATCATGTATTCATTCTTAAAATAAATATTAAAATAAATATGAAATAATTATAATACTTCAAATAAATAAATAATAGTTTGTATGTCATTATAGTATGTTTGTATGTCATTATAGTAACTAAATACATTAAAGCTATATAATTTGTTATTTATTAATATTAAAATAATACAGTAAAATGTTGAATTTGACAACAAAAAGATATGCATGTATTAGAATTTATTTTGAAACCCTGTATTATATCTTTAAAGAAATATCAATATGATTGCATTCATAATCTAATATTTCAAATAAACAAATTAATTAATATTAGATTCATTAGGGTACAAACAAACCAATACAGACCACTCAGTGCAACCAGAGAGAATGAAAACTTGTCAGTTAAGAGACATGAAATCAGAAATGAACCCAGTATACATTCTTGGCTTTATTGTGAAAGTTTTATTTGTGGCCACATGATCTGAGTATGTGACATGTCATGTATGCCCAATATTAGTTTCCTGTCAAAGTTTGAAACCTAAAAGAAGGGGATTGTTTACATCCCTAACTCTGTGAAAAATCCTAAAAGCAGTGTTGGCCTTAGCAAGAGCCGCTAATTAAAAACCTACGCAGAGATGCCTATTTATACCCGTGCTGTGAATGGAAAAACACTTTAGGAGCTGAATACAATGAATGAGAGGAGCTGTGGGGCTGCAGAGTAACAGAGCTCCTCTGTGCCTGTGAGGACTGTAAACACACCTAAACAGCTGTCAGCCTCTTCCTGTCCCGAACCGAGCCCTCGCTGGCACATGGCACCATTACCTAGGCGATGTCCTCAAGCGCTGGGACCTGTCACAATAGGTTATGTTTCATTTCCACAGCAACTGAGAGCCAATCAAGAGTAATGGTGTGGCGGGACACAGAACGGATGGGCTTCCTCGCCGCAGACCCTTGCATGGATAATTAAAACAGGACAGGAGCCAGAAAAACAGAACAAGGGCATTTGTTGAAAGCAGCGCGTTGGTTTCAGGGCAAGTCTCCCGCTTTGTGATGCGTCGTGTTGTGCAAATGCTGTGCATATGAATGGAAACTTTTTTTTTGACTCACTTTAAATGGAGATGTTGACGTCCAGTAGACATAAATCTCTCTAGCCAGCTATTGTAGCAATAAGGTACTCAAAGTGTGCTGTATTATGAATAAATCATGGCTGAAGGGCATTGTAAAGGCACAGTGTGAAGCGGAGCTTTACCATAAATAAAACAGCTGTTGACCTATACGTATATGTGTGTGTGATCAATGCATTCAATTATTTAAAGTATACTGAAATTATCCCAAATGACTACAAAAATAGACACTCTTCTTGAAATAATATTTAGAACTTTTTTAGTTTGTATAAGAACTAATTGACTGGTTATTATGGGTAGAAATGGACCAGTTTACTAAAATAAATCAGACTACACAGTGGCAGTGGAAACAATACTCATTTTACACCAAATTTCGTGGACATATATTGTATACTGTACTGTACAATCTGTGTGCTTTTAAGTGCATACAGGATGATGTTAATGGTAAACTGTGTGGGTGTGTGTGTGTGTGTGTGTGTGTGTGTTTGTGTGTGTGTTAAAACACTCCATTTATTCCTCCAAAAAGTCTAAACACATTTGTTTAAACATCCCACAGTAACACTGGCTCAACTAAGTGAGATAAGGGCAAAACAATTTATGTCCCTAAAATAATATTGCAAAAACAAAAAACTAAAGCCTCCATGAATAGTTCCCAAAGATATCATTAAAAGTTATGGATCGTTTAATCAGCATAATGAATTACTGATTGATTTAGTATCAAGTTGACATCTGTTTTATAAAACAAGGTTGATCCAGGCCAGTTTTAAAATCTGTTTGACCAAACGCAGTACAGTACGGCCGGCCTTATGAAACCCACATTTAGATCTATTAGGTGTGTCAAACATTACTTAAAAACATTTGGATTTCAGTGGGATTTTGGATAAGAATTTTCATCTCAATAATAGATTCATGTTATTTTTCTTAATTAATTGAGTTCATCACTGATTGAACTCATCACACAAGCCCCCTGCAGTTCCATCATGAACCCCTAGAGGCTGGTGAAGATGGAGGAATGTGCAACATCCCGGCCCCCTGAACCATCTGAACACACTTCTGTCAGAAGACACGTTGTTCATGCATTAGAATGAGAGATATCATCTGAGAAGTGAGAGAAAGCCAGCTTTATCTAATCTTCCTAACTCTGCTCTAACTCTCTGAAACTTAATGGAGGTTATCTATTTCTATATGCATGCTTCAGATTGTTTGGTTGAGATGTAAACGTGGCAAAAACATTGGTGCTATTTGCATGCAGTACTTGCTGTCAGCTGAAGCCTGAAAAAAGAATTATCCTGTTTTCAACATTGATAAATTAAATTAAATTATGCATTTAGCAGAAGCGACTTACAGTGCATTCAGAGTATTATTTTTTACTTATCATGTGTTCCCGGGGAATCGAACCCCCAACCTGCGCTTGATACAGCAATGCTCTACCAATTGAGCTACAGGAACAGTGATAATAATCAGAAATGTTTCCTGAAAGATCATATGACACTGAAGACTGGAGTAATGATATAAAAGCTGTCAATCTTTGAAAAAGGCACAACTTTGCACCTTATTTACCTTCACAGAGTGCACATTAGTACCTCAAAAGAACATGATCAGTATGATTATATGATAATATGATTAGTCCCAAAAGTTTACATATTAGTATGTTTTAAAAAGATACCGCCCTAGTCACAACTTTTGTACCCCTGTTTTTTTCTAAGACAAAACACTTTCATGCGCTGAATCAGGAAGAAACCGTTCTGCTTTTAGGTAATTTAGCACTGGCTTCTTGTATTTTTTACAAGACTTTTCAGCGCTCACACAAATACACTGAAAACTGTAATTTCTCTTTGCTGTGTTTTTCCTCTTTCTGTTTGGCACACCTGGTCTGTTGTTTACAGGATAGAGACATTAGTGTTTGGTTGCCCAGAGTGAGGGTGGGGTTAAGTGTGACCCCGGGCCGGGTTCAGGAGATTGACAGACCTGTAAGCCTCCTGAAAGCCCTGCTGAAGCACGACCAGGTGTGCTGGGATTCATAGTTAAGGACAAAATAACAAAGCACAAAGCTTTTTATTACAGGCCATATTATTGTTTCATATTATGTCAGTAAATAAAAGACTCTCTAAAGCTCAAAACCATTACTCCACTGATTAAATCATGGAAAATGCAGCAATTCCAGGGAAATGCAATATTTGTGGATTGTTTTCTGACCTTTACTGTGCTTAAACGTCCAAACAGTAATCCATTAATCTTACACAAAAAAAGAAGAAGAAAAATAAAAAGCTGTTTTAAGAAATTCAATTTCTTGGTTTTCTCCTTTCAGTTTAATTTAGTCATTGAACCTCTTGAGTTAAAAATGCAAAATTGTTATTATTATAGCGTTCATTATAGCCTTCTATTATTATTATACATATTACTGCATTTTGAGTAATTATTTTAATATATTTGAGGTTAGTTAGAGTTCTTTAATGAAATTAATACTTTAATTTAGCAATGGATGCATTCTATTGATACACTTTTAAATTCAGTATAAAATTCTGATTAAATAAATGTAGTGATGTTTGCAAATGTGCAACTAAGTAATAATAATAATAATAATAATAATAGTAGTAGTATTTTAAAATAATATAACATTAAACAGATATAATACAACAATTACTAATTATATATTATAGCATTTTGAGTAATAATAATAATTAAAAATATATATAGATTTTCATTATTTGTTTATATATATATATATATATATATATATATATATATATATATATATATATATAAAATAGGATGCATACATTAATACATTTTGAATTTAAATTCAGATTAGACAAATATGTACGTTAAACTTCAGTCTGTAACCTGCATGAATAATACATTATGAATTATTGTGTCCACCTAGCACACATAATTAATAATAATAATAAACTATTTTAAGAGCAATTTTACTTCCATTGACTTTTATCAAGTTTAAATTCAGATTATAAACATGTTTTTTTATTCTCTCTTTGCTCTTTGCAAAAATAAAGAAAAACTGTTTCTGAATATGCTCACATTTAAACAGGTCTGAATATTCCAAACATTCATGGCACATTTAAAAACTTTTAGAAATAGTTGATGAAATCAGTGGACTTGGTTGTCCAGTCGAATTATTACTAGTATGAAATGACAAAGTTTTGCCCTCCTTTGAACTGATGACAGCCCGCCAGAGCATACTTCGACAGCAGAAATTCATCTTGAAATGTGAGGATGCACATCACCGACGCTAAACTGCCAAAACGTCCCGAAGCCAACAGGCCCGACCCTGTGGGGGCATTTTGTTCTGAGTGCTGCGAGGAAATATGACAGAATATATTTTGACATGGTCTTAAACGCTCAAAGACGTTCCTCACAAGGCTTGGATGTGGTCCCTCACAGATAATCGCACGGCCGTGTCATGCGTCTGATGCATGGCTCTCCTTACTGCGCTCTGACAGGCAGAATGGCGTCTCTACATCGGTTATTCACAGTCCTGACAGGAGATGTTAACAAACTTTTGGGATTTATCACTTCACAGCAGATTTGGATGCATTGTCCAGCGAAGCCAAACATTGCTAAGAGGTTCTGTTATTTCATTAGAGAGTTCGATGGCAAACGTCATTTGTAATATATTGCAATAGTATGAGTTGCTCATTGTTCAAATCTTCTTTAAAAGCAAATTATATTAAACGGATCACAGTATACAGTAATATGGTTATCTTGAAGAGCATTCAGATTTTCCCCTCAGGTCCATTCATAATGTTGTCAAGATTTTTTAATGCCAAAAAACAGCCATTATTTAGTGTTTCAAGACATTTTCCACCATCATTCTCAATTCAACTTTTGTTTCTGCTGTGCCCTTTTAAGTATTCTATGCTTTATTCTTTCTTTTATTTTTTTTTATTTTTAAGCAGATAACAAATCTTTGTATGCCTTTAGGAAAGGGTGAAGCACAGTTGAAAGGTTATCCTCAATTTAGGTTCAATTTAGAGTTTAGCCTAAAGACAGCATAAATACTGAAGCATCACCTTCAGACAGCTTCAAACCAGATCCAACACACAAGAAGCAATTTAACCTATTGAGTTAATTTACTATACACTGATAATTTGAAAAGTACCATATATCATGGTTTGCACAAAAAAAAATGAATATTAAGTTTTAAGTTTTAATCATTTTCAACATTGATAATAAACAGATGTAATTTCTTAAGCAGCAAATCAGCATATTAGACTGATTTCAGAAAGATCATGTGACACTGAAGACTGGAGAAATGATGCTGAAAATTTGACGTTTCATTTCCGGAATAAATTACATTTTTAAAACACATTCAAATAGAAAACAGTTATTTTAAAATAGAATAGGCTACATTTTACAACATTACTGTTTTTACTGTATTTGTAATCAAATAAATGCAGTCTTGGTGAGCATTAGAGGCTTCTTTGAAAAACATAAAAAAAAAATCTGACTGACTACAAACTTTGGTAGAATGGCAAAATAACCATCATTAGTTCTAAAGACTATGTTTCACGCAGCGCTGTAAGTGAATCTGGTTTGAAACGGCAGTTGTTTTGTCAGAAAGCAAGGTGTGATGCGTCTTCAACAGATTTACTCTAGATGTCTTCTTGAGTGCACGTTATTGTCTTGCTTATTCAGCAAAAGAAAATATACAAAAAGTCCATGACATGGACCAAGCAGGCATGAAGCAAGTCCAATAGTCATTTCCCACTATCCATCCTCTGATTTACAGTAAATATTTATACATCTTTATGCACTCAGCAAACCCATTGAAGCAATCTCACCAAGCTGTTTGTGTATTTGTGAGCACCATTTGGTTGTCTTCAGTACATTTAAGCAATTTGTGGCTCGTCGCTGCACTTCTGCATTCACTGATGTAAACAGAAGGTTGTGCAAGTTTTCCTGATGGTTTTTCTGGGTTGATGTATGGAAATAAACAAACCACACACTTAAACATTCAGCTTCCAACTTTTTTTGTTTGTCATTTTGGCTACGTGGACACATCCCATGATTATTTGCAGCAGGTCTGCATATATTGCACAGCTGCGTCTCACATTCTGTTCAATTTCAAATATGTCTTCTAAAATTCTTTGGTACTAATAAAAATTCACACAAATGCACCAAAATACTACAAATGTACATGTTCTATATCTGCTGACTCTAAAAAGTTTGCAATAATTGTGAACTTTTTTTTTTTTTGTAATGTTTTTAAAAGAAGTCTAACCAAGACATATAATTAATCAAAAATACAGTAAAAACAGTAATACTGTGAAAAATCATTACAATGTAAAATCTATTTTCTATTTGAATATATTACTATTAAAATGACATTTATTCCTGTGATCAAAGCTGAATTTTCAGCATCATTACTCCAGTCTTCAGTGTCACAAGGTCCTTCAGAAATCATTCTGATATTTTCTGATATGTTTTTATTATCAATGTTTCATGATTCATATTTTTTTGTTGAACCCGTTTTTTTTTAATGAATTTTTTGAAGAACTGAAAGCTCAAAAGAACAGCATATATATATATATATATATATATATATATATATATATATATATATATATATATATATATTCTGTGAAAATGTATATAAAATGTACTATATATATATATTTATAGTAACATAAGTGTCTTTAATGTTACTTTTGATCAATTTAATGCATAATTGCTGAATAAAAGTATTCCTTTTTTTTTCTTTTTCTTTTCTTATTTTTGTATTTATTTTTTATTTACTTATTTATCTTACTTATCCCAAACTTTAAAACGGCAGTGTTTCACGGATTCCACAAAAAATATTAAGCAGTACAATGGTGATCAAAATTGATAAAAATTACAAAATAAATGATTAGAATGTTTTCTGGAGGATCATGTGACACTGAAGACTGGAGTAATGATGCTGAAAAATCAACTTTTCATCTGAGAAATAAATTACATTTTAAAATATATTCAAACGGAAAACAGGTATTTTATATTTTAATAATATAACAGCTTTTATTCTGTATTTTTGATCAAATAAATGCAGCCTTGGTGAGCATTAAAGATGTCTGACCAGTTGTGTAGCTTGACAAAAAGTTTCCACATGTACGCTGAAAAATCAGTTTCTTCTTGCTGTCACAACATGCATCCGCTTGCCAAGAAGAATCCCTCTAGAGAACACAAGCGCTGTATTTCTGTTATCTAGCATAGCTGTCATTAACATCCACGTTATAAATGTGCATTGCCTAAATCCTACTGTTTTCTTTTTCCCAAGCCCTTCAATCAGCTTTTAGAAACAAAGGAACATTGTAGACAAAGACTGAAGCCTTGTGTTGGTTTTTGTTCTTTCCTTCACCCTTTTCACTCACTGTTTTCTCCTGCCCGGGCTCATATTTTCTTTGCGTGCTGTTTTATTTGTATGAAATCTGTAGCGGACAGGCTTGTGCAGGTGGGAGGCGAGCGAGAGTGTGTATGCATATGTGTGACCTACGGGCTGCCCCTGCACAGTAGGCCCTTTGTGTACGGTGCAGGTTTATAACACCTCCACACACACCCTCGCCCGCCTCCCGCTCTTTTTACAGTATCTCCTTTCTGTCGCGGCTGCAGCACATGGCCCAACTTCACCCTTAAAGCACACATCAAGATGCTGCGAGCTGTTTCTGGAGCATGAAGTCCAGTCAGATTTTCCACTCAGATGAGAATGTCTTTGATGCATGTAAGCCAGAGCTCCTCGGATACACCAATATCTGGCATGCTTTGTTGCTGATTAATTCTTCTTTTCTGTCATTTATGGTGTGTTAATGATGTCTAAGTATGTCCTGTGATTATAAGCGATGAGTGTGAGGTCAGATATAATATGAATATGTCATTTTTGTTTTTTTTCGCCTTCTAATGTTTTCTGCAGCTAATCATCTACCACGTTTGGTGACTGGTATCAGGTTTGCTTTTCCTGCTGAACTGGAAGTTTGCGTTTCTGCAATGTTCCTTCTACTTGTCTCCTTTGACTTACTGCTGACCTTTGACCTTTGACACCTTCTTTAACTTGTATTATAAGCCTTCATAACTAAGTTTTGTTATGTTACCATTAAGGTTTTTGACTAAGAATTCCATAGAGATGGAGGGACAGACAGACAGTTCTGGACAAAATGTATTTTAAATCCTAAATATATACTGTATATGTGTGTGTGTGTGTGTATATATATATATATATATATATATATATATATATATATATATATATATATATATATATATATATATATATATATATATATATATATATATATATATATATATATAATTTTAATAATTTTATTTATTTACACATATAGACAATACATAAATATATTTTAAATAACATATTTATTTATAAAATATACTTTAAATATATATTTAAAAACATGTGTGTGTGTGTGTGTGTGTGTGTGTGTGATTGTGTGTGTTTATATTTTTCTGTGTGTTTTAATATTTTCATTTAGTAATATATTTGTCAGTTAAATTCAGTTTTTTTTTTAAAAGTTAATGATCTTCTCTATATTCCACTTAAATATATGTATTTTAATAAGCAATGTTGGTCAAACACTATTTTGGACATCGGTGGTCTCCTAGTCTGACCTGTTGACAAGTGGCCCATCTAAAACCATAACCCAGACTGGAATGACCAGTTTGGCTGAGCTGTGAGACCAAGTGACCACTTTATACTTGTTCAAGATGTTTTCCAGTAAACTCAATATGCTAGCTCGTGCGCTAACTGCTTGGCTAAAGGCCTGACAATTTGTTTTTCACATTGTCTTTTCCGTCCAAAATTGTCATTTTGACTCCAAATATTTACACACACAAACACATGTTTTCTCCTCCTGTCTCCACCAGCCCATCATGGTTACACGCAAATACTGAAGATGTTCCTCGATCCAGCTCTACACTTTCCCCCTGAGCAAAGACCGTGACGTCCTCTCTCTCCACACAAACCACATCTTCCCTGGAAGAGTAAAAGCACACAGCGAACACCATGATCCATCAGTTAGAAAACAGAGACGGTCAGTCTGCTGGATATTGCCAAGCTACTTGTGGTTTCGCCTCCAGCGCAAGAAAAACACAATCTCCTGTAGAGGCACCACATATAACAGCATAATCAACGGTTGGAGCTTGATAAAGGAGCCACAGCTCAATACCAGTGAAATATAACAGATAAAATCGTGCTGTATGCAAAGAACCAGAAGTAAAAGATCACGTCTGTGGTTTAGACTCAATGTCAAATGTTAGCCGAGGTCCACTTTCACTGACTCCACTGTAATATATGCACAGATCTAACACAAGCGGATCGGATTCGGGGCTTCTGTATTGCCATTACACATTACAAGCCCAAACCGAGCCCAAAACTTCAGACTTCACCACCTCCGGCCCCTTTGTTTATTTCTTTGGGTTTCCACAGAGCCATCATATGCATTTATTGTGTATGACACAGTTAACACAGTTAGCCTGCAACATTTTTTTAAGTTTTAAACTATATGAAGTTTGAGGCCAGACTTAGGGTAGAGGAGGAATGTAAAGCGAGGGGGGCGTACAGAAAGAGAAATGAAGATTTACAGCGCTCTCCCTTAAAGTCAATATGAGTTTCGGGTTTCATCGGCGGGGCTGCCCAGATTTATGTTTAATAAGTTTCAGGTGGTGAGGACAGGGGGAGTTTTGACTGCTTTAGCCGAACCACAGCAATGCTTCAATTTGCACGGCAGCGGTGCGTCTGGAACAACAGAGCTACCTTTGTCCCGCAGGCGGAGATGGTGGATGGAGGCAGTCACAAACACAGCTCAGCCTCGGCTGACAGCAGAAAGATGGAGCGCCACATCAATAGCTTATAATCAAAGACAGCAAGAATGCTGGAGCAAACTGAGCACTGACGTGAGACTGACAAGAACCAATTAAAGCGAATCTCACAAAAATGAAGAACACGTTTGGTCATAGTTCATTCCAAAATCAAAAGAGTGGAAAATATGTAAAAAAAAAAAAAAGAATTATTAACTTTTTCCCCCACATAAATTGAATTTGCTACTGGCATTATTATAGTTAACTAAAGTAAAAAGTCGAACCACTCTAGAATAGAATAGAATACATTTAATCTGATTTAGAATTTTGAAATATGACCATGTTCTTCATTTTTGCTTTAAAATTGCTTTAGGCAACCGGGGCAGATGCCTGAGCCACCTCTCGATGTGGAGGAGCTGCGGCTCTACTCTTAACTCCTCCTGAGTGGCAGAGATCCTCACACTAACTCTAAGGGAGCGCCCAGCCACCCTACAGAGAAAGCTCATCATGGCCGCCAGTATCCGGGATCTTGTCTTTTTGGTCCTGACCCACAGCTCATGACAAAAGGTGAAAGTAGGAACGTAAATCGAGACCGGTAAATCGAGATCTTTGCCTTACAGCTCAGCTCCTCCTTCACCACGACAGACCGGTACATCAACTGCAGAAGCTGCACCTATCCGCCTGTCAATCTCCCGCTCCATCCTTCCCTCACCCATGAACAGGACCCCAAGATACTTGAACTCTCCACCAACCTGAAGGGGACATGCCATGCCTTTTCCTGCTGAGAACCATGGCCTCAGACTTGGAAGTGCTGATTCTCATCCCAGCCACTTCACACTCAGCTGCCATGTCAACATCATCTGCAAAAAGCAGAGACAAAATCATGTGGTCCCCAAATCAGACACCCTCCAGCCCCTGGCTGCGCCTAGAAATCCTGTCCATAAAAGTAATGAACAGGATCGGTGATAAAGGGCAGCCCTGCCGGAGTCCAACATGTACTGGGAACAAGCCTGACTTACTGACGGCAATGCGAACCAAGCTCCTGCTCTGGTCATACAGGGGCCGGATAGCTCTTAACAGAGGGCCCTGGACCCCATACTCCCTTAGCAACCCCCCACAGGAGGCCATGAGGGACACAGTCGAATGCCTTCTCCAAATCCACAAAACACATGTGGATTGGTTGGGCAAACTACCATGAACCCTTCAAGCTGGTCCAGTTCCAGACGAAAACCATGCATTGTTCCCCCTGAATCCAAGGTTCGACTATCGGCCAAAACTAAAACTAAAATTAAAAAAGAAATTTGTAAAAAAATAATAATAATTAATTACAACTAAATATAAAAATACAAATTATTTCTAAATATTAATATTCAGAATTAATAAATATTATTAATATGCAATATTACAATTGTCAAGATTTTTTTCCAAACAGAATCATAAGTAAGCATATTCATGATAAATTTAAGATGATCTTACTACAAAATAAAGTATAAAATTGCTGCATTACAGTAATGAGAAGGAGTTTTATTTTTAGTATTAGGGAGAAAATAAAGAGAATAACAATTTTCCATTGCAAGAAAGGGAATGCACAGGTAAATGTACACCCCCCCCCTCTCTCTCTCTCTCTCTCTCTCTCTCTCTCTCTCTATATATATATATATATATATATATATATATATATATATACAGTATACACACACACGTTTCATGTTTCATTCAGCAATCACTCATTCTTTTGTCTTAATTCTCTGTTTTGTTTTTAAACTCTCTCTTGTTTAACTTTCACCTTCTTTTTCATGTGTTTGTGTCTCTCCACACCCTCTGACAGACAGGCCTGCCCCTGCTCAGGTACTGAGAGAACAATCAGCCCTGTGTGTGCAGGAGCGGCGGGCGGGTGGGCAGGACCCCCTCAGGCGGAGGGAGGAGAGAATGAGGTGGGCCGGGGCTGGGGCAGGACAGAACGTGTCGGAGGAGTGTACACTAAACATACAGAGGGAAAAAAACCTCCCTGCTACTCCCTGTTAAACTTGACAGCTAATCACTGCTGGAGAAGCTGTGTTTACCCTCGCTTTTTACCACTACCAGCTGCTCTACATTAGATCTGCCAAAGGCATCATGATCTCAAAGTAGTAATAATAATAATAATACATGATAAAATAGCATTAAAGAATTAAAATTAATACAAAATATTTAAAAAGTCAATAAATAATCAAATCAAACTACAAATTAAAATAAGATAACAAAAAAAATGTAAAAGATCAAATTAAAGTAAATAAATAAGTAATAGAAATTTATCAATAAATAATAAAATGTTAAAATAAAAATATTTTCAATAATTAAATAGATACATTTTGGAATAAATAATTCAACACATTAATAAATAGTATAAGAAACTAATTAAAATTATAAAAGTAAAATAAATAAATATAATTGCTCTAAGTATAAGATAGATAGATAGATAGATAGATAGATAGATAGATAGATAGATAGATAGATAGATAGATAGATAGATAGATAGATAGATAGATAGATAGATAGATAGATAGATAGATAGATAGATAGATAAACATAAACACATGAATATGAACATATGAAACTCAATAAGCATCCGTGTTTTTTTCCTACAGGTATTTTCTTTCACTGCATTGTTTCTGCAGCCTATTCCCACAGAGCTGCAGTTTATTATTGCTGTTTACTGAGACAGCTACTATTGTTCAAACTCAGAGTTAGCGATATAAATAAACCCGTAACCATGAGTATTATACTTTAGCATCATGTGTGCTACAGTCACGAATGATACCTCAAACTGACTGAGCAGACTCGGGACAGAAAGCAAATGCACTGAACTCAACAGCATCACGGCACTCAGAAATTTATCTTCACATCTTTCTCAGTAGGGTTCTTGTGTAACTTCCAAGTTCAGATTGTTCTAGATGCCACAGTTGGCTCTGCAGGCTCTGAGATCATTTGGACAAAATGTTCGGTAGAAGTCATTATGAGACTTGAGACTGAAAAGGGCAAAATGGTGAAAAATAGCAAAAGAAAACCATCTTTCCAGCAACTGTTTGACCTTTAGGACATAATAGTCTTTCACTTATTATGGTTTCTGACAACCATGTACTGCCTGGTAAAATGTTTCTGGCAGAAAAACTGTCAAATTTCTGAAGATCCTCAAGGATACGGTAACATGCACTAACCGCTCCTTCAGAAGATCAAGCGCAACGTGAAATGAGACATAATAGCTGAAAATATAAAGACAGTGTTTCAGACATATAATAGAGCATAATGTTCTTCTGTAAGTCATTACCCAAAACTTCAGAGGACAAGACACCAGAGAATGTGAAATCTACACATGCAGCTTTTCCAGATAAATTCTTCTTAAAGAAATAGTTCAGCCAAAAAAAGATGCTGAATATTTATTCACTCTCATGGCATCCAAGATGAAGATTAATTTGTTTCTTATTCAGAACAGATAGGAGAATTGGACTGTATCATTCTACCACTTGCTCACCAATGGATGTTCTGCAGTGAATGGGTGCCGTCAGAATGAGAGTCTAAACAGCTGATAAGAACATCTCAATAATCCACAAGTAATCCACATCACTCCAGTCCATCAGTTAACATCTTGTGAAGCCAAAAGCTGCATGTTTGTAAGAAACAAATTCATTATTAAGATTCTTTGAACTTCACACCATTAGCTACTTCTGGCTACTGAGTCCTCTATGTATAATTTCATTTTCTCCTGTGAAAAAGTTGTCTGGTTTGAATCAGGAGAGAAATATGAGCAAGCACCGTTTACAAGCAAAAACTGTTCAAACCAGTTCTGAATAAATACTTTGGTGCATTCTGATGTAAGAGGACAACAGGAGGACGTTTCCCCTTAGGAAGTGTTATTATGGATTATGGATATTGGCCAGAAGTGTCAGTTAAAAACACCTAAATATTGGATTTATTTCTTAATTGATAAACTGGAGTCATTTTTTATCAACTGTTTGGACTCTCATTCTGACGGCACCCATTCACTGCAGAGGAGCCTTTGGTGAGCAAGTGATGTCACGCTTAATTTCTCCAAATCTGTTCATATGAAGAAAACAAAAAAATGCAACTGAGAGTGAGAACATCGTTTGGAAAAATTCAATTTTTGGGTGAAATATTTCTCTAAGAACACTAGTTCTTAACTTTTTTTTTGTATTATAGCTGGCAGAGGTACAGTAAGTACCACTGTACTTTTTATTAAAGCTCTTTAATACAGCATCAATTGGTTTACAGCAATATAAAAAAAAAAGTTGTAACGAATATTGTAAATGAACTGTGAATAAATATGCTAAAAAAATGGTAAAAATGGATATAAAGATATAAACTCTCCCTTATACATACATTTTTAACCTATAATCATCTTCATAAAAACATTGAATGCGCACATGTCTATTATTCTTGCTGTTGCAAAAGAACCTACTGTATAAGAATAGCATGTATGACTTTTACATGAACAAAGGAACATGCACGTATGTTATGAGATATGTTACTCTTTCATTGACATTCAACATTGCAGACACCACACAAAGCAATCATTTAAAAACTTACTTAAATTACTATCGTATGTCTTTCAGTGACGTTTTGAACAGAAATGGGATGTTTTTGTCTCTGTGAATGCTGCAGGATGTGATACGGTTTTCGTGAGGCATGTTGATTTGTTTTGTGGGCGTTTTGTGAGGCATATGTAAAATCATACATGTTTCTTTCAGTGAGCGCACGCTTCGGCCCCCATCTCACCGCCACACACAAAAGAGCATTTCTCCCAGGGGTTTCTCAGGTGTATCGCTTTTCTCAGGTGAGCCTGACCCAATTTCAACACTGTGTAAAATACAAAATCCTCCCAATGAAACGCCACTCCATTCTTCCTATTCTTCCTATAATTCAGTCCTGCAATCATAGATGCGTCTGACTTTCTGCCTACAGACTGAGCTTTATTCTATCAGATGCTTGTAAGATGGATACATCTTCAAATTTGTTGCAACATGTTAGATTTACATGTTACTTTTTTATTCAAAGATTAACACATTATTTAAAAAAATTAAAAAATATGCTGACACCCCATCCCAAAGTTAGTCATTAATAAAAATAACAATAATAATTATTATTATTATTATTTCTTATATATGTTTGCTTTTGATTTTTGTGCTTAACCAATAACCAATTTTGTGAACACTTTTTTTATAAAAAAAAATTATTATTGTTCAATAATTTTTGATACCACATCCTAAAAATACAGGGGCATACACTTATCACAGTTATATAAATTATTATTATTGTAAATTATTATATATACGTATTGTTGTATAACCTTGATGTTTCTTGTGAGGTTCTTTTCACAACATTTCACTGAATTAACCATACAATTTTCTTGCATGATCAGAAATACAGTAAGTATGCAGATTCCGTGCATTCTGGCTGTAATTGGGAGATATAAATATAGCACACAGAGTGATATGATCTCAGGACTGACACTCTATTCCTTTCCAAACAAAAGCAGAGAGGATTCTGACCCCGCTAGTCAAGCAGGGACTCCCTCATCGTTCGCTCATTCCCTCGTGCTGTAAGACACACCACCAGACAGACAGGCCACAGTGTAACCCGAACTCACTCAAGGTCAATATCGTAACCCGGCACCACCATATCTGCTTTCTACTTTCACACAGTGAATGGTGACACGGATTGCTCTAAACCAGCTGAACAGCTACACCTGCAATCAGAATCCAGGTATCGCTGTCTAATTTGTGGTGAAACCCCTGCCACGTGTGCACAAGCCTTTTCAGAAAATCAGAACGAGTCACAGTACATATCCACCCTATTTAACATCCATATCAGGTATCTGGATCACAAGATGTCATGCAAGATTACCTGGTATTAACATGAGTCTCAAATGAAGCTTGCAGAAATTCATGCATTTGCCAGATACTTTTATATAAACTGTCTTGTGTTGCTTCTATGCTATTCATTTTTAAATTCATGCATTCCCTGCAAATTAAACCCATGACTTCGGCATTCCTGGCACCATATTATTGAATCATCAATTATTATATTTAGAACAAGCAAAAATTAATTTCAGTAAAAATACTATCAAGGTGCACTTTTTATTACAATTGTACTTTAAGTAAGTATTATTTAAATGTATATTTTTTCATGTTGCAGTATGCTGTTTAAACTTGAGATGTGGTGCCAGAAATATTGTCAGAATGTATGAACAAAAAATATATAGAATATATTGGAAATAGGCTTTTCCTTTTTTAAGCATTGATGGTATCTCATATATAAAATGACTTTAAAAAGTGATTTTTTTTACCCCCAGCCAAACAGCCTTTGTTGCCAAGATTTAAAATGTTTATGGCATTTTTGCTGAGAAGTTAAGCCTCAAGGAATATTGTTGTCCTCTCACAGTTTAATAGTTAAGATCTAAAGCCTCATGTGTTTTCTGCTGATTTTTTTTCCCAAAATGCTAGTTAAATCTTTGCTTGGACCATGTATAGCAAGATTTCTTCCTCTACCTTGTTGTTACACTGTATTCCTGGTCAAAAATGACTGACCTGCAAACAATTGCTTAAAAAATTCCCATTATGCTATAATATTTCCAAATATTAGATATGATCTTTTTATCAACTTGTTTTCTTTCAGTTATCAAAGGTTTTGCATTTCTTTTTGGAAATTATTAATCATGGTATTGAAGTCATGCAGCTCATTTTTTGAGTGAGCCATGCCTAAATTATCCAAAATAATGTTTTTTTTTTCCACTTAACACTGAACTGCGATGCATGAGTCCTGGTCAATCAGGCCCATGACAAAACCATGCTAATTGAAAGAAATCAAGCTGAAAAAAAAATGGTTTGAATCCAAGATTTGGTTATAATATATCATAATAAGAAACATACATTACAAGCAATTTAACAAGCTTGCCATTTTTGACTGGGAACAACAAATTAGATTTTTAGTACATGGCTTAAATGTGCAAATATATATTTTTTTTAATTATCCCAGTGATTCTTAATTGTATTATTGCAAACACAAACAACGTGGGAAGCTCAGAAAAGCCTCACTCTCTCTAAGGTTTTCCCACTTCACACCTTTGTCGTAAACACATCCGAAAACTTGAGATTTAGCAGGACAAATGAGAACACAGTCCATTTATCCAGGCTTCTTCCATTCCCAGTCAGATACGGAGACAGAGTTCTGTTCCCGACAAAAGCCAGCAGTGAAAACCTGTGATTTTGTGAGCCATTTGTTGCTCAGATTATATAAACAGCATTTAGCTTGTAACTAGGCAGGGTCATGGATGTAACCGTGTCAGGCTGAACGTTTGTCCAACTGCTATGACCTCACCAAACAGAGCATAAAAAATATGTTTCGTAACATTTGACTTCTTCCAATGAAGAAATTGATTTTTACCTCAAACTGCTTGGGTTGACATGGATTTTAAATCATTGTAAACTCATTATGGAGATCCTTGGCTCATGAACAGTGTATGTGTGATCATGGAGAAGGCTGGAGAACCAGAAAATTCATCCTCCATTATAAGACTGACAGACTGCAACGGTTTGACTTAAAAATCTCTGTTTGTGTTCTACTGAAGAAACTAAGCCACCTACATCTGTCCTGGGGGTAAGCAGATAAACATCAAAATTTCATTTTTGGGGTGAACTATCCCTTTAAATGAAGAAAATATACTTAAGACTCTTCACTATTTCTGCCACTAACCATGTGATGTTCTTGTTTCCAGTGATATGATTTGAAATGTCTTAGATCATGCTGGAAAACATGATCATCAGGTTTATGTGTGTGTGTGTGTGTGTGTGTGTGTGTGTGTGTGTGTGTGTGTGTGTGTGTGTGTGTGTGTGTGTGTGTGTGTGTGTGTGTGTGTGTGTGTGTGTGTCTGAGTTATGAATGGAGCTTTCACCTGACATTAACATGTGTCTGCATGCATGCCCAGTGAAATCAATCCTATGGATTTAAGCGAAAAAGACTTTGTTACTCGTAGGAGAGAGTCTAAATGAAAGGGAGAATGGCTTCTCAGTAGCACATTAGTAACCGTGGGTTTGTTTATGAGAAATACAAACAGTTGCATGAAGATTTCAAAGTCAGAGAGTTTCTATATGCAAAACCATATGTCTGATTAGAAAACTAAAGGCATAAGGCTACATTCCTTTAAAAGATGCATGGTTTGAGGAATCATTTGTAGCAAGAATGTTGATGAAGTTAAATAGTTAAGCTTATGTATATGGGTTTGTTTAAATAAGAAATAGTAAAGGTGACCTTTACAAACTACATTAATAAATAATGTGTCCAAACGTTTGGCAAAATGTAACAAATTTCTTAAACATTTTCAAAATGCACATATATCTTTCTACTTAAAACATACTCAAGGGTCAACAGAATATCTACTTTACTATTACACAAAACAAAACTATTGCTTACAATGTTGCTAAATAATAAAAGCTACAGCCTTCACACATTGTGAATTTAAATTTTATATTATGCTTTCATAAAGAATGGATATTACTACAAATAAAAAAGTTATATTTAAAATTTGACATTCTATATATATTATTGTAGTGCATTCTTGGTAAAGTGCAGAATTAAATTTTTAATTTAATTGAAATTACATTTTAATTAAAATGAATAAAGTTGCAAAAAAAAAAAAGAAAACATACGTTTAAATATACACTTCCAGTCAAAAGTTTTGTACGATTTTGTATGTTTTTAAAGAAACACAAAATCTCTTGTGCTCACCAAGACTGCATTTATTTGATCCAAAGTACAGCAAAACTGAAAATTAATCAATTTTTTATTTAAAATTAAGTTTTCTATCTAAACCCATTTTGTAATTTTTTCCTGTGATTTCAACGCTGACATTTTAGCATCATTACTCCAGTCACATGATCCTTCAGAAATCATTCTAATATTCTGATTTACTGATCAAAAATCCTTAAGTCTTATTATTATTATTATTATTATTATTATTATTATTATGTTGAAAACAGCTGAGTAGAATTTTCCCAGGTTTATTTAATGAATAAAGTTCAGAGGAACAGCATTTATCTGAAATACAAATCTATTGGAACTTTATAAATTCTTTTATCATAATATTTTTTTATCAATTTAAAGCATCCTTGCTAAATATATACATACACACACACATACACAAACACATAGCAGTCATACTACACATATATAGTAATACTTTTAATGTTTCTTCTGCTCACCAAGCCTGCATTTATTTGATGTATGCATTCATGAGTGCATTCTCAGTAAAATGGCTTTTAAATAAAAAAAATAATAATAATAAAAATAAAAAATATATGTATATATATATGTGTGTGTGTGTGTGTGTGTGTTGGGATCTATCAGACTTTTTATGAACAAATAAATGTTAAATAGAATTAAATCTAATATTAGGTCATATACACTGACAGCTGCTCCAGTCACAGCATTTTACAATTACACCTAACTATTTGGTTAACATGTGCATAAAGTATAGTTTAAGTGAGGTTTTAAAACACAGGTGCAGACAGATGGGCCGGGTCGGGGATGGATGTGCTGTCATTTATCAGGGGGTGGAAACTTTAGCCTCCTGTCGCCCACAGGGGGGAGACTTATCAACGCTCGCTGAAAAATGGACATGAGTGCCGTCAGCTGGGCGAGACTGGCAGAAACCCAATACACCCCTGCCCCTCATTCGTCAAGTTCCTCCCTCTGCCCTCCTGATGTCTCTCTTCCTCTGATTTCCCGTACTATAGTTTACAGTTGAATAACTCTGGGCAACAGAGCTCGTGCCATATGAGAGCGGGTATATGTGCGGTGCGTGTTTGCTCATGTCACATCCTCCGCTCTCCGGACTGCATGCCTGTCCTCACATAGTCATATAATCAGAGTCTGGAAGTCACTGAATCACCTCAAGGGTACAGACCAAACTCTCCATTAACACACGGACCCTAAAGTATTTGCACACTTCAGTCACAAATGCATGAATACTATATAGAATACTAGATAGAAAATATCAAACCAAGTGTCCTTAATTTTAAAGAATGATAGTACAAACACACTTTTATATTTACATTAATTCATTTAGCAGATGCTTTTATCCAAAGCAACTTAAAAACACAAAGCAACACTTTTCAAAGTGCATTTGACAGACAGCACTTAGTTAACAACTGATAAATTGTAGGTGTTTTCATTCTTATGGCCCCAAAACAGCAAAAAAATGGGGCATAAAATGAAATAAACATACATTTTAAATGACAAAACAACAGATAACATGGTTCTAGTTTGTGTGATTCTCTACACATGTGGTTACTTTGCTCTGTGAATTTGAGAAGAAATTACTTTGTATTATCTCTAATATTCACAAAAACATTGTCTTAGTTAAGAGGAATGATCTTGCACCATTAGAGCAGAGACGGAGACATTTCATTTGATATTTTGCTAGTGCAATGAAATTCATGTTTTTAAGTGAAACTGAAGTATCCAAATTGGGGGCACTTTGGAGCCATTTGACTTGTTATGGACATAAATGATCCCTCATATGATTCAGGGAATCATTTAATAATGTATCATTGAGATTCTACAAATGTTTGTATATTTATATTTTCATACATGATATAAGTTTTAGTGAATTTATTTTAATTATTATTATTATTATTATTATTATTATGCATTCCAGTTATAATTCAGTTACAATTATTATTATTATTATTTATTTGTATTTTTTTAAAGTGGCTTTTATATATTTTGTTTTCATTAACTATCTACACTCAAAAGTCACTCACATTATCATTTGACAAGTTAAAAATAGTGTATTGACTGTTCTAATGCATAAATGTAAGGTTAGTGGAATTCCACATCCTTCCACACACTCCTAAAAGTAAAGGTTCTTTATTGGCATCGATGGTTCTTTTGGAACCTTTAACCTCCATGGAATTTTTCCATTCCACAGTGCAAAAAAAAAAAAAAAACTTTTAAGTACTTTATTAAAATTCTTGATATTAAGAAAAAAATATTATTTTAAGAACTGTTCAGCAAAATTTAACTGAAATTGTTTTTCTATGGAATTGTTGTGAAAACCCCCTTTTTATTTTTCTACAGTGTAAAATGTGGGCAACATTTGTTGAAATTAGCATTTATTTTCATAATATGGGATGTTATTGGACATAATGTGACCAGTCGGGTGGTTTCCCAGCTCATTTCTTCAGTCTGCAGCTTTAAATACATGATATCATTTTATCATACCATTACGATAAAGATTTTTTGTTTAATTCAAATGTTGTAATGATTTTTGTTTTGGCTTATCTGGAACAATAACCCATTAACATCCTTTTACAAGGTTCAAACTGGCAGCAGGAATGTTCTGACATGTTTGTGCAGCCCAGCGGAGGAAAGCCCCGACATTCAGACCCACAAAATGTGTGATGGCTTGACAGAACATATTATCATGGATGAAGCCTTGTAAATTTCCTTACGCTCTCTCAAATTTCTCTCTCAGTGATGTGTGCACAGACAACCATGAAGACAGTGTTTAGCAAGCTTGGAGATATAGACACCTGCAGAGAAGATCTGACTCTGGAAGAGAACCAGAAGATAATGTAGAGGTTTTTCTTTGGCACTGGTGGTGTCTTGCATCTTTGATATCCAGGGAACCTTTCCATTCCAAAATGGATAGTGGAAAAGGTTCTTGGAGATTAAAATGCTCTTTGTTCTAAGAAAAAAATGATTCTTTTAAGAACTGCCGACTGAAAATGATTCTTCTGGCATCACTGTGAAAACCAGCTGTAATTGGTTAAGAGTGAGTTCTCTCGTGTATGGTGAAAAACACCGATAGATCTAATGACATTCAAAATACAGTTCAAGTATTTTTAAAAAGAACAAGTGATTTTATACAGTAATTTACAGTAATAAATATGGAAGTCTGTTTCCGCTGAGGGAATGAATGAATGGGAGCTTTTGACATCATAAATCCAACTTTTATTCACACAGTTGTGAGTTTACTGATTTTTCTCTTAGAATTTTGGGACCCACTTTATATTAAGTGGCCTTAACTACTATGTACTTACAAATTAAATAATAATTTAGTATAATATACTTATTGTTTACATACATGTTTTTACATTGTACTTATATTTTAAAAAAACAACATGTAATTACATCCGTGTTTAATTTCTGTAATTACATTTATAATTACACTGTTGACCCATACTTTACACTTTAACCCACCCTTAAACTTACCCATACCTCCAACCCTCTCCCTAACCTTACCCCTATCCCACCTCAATAGCAGCAAAAGTGTTTTACAATACAATATGAACACAATAAGTACATTGTACTTATTTTTTATGTAAGTACATAGTAGTTAAGGCCACCTAATATAAAGTGGGACCGAATTTTGTGATATAAATTTGCAATTGTAAGAAAATATAGGAATTGTGAGGCTTCTTTTTCCTCAGAATTGGACCTTATAACACACAATTTCAAGAAATGACACACTTATATCTCGCAATTCTAAGAAAAGTCGTTAGAAATTGTGAATTTATATCCTGCAATTATGACATAACTTGAAAATATCAGAAGTGAAAGCTAAAAAGTCACAATTATCTTTTAATTATTATTATTATTATTATTCCATGGTGAAAACAAGCTTCCATAAATAAATCATAAATTGACATTCCCAGTATTTTCTGTGACACGATTCACATTCGATCGTTTTTCATGAAAACTTTTTTCTTAGTTTTTATTAGTACATAATGATTTTGTAACATCTTGCATGTTAAACAAATATGATCTGGATTATTTTAGTGCCGTGTGTTATCATGATGGTGTTTTGTATTTGTTTGTATGATAATGCGCACATTTCATATTAGTATTTAACTCAGTTTGTGGAAAAGCTACTTGAGATTATCTTCATCATGTGACTTTCTCTTTACAACCTGTGTTTTCAGGATTATTGTCACTATAGTATAAAAGAAAAAAGTACTGTACAGTCTAAAAAAATATACTTTGGTATTTCAGTACTTAGAACATTGCTATTATATTATTTAAGCCAAAAAACTTTGCAACCACAGCTGCTGTTTTTCTTTTGTTGTTGTTTTTTTACTGTGTAGATTTAACTCTGCTTCCTTCTTTTTTTTCCCTACTTTATCGCTGTCAGGAGGTGTGTGCTCATCGTACGCTTCTGGATGACATCTTCCACTGTTCATTTCCAATCAAGTCTGGGCACAGATAGGATGGCACACAGCACTTTTCCTCTTTCATGGGCATCTGCCATGACACGTCTTTTGCCACAGGACAAAAGCACTCAGATGGAGGTAAAAACACTTCAGGGAAGATTCAGACATCTTAAATAACTCCTTAACAAGTAACTGTTATTCATAAAAGCACTTGAAGCGGGCACTGCTCCATACTATAAATCAGAGCTTCCTGAGGGTGGAAGATGTTTGCTCTGCGTCTTTACACTCGTCTATAAATGACATTTGACTAAAAATAATAGTTTTGTATGGATTGGAAAGGACTGATATTACCAACTATTTGAATGTTTTGGATATATTTTGGATATTAGAAAAACACTGAACTAGTGAGGAACATTAAACTGAACTAGAATAGAATAGAATGGAATTTATTTTTATAGACAGAAAACAGCTGAAAATATGGACAATAAAATAAATTAAAAAATATTTTTACAAATATTAACAAATATTTTTTATATGGACACAAAATAAAATAAAAAACACACATTATACTGTAAATATGGAAACCTATCCAATTACTAAAATCAGCTAAAATCAGGTGTATCAGCTAATTTAAGAACAAACATGCATTAATAGGAATCGTAACTCTTCCAAACAGAGTCTAGAAATCTCAGTTTTCTTCACATGGTCCAAATGTGTAAGTAATACTGAACTGAATTGTTAAAACAATATTCATACTCTCACTCAACACACACAGGTCTGTTATTATAATTGGCTGCTGTGCCATCTATGTATTACCGTGAACTGTGTACTTTTATTAACTTTCTCAGGAGAGCAGGTAATTGAGAGGTGTCGTATGCCGCCTCAACCCGAGCCCAGCTAAAATTTCACCGTAATAGATCTCACACAGTTTGTATCAATCGCTAACCCAGTTTTCACTACATGGTTGGAAATATTTGCTGTATTATTTTTCATTTTCCACATGCCGCAGCTCCTGTTACTGCAACGGACTTACCAGAAGTTACAAAAACAAACGGATTTTTTGAAAAAGGGTCAGTCATCAGTTTCAGATCTATTGCAAATTCTTCAGCACACATCAGTCAAGTTCAATACACTGCGTGTTTATTGTATTCTTATGCTCATACAATAGCATAGTGCAGAAGGACAAAAGCTGAGTGACCAGCCAGATATTTTGCAATTCTTTTCCATTTATCACAGTTGTGCAAAGACATTTGGCACTGCACCACGGTCCTCTACAGGGGTCAAGACGCTCACAAACTCAACTCTCAGCCCATCATCTACACCGATCTGAACGAGACCCGAAGACCCTTTTATTAGATTTAACATTAGAGTATCAGGTTGAGATTTTAAAAATTCTAAAGCCTACATACTTATATTGAAGTACCAAAGCAATGCACTGACAACCGCTCAGAATCAACCACACAGAACAAGATCAAGACCATAGAGTCCAATAAAAACTGAACCTTAAAGTCTCTTTACAAACATCCACAACACACAACAGCATTTTGGAGATGGGTTGAGTAAGTGTAATGTAAAAATGTAATGTAAGGGTGGATATTAAGACCCATTATGGATAACCTTAACATTGTTTTTGCTTTGAATGATTTCAGTGAGTAATGATGGTCATGCAGGATTTATCATACCATGTTTTATTTCACTCCTTTATCATTGCTTAATCAAATCACTTATACTTTCCTGCATGCATCCTGTACTGCCCTTTGGTTTATTCCTACAATGAGACTCAAATACAATGTACTTGTTACAAATAGCTTATAAAATTACAGTCCTTGCCAAAACTTTTTAAATGAACCCAAACACACACATATACACATGAGCCATATGACGGAGGGTGATGATGGGCTAACAACCTCCAAACAGAAACATTCCCGAGAAAAAGCTCTAATCGTCAACATAAATAGAAGTGAATCAATCAGAAGTAATCCCCCCAGACTGAAGCGATGGGTGGTACCAGCCTGTGCCCAGGTGTTAGCATTTTAGTAGCTGACAGAAAATAAATTCAACTGCAGCTTGTGTGATCTCACACAATGAGCTCATGGATTCTGTGTGAATGAGAAGGAGGGGAGGGAACAAACCGAAATCAAATTAAAATGAAATGAAACAAATGCAAAAGTGAAAATGTTAAAAACAGTTCTAGCCTGTTGGACAGCTTTTCATCTTCACTTTCAAATGTGTGTGTGTGTGTTTTGTTTCAAAATGCAGAATAAAGCAGGAATTTTCATCACAGAAAGAACGTTTACAGACCCTCATGACTATTTGTCAAAGTCATTAATATATATATATATATATATATTTTCAAGGTGTAAGAAAAAATATAGTTTTACGCACACCATTTGAAATCAAACAGTTCAAACACATTAAACTATAATGATAATAATTACACTTCAAAGAACATGCCACATGCATTTTAAATCATATATAAAAAAGTGCCCCCCCCCCATCATATTCAACACCCATATTTGGTATTGACTCATAAACGCCCGTCATATCAAACCTTCCTGCCTGCAGTCAGCAGGGTCATGCATGTGTCGACATGGCTTGGGATTGGATGTGAAATTATAGCATGTATATGACATCTTAGTTTAATGACACTGCTGGCGTCTGAAATAAGCCTGTGTTTGCTATGGCATCAGTTTAACTTAATGGAGGTATTATGAAGTAAATGGCCTAAAATAAAGCATTACCCACAGTGCAGAAATGAGCGTGTTCCAGCATGAACCGCTTCTCCCACTCGATCAAATCATGCATCTCAAAAAGGACCTACTTCCATAGCGTCTGAACATATAGAAACTGCACCATTGTTTTTATTGCAATTTTTTTGTATTTTTGTGCAAATTACAGTACATGTGTGGTTTAATTCAATAGTTCCTGCAGTCATTCCAGCTAACGGCGTTTGTACGGTTCATGGAGCGCTGGATCTGATAGGAAAATATAAGGGTCCCTCAACTCAAGACTATTTCCTGTAATCAAGCTGGCTGTTACAGCACAGATTTATAAGAGATCACAGTTCAGTCCAAATGTAAGCATGCATCTACACTGACAAACCTGCACATTTAAAATAGACTTTTAATACAAATAGAAACATGACTTAAATATGAAGATTAACACTTAAAATAAAAGTCTGTCTTTAAAAGTCTTCATTTATAAACATGCAGCTACATATACAAAAGAAATGGTTTAATATTATTAAACAAACTATTTTTACAAATTGCAAAGGAAATGTGAGTGGCGTTTGTCTGTACTTGCAGATTGTAGATTGTAAGGAATTATACATTATTTTTTTACCCAAATATTTTGGACTGTTAATCTGTTAATGCTAATCTGTAAATTTAAGATTCTAATCTCTCCTTTAATATTACAGAACTTTAATATTTTGACAATTTATGTTATTTTTACAAAAAGATATACTTTTATTCACAAGGATGCATTTGCAGTTTTTCCACAAAATATGAAGCAGCGCAGGAAATCATTTCTGAAGGATCATGTGACACTGAAGACTGGAGTTTTGATGCTGAAAATTCAGCTTTGCATCACAGGAATAAATTACATTTTAAAATATATTCAAATAGAAAACAGTTATGTTGAACTGTAATAATATTTCACAATTTCAAATCAAATAAATGCAGCCTTGCTTAGCATAAGAGACTTCTTACAAAACGTTCATGTGATATAGCCTTATTATTTTTGCATTTCTAGGTCTACAATTACATAAAATGATACATAATATAACAAAACCCGACCTTTTGAACAGTAGCACACTGTATTTTTGTCTGTGCATACTGATGTGCACTGCAGAAAATCGTCTCATTTTTAGTCTGGCGCTTAATCACTTGCACACTCTTATCTTCAAGGAGCAGAGGTTATCCATTTAAACGGAGTTAACCAGATAAATATTGTCCTTGCCCAAAGACCCTCCTCACTGCAGATCTCCAGTCACGTTGGTGGTCAGTTTTAAAGGTCTGCTTGTAGCAGGCGTTCCCGGATGACACTGGGCTCCATTGTGCCTGAATGCTCCCTGGAAGTCAGGTCTGCCAAAGCACCCTCTGTCTCTATCTGATGGCACGCAACGCTGATCAAGCCTTCACTGATCTTATTCTTGGCTTGGTGAAGCTTTATTTGGTCATTCGATAACTGAACCTGATAGCAGCAGGTCCTAGAGGTCAAGAAGCTCTTTGACATCTACCACAACAACTATAGAGCAGGTGCGCTGAAGAAGTCAAGCTTTTTGAAAGCATCACTGTTTTACCAGAGGAATAATTCAGTCTTTGTTAAACACACGCATGTTGTTTTAAACCTGTACGTTGTTATATTTAGTTTGCAATGCAAAATAATTAATCATTACACTGCTCTCTTCCATACATCGTCAGTTCATGGTAACCACATCTTTCAAATGTCAAAAACAAAATAAGCACCAGAAAAGCATCATAAAATGTTGATATGGCCCCCTCCAACCTATTGATAGTGGGGGTTTTTGACCTACGGTTTGACCTCAAACCTGACAAGTTTCAATTTGGAGCCAGAATGACCCCCGGTCTTGTGTCATGTTTTTACATTACTTTAACAGTTTCTGGTTAAAATGTCTTCTTTTCTTATTTTCTCATTGTTATTTTATTAATACTTTGGAAATGTTTCCATTTTAACTTTAGTAAAAAATAATTTGTATAATATATATATATATGCTCATGTTTTTTAGCTGTATTTTGAATTTTGCACACTGCGTTACTTAATACATTAATTAAAATTAATGCATAATGTCCTAGCAGAAAATTACCAATTCATTTTTTCCCCAAAATATATATGATGTACTGTAAATGCACATATTACTGTTTGTATTTTCATACGTGTATGTACTGGCATATATTAACCTTGCTTTTTTTCTTTTAATTTTTTGTTCTCTTATTTCTGTTGTGCTTGTATTTGTGTCTTGAGGTGTTTAATAGTTGTTGTTTTTTTACATAATCTGTAATTTCTAAATATGTTAGAAATTATGATATAAAAATGTTTTCCCTAATAATTTCTCTTTTGATCTCATAATTATGAGCTAGTGTATAATGACTTTGCTTTCTTATCTCATAATTATGACCAATGTTAGTTTAGACTTACTGTGTGTCATAATTGCATCTTTTTAGGTGGCTTTTTGATCTCATAATTGTGGGGTTTTATCTCATAACTATGATTTTTAATTTTCTAATCATGATTTACCAAAGCATGATATTTTTAAAAAGCATGCATATAAATGAAAAATAAATAAATACAAATCTTCATATATGATTCATGTATTGCATTCCAAGTTTTCTGAAATCACACAAAAGTTTTTTGTTGGTTGTTGTCGTTGTTGTTGTTGGAGCTTGACAGGCCCTCATTATATGGAAAATCACTTCAAAGTTAAAGAAATAAACAACAGTATATGGTTTTTAAAGGACATGAGGGTGTGTAAATAATGTGTGAATACAGTGAACTACTGAAGCTTTCATAACAGGAATCTCTAACAGATGAAAGCATCCAGAAATGTAATAATAAAGTCAGTTTTTTTAGTTGTGCTGCATTTTTGTTTCACAAATATATATTTGAACACTCCATATTTCAGTGAACTATGGTGATAGTGTTAGCTTTATTGGCTAAATGTGACATGTTGGAGATGTGTAACATATCCCAGCGGAGTTATGAGGTGATACCAGAGAACCATTGAGATGGCGCCGAACAAATAAAGTGATAAATACACACAATAATGTCAGCACAGAGATAAATAAGATGAGACTAAACATTTGTGATTTGTTCTTCGAGATCTCGTTCGTGAAATCAGCAGTGTTTACTGTTGGCAGAGCATCTGTTGGTGTTGCTCTTTCTTGAAATCGTCACCAGCGTGATTTATTTTCCCTCTCCATGACCATAAACATTTACTCAAACCCATTAAACAAATCTAAATTCCATTAGAGGGATAAACAGAAATATCTTTGCATTCTCTTAAGCAGGCGCATGAGAAATTAAACAAAAGCAATCCAACAATGGGTTCAACCAAACGGCACCATATGCTCAGTGCTCCCCGATGAAATTCGACAAAATTCTGCAGATGACAGAGAATTTGTTTGTACTGAATTGGCAAACAACTAGGAGCGGGAATCATGTTATTTATAGTTCATCCTCTCATTTTAGACAAACTAGAAATAAAAATCAAGAAAAGACGTGGGCTTGAGTTTGGGCTGAGCATTAAAACAGATTTCATGATTCAGTTTGATTCAGATTCTCAAGCTCTTGATTCGATTCAATTCCATATAACATTGATTCCTTTGAAAATATATTTCAAAAACCTCTCAAATTATGCAGGGAACCTTGGTAAATTAAAGCTCTTGGTTTGATTCAATTCAGATGTCATTTTCATTTTTTAATAAATTATTTTGGAAACATTTCAGGAACATATCATGTAAAAAAAAAAAAAAACTCAAGTTATGATTATGATATAAACTGTACAGGGAACCTTGGTACATTCATTGAGTTAAATTTTATTGTTTTTAACAATACATATTGTTTCAAAGGTCTTTTACAGAAATGTATTATATTATTATATTTTATTAATTAACAACAAAGCTCACATTGTTACATTTATTTGTTCTTTATTATTAGACATAATAATCATCACTCAAATAAAACGAGTTGCACATAAAAAATATTTATTTTACAAATTAATTAATACATAACATATATATTTAGCAAAAATACTCCAAAGAATTGAAATAAGCATTGGCTAAATGATCAATCTTGGGATTTAAGAACCGATATCGGTTTGTTAAAATGAAGATCAATTAAAATCAAGAAATCAAGTAAACCTAATGGAATTTTGTTTTAATGCAAATTGAGTGAAAAATCGAGATTTGTGGTATCATTCATGTCTGTAGCACAAATGGTGTACGATGACTTACACAGTGAAGTTACATAATAGCTGTGATGATGGTCTTAAAGCAAATGTCTGAGAAAAAGGGGGGTTGGTCTAATAATGGATCAAATTATTCTCAGAAAACTAGAGTTGGTAATCTAAAGTCTGGCAGCCTGCAATGACGAGTTTAGGACAGAAATAGAGGAGCCGTATCTGTCGCCCCAGAGCCCATTACTAGCTCCAGAGCTCGTGGCACCATCCTGTCTGTGAAGAACGAGCTGGAGAGCCGAGGAGATACCATCACAGCAGGACCAGTGAAACACTAGCTCCCCCCGGATAATCACGCACAGGAGCCCCAGTCATATCAGACGTATTCTATACACCCAGACAGCCTGCAGTAATGGGCCGTGAGGAGCAGTTAGTCATGTTTGGTTGCACGTCACTAGTATATCGTTGCACTTATGCACATAGCAAGTAAAAACTGATTTGACTTGCTGCACAAATTATGTCTGAAGACATGTGGAAACAAGCAACGGAACACTAAAGAAATTTTCAAAAACTGAAATAAAGATGAAATGAAAAAGATAATATTTGATTAAATAAATACAAGATATTAGATTTTTGTAATATATAAGATGAAAAAAAAATCTAAAATGAGAACTGGAAATACATAAAAATTACAAATGGGACTAAAACTAATATATAAAGAATACTAATTAGTAATATAAAAAAGCAAAAACAAAAACACATAACATTAATAAAAATTTAATAAAAAAATAATGTTAAAAAAATAAAATATAAACTAATTAGAAAATAACAGTGTATAAAAAAAAATTTAACCACTCACACTTTCACCAGAAAACGTACAATTATAGATTTCAAAACGTAAACTAAATGAAAATTAGAAATGTCACCTTGGCAAGAGAAATACGTTTCAGTTGAATTACTAAAATTACTAACTAGAAATACACAAAACTAAAACTGAACAAAATCTAAAACTGAGATAAAAAAAAAAAAACGAAATAGTAACATTCTAAATAATGAATAAAAAAGAACATAAATAATCAATATATAAAATAAGAAAATAAAAAATCATTCAAATATTAGAAAAATATAATATTGAAATTACTAAAATAACACTCACACTTTTATCTTAAAAAGGTAAAAAACAACATTACTAAAAAGCAAAACTATAAAAAATATATATATAATATAAAAAAATGCAAAAACCACTCACAGATTCATCAGAAAGAAAAAGTAACAATCTAGATTTAAATGCAGCAGTAATGGGTTTATTTTAAATGTAATTCTTCTGAAGGAATAAAATGACTAAACTGAGTGATTTGAACAGGTCCAGGTATTTAAAAAGACTTTAAATGACACCAAAGTTAAACGAGCATAGTCTGTGGTCAAAGCAACTGCACTGTTAATGACTTTAGACTTCCTGAACTCGCATGGAAATTATTCAACAGGCAATGAGTACAATGCCAACATTAACACCGCAGTGTGCAAACAAGTACACAAACACTACAAAAGAGCTCAACTGCTAATTACCAGCAAAATCACACAATCTGTAGCATAAGTGTACATTCTGAAAGTCCTACAACATACTACAAAATGTGCACTTGTTTATTGTTTATATTGCAAATGAATGCTTGGACGTGTGTTCCCAAAGACTGATTGAAAGCATGTGTGTGATGTGAATGTATTGGCTCCTGATCTGTGTTTGTGTTCATTAGTGTGTGAATGAGCGTGTGTGTTTCATTTGTGTGAGTTCGGGGAACATTTCTCTGTTTGCGTTGGCCATTTGGAGGAAAAGAAAAATAACTGCTCTCTTAAAGCAAACACATATTTCACACTTCCTACCACAGCAAGGGACAGAGACCAAACATCCTCTGCCATAAATGACATACATGCACATACTTTCTCTTAATTTACTTTCAGTATACATTGTTCTACTGATGTTTGGACTTGCACTTTTCTTTAAGAGAAATCAAAACCCAACCAAAGATGCATGTTCATTCCACAGCTGTGCTACTAGTCTTTCTCTAGAATGTTCAAATGTTTCTAAATGTTTATATCTGATTTGTTCCATCAAGGATGCAATAAATTGTTCAAACATGACAGTCAAAAAATATGTCTAATATCTATTTACATTTTTTTTATTTCTATCCAAAGAATGAAAAAGAAAACCACAGTTTCCTTAAAAAAAAAAAAAACTGAAGTAGAACAACTGTTTTTGAACATTGATGATAATAAGAAATGTTACTTGAGCAGATTTGCATCACAGGAATAAATGACACTTTAAAATGTATTACAATAGTAAACAGCTCTTATTATTATTATTATTTTTTTTACAATGGTATCTTCCCAAAAAATAAATAAAACTGTAATATTGTACAATGTCTTAAAACATAAAAAAACTATGGTGTGTGTGTATATAAAGTGCTTTAAACTATTAAAAAAAATACTAATACTAACAATTAATCACACCAAATAAATGCAGCCTTGGTGAGCATAGGATACTTGTATATAAAGAAAAACAATATAGAGAAAGAGCTATTTATGACAAAAATATACATATGAGTTACAACAACATGTTGGGTACTCAAATACACAAAAAGCATGTGTAAAAGAACAAACAAACAAAAAACAATGCTTTTATTTTCCTAACACTCACATCCACTTCCAAATCTCTCAACACGTGGCATCTAGGAGTGTATCAGTGCCAGCTGTAATTACAGTCATTTGTAAAATCCCCACTTCCAGCTCCAGATTTGGTTTCAGAAAATCTATCAATACACAGTGTGCTAACCCTCTTAGCAAAGCCACCCAGATAATAAGATCTATCAAACATGATTCACCCCCTACAATTTGAGATTTGCCCAGTCTATGATTTATGGTGGTCATTAGGAGGATTAAAAATGTACTACATGTGTTCACATGATGCCTGTCCTAAACCTCACAAAGGTCCTTCTGTTTCTCTGTCTGACTGACCGAGTGCTGTGTGTGTGTGTGTGTGTGTGTGTGTGTGTGTGTGCGTGTGTGTGTGTGTGTGTGTATTTAGATGGGGCGATGATTTTTGTGAGCAGTGGTCCACACACTTCTGGTCTAAATGCTTCAATAACATCTAAAAGCTGAATCCAACAGTAAAGAGCAATGCCTGCATGTCCATTGTGCAGCAGAGCAGGGCAGTCACTGGTTTATGAGCGTGTTTATTTGTATGTAAGCACTCATGCATGATCAGGACAGTCTGTGTGGTCTTTGGGGTCATGGTTTGGCCCTCATTGGCTCAGTGAGGGAAGTACACACTTTTACAGCCTTACAGCGGCCAGGTCTCAAGGGTCTGTGTGGTTCATGCCCAGCGTCCCTTGCCAACACACATTTACTCAGACCACAGTCCAAATGACTCGCCATTTGGACATCTACCATCCACTTGAAATCAGTCACCATTTCAACTAGATAGTATTAGTGAATTATTGCTGTATAAAGTAAAGTGTGGAGTCAAGATGGCGTTTTCATAGTATGGTGATACACCATGGTACTGAATTTGGGATTTCTACAGATAATATATCATTTACGTAATATAGAGTACAGTATTATTATAGAATCATGTCCAAAATAAAATATAAAATCAAATAAAATATTAAATAATTAACAATAAACAAAACATGGTACTAGCATAGTAAAAATGTCTTTAAAAACAACAATAAAAATCATATCACTTTATTAAGTCAAGGTATGTAAAATGTATTTATACCCTAACAAAATATCCAACTAATACTATATGACTGGGCAATGTTATAATATATAAAATAATCTAGAATATATTATTATAATGGCACCATGTCCAAAATAAGTTCATTTCATTTTATTTATAAATAAACACTTTGTAAAAAAAAACATGGTTTTCAAATAGAAATGTAAAAAAATATCTATTTTTATAGCATATCAAAAGCTAAATCTAGAAGGGAAAAAAAATTAAAACAATCTGCATAAACACACCAGATGACCTATGTACTCAACTACAATCAACTAAATTACCATTATCCTCCATCCCTACCATGCATGATACAAAATCGATTTGTCTTTGTATTGTTTAGTCGAAATGTAACTCGTCTCACATCTGAAATAACTCTCCTTTTCACCTGACATCACCAAGAGCTTTTATTTCTCAGCCAATATAGATACACTTTTCTTCATCATCAAATCAAACCCCAATGGATTAAATCAAGTCCTGCCCTACATTTGATCTCATATAACATCCTGTTTGACTCCGAATTACGTTCGTTTTTACAGAAATGTGGTTTCTTGTTGGATATCTGTCATGGCTGTTAAACAGTTCTGATCAGTAGTGTGCTGGCCGGAGGTGCTGATATATGGAGAGGGGACTCGTTGTGAAACACATGTCCAGTCTGTTGGGTCTCTGGCGCCTACATCCACAGGACGTCCAGTGCCCTGCAACTGTGATAAAGAGCCTTTCCTCTGACCTGTGTACTGACATGCTCTCATCCCAACACGACACTTAGCAGCTTAAATTTACAACACCCTTCAAACCAGGAGACCAACACAATCTCAGCACTCAGCGGGAAGAGGATGAATGAGAGTTCATTCATAAAAACTTCCGGACACAAAACCATCTGATTTACCTAAAGCTACACAACCTTGACACCCAAACGGCCACAGCATTTCCCTTTACTACTGATCTGTGTACATCCTCGGCATATTATTTAGACAAGTACAACTGAAGAATTCAAGTGGGTTTATTGTCTAATATTACCAAAGTGCATCAAATTTCAGATCCAGAACTATTCATCAAAGAATGTAAAGATAGTTTCTTATGTTCAAAGATTGTTGCTGCATCTCAGTCACTTTAACTTTGCATTCAAATCAGTGGCGTAGCCACAGGTGTGCCAGGGTGTGCCTGTGTCACCCACATTGGCAGCTGGCACACCTAAAAATAGATGCAGAATTATTTTTTATAGTCTCAATAAAAAATGTTTACTAAACTTGGGCTATTGTAGTTTACTTAGAATATATATATATATATATAGTTTTTTTTTTTTTTTTTCGTGACTCGGTTGATTCAGATCGGCACTTCGGAGCCTGTTCGCGACTCGGTTTATTCAGATCGGCACTTCGGAGCATGTTCGCGACTCGGTTGATTCAGATCGGCACTTCGGAGCATGTTCGCGACTCGGTTTATTCAGATCGGCACTTCGGAGCCTGTTCGCGACTCGGTTGATTCAGATCGGCACTTCGGAGCCTGTTCGCGATTCGGTTGATTCAGATCGGCACTTCGGAGCCTGTTCGCGACTCGGTTGATTCAGATCGGGACTTCGGAGCCTGTTCGCGATTCGGTTGATTCAGATCGGCACTTCGGAGCCTGTTCGCGACTCGGTTGATTCAGATCGGCATTTCGGAGCCTGTTCGCGATTCGGTTGATTCAGATCGGGACTTCGGAGCATGTTCGCGATTCGGTTGATTCAGATCGGCACTTCGGAGCATGTTCGCGACTCGGCTGATTTAGATCGGGACTTCGTAGCATGTTTGAGATTTTTTAAAATTCAGATCTGGACATCGAAGCAGGAAGTGTTTGTCAAACAGTTAATTGGTGATAAATTAATATTTGGACTTGAGGCTTTTTTTTTACCTGTCGATTCAGCATGTACAGACCCACACACAAAGGTGGACACACAGACGGGTGTGCCAGGTAGGGTGACCACCCGTCCCGCGTGGCGCGTGCGCACAGCGTTTGAGCCCAATACATGCCTCCCACAAATTGAGACTGTGTCACGCATAATCAATGCTTGCTCAAAAAAAGTTGGTTGCTATATCTGGAGTCACCAACCCGTCGATCGCGGTCGACAAGTCGATCTTGGAAGCATTTTAAGTCGATCGCGAAGATTTTTCAAAATCTGAGAAAAAAAGGTGCGAGCCTCCGCTGACTGCGCGCGCACCTCCCGAAACAGACGAGACATTTATACTTGACACAACTGTTTTAGACTGAAAACCAGACCATACAACTGATTTAGACGCGGGTGCCGGTGTGATGAGATGTACTAATATCCGTCTGCTCGGGCATGATTGCTTTAAGCCTGTAATTGATTGATTATTGAGGTAATAGGGATGGCACGGTTCGCTGAAATAAAAAAACCAAACCGTTCGGTTCACCACACACGGTTCGGCACGCGCTTCAACTTAAATCTGACAAAGCATCTGTAATATCATCTGTAATATGTCTTGCTATAAATGGCACGTACAAAAAACAGGGTTCAGCTAATAAATGTTTCTGTTGATGCATGCGCATTCTGGCTTCCCAGACATTACAAAAACATGGAAAAAAAAAGATCTATATTGAGCAACTCAATTCATTTTAATCCTATAATTATATAATATAATTTATTTAAAGTGAATAAATTGTAATGAAAAATAAACAAAATGAAATAGCTAAAGTTCAAAATTATTGTATTTGGAAGAAAACTATTACATTTAACAATTAACTACATTTTGACACGACCTGCAAATTAACACTAGGAGTATGGTCGGATGGAAGCAGTGTGACAAAAATACTATCCCATAATTTTGCACAGTAATCTGACAATAAATGTGGCACACCCAGATTTTCATATGCACACCCAGAGTCTCTTTTCTGGCTACACTACTGATTCAAATTACTTCCTAAATATTTTACTAATGGAGAATTGAATGCTTTCAAATGTTTAGCAAAATAGTACACTAGAACTGAGAAACATTACATCAAAAAAGTTATTGCATACTAGCATGTGCATAAATCAATTTTTTCTTCTCATTACTTAACTTTTAGGTTCATGCATTTAAAACTTCCTCACCACTAAAAATCAATAACACAAATGGTTATAACATAACATTTCAACATACAGTGACTTTGAAGTACACATTAATTCTAATCAAATAATATGCAATATAACACAATCATACCTAGGATGATTGTGGTGTAGTTTTAAGAGAAGGGATAGACATATTCAACATAAATATAACAAACTATTTGCCATTTCAAGAAAATATTAAATAGTGCACAAATCCTTACTTATAAAGTACTTTATATAGACAGTCACTAGGTATGTTTCCATCCAGAGCTGTGATTTTTGGTATTGGTAGATGTCATTTAAATCAACGGCCAAAACCTATAAAAACGTATAATTTTTATTTCCAACCCCTGAAATGACACGCAGGTTAATGAAACTTATGTTTCTCTAACAAAACTGTCCATCTCTGTCAAAATCAGATCAACTCTAATAAGAGCCATGTGGAAAAAAAACCTATAAGTTAAAAGCTCAATGCAGAGATACGACGCTATCTATAGTTCTGGGCTGTGTTTGCTGCTTATCTTTAGACAGGAAACGCTGTAGTCTGAAGACTGACATCACTCAGGCACACACACACACACACACTAACTGAAGTGATCACTAACCAGAAGCCTCCTGTCTCAGCAGGGTAAAGCTTTACAGGAATTACTCAACAGATATTAAATCAAACAGAATTATTCTGAGCTCTTAGAAACGTAACGTCGTAAATCTGAGAAAATGTTAGGAAGAATAAAAGATATTAAATTCATGTCTTCTCTTTAACACACTTCTCAGCCATAACTTGTGCACATATTAGTTACATATCATCACTTTTATTTCACCAGTAAATTTATCACTGCTTGAATCTCAATATATCTGGCTATGCTGAAAATTTTTTTTTGTATGTATTTATATATTAAGTCATCTAGTTTATCTAAAGCGACTTCCAAATGAGGACAACAGAAGCAATCAATTGTAGTATTAGAATAACTAAAAACAGATCCAAAACTGTTTAAATACTAGCTATACACATTTTAAAAATAAAGAAATTAAATAAAAATGCGTACAACAAAATTTCAAAACTTAACATTAGATGAAAAAAAATAAATAAATAAAGCTAAAAACTATTCAAAATATTAAAAAACAAAAAATAGTATAATAATGATTGTAACATAACACTAAGCCAAACACCAAAAATTAAATGTGTATGTACAACCACACACACACACACACATACATATATATATACACGTTTATAAATTCAATATACGTAAAAAATAACCTATACTGACACAATAAATTCAGACATAATTTAACTAAAATTAAAATGGCTAACAAATACAAATAATACAAATCATACGACAGTAGTTTACAGAAGAAAAAAATACTTTTATAAACATAATCAAGTGTAGTGTTTCTTAATTTGTGTTTTAATTCTGACAGCAGAGAGAAATGCAAAAAATAAAAGCAACTGTGCTGCAAAAAATAAATAAAAATAAATAAAAGTTTTAAATAAAGCACCATTATTTGTGCTTTACAACAAAAAAGAAAATATATAAATGCTATTTCAGTCTTTCAATAAAAAGAGCTTAGAGAAATGGATTCATGCACCCGCTCCGAAGTTCTGATCTAAAACAAATGATTCGTGAACCAACACAAATCTACGAACATATCCAGGTAACGGTTTACTGATAGCTAGTAAAACTCTGTTAATATGATGAGCTGCTCCTCAAAAAACATTATGTGCATTATAATTGAGTTTGTAGCATAATTCAACTCATTTTAAATAGTTTGAAAACTGCAATTCAGCTGGTGACAATTCAATAAGAAATCATTTAAGAAAGTATCCAGTCATCTCATACCACTTTAGTGAGTGTTAAATATATCAGTATATATTGTAATACATATTGTATTTAATTGTATTAGTCTACTGTATACAGAGTGATAGTCAATGTAAAAAGAGCAAATGGGAGAAGCAGATGAACACAAAACAGCATTACAACATGAAGAGCAAATGGGAGAGTAAACTTACTTCATCATTCAACTAAACTGTGCTCGTATATGTTTTAAACACTTCGGCTACCTTATATGTTCTTACTTCTCTCATGTATTAAATGTGCGTTCCTTGAAAGCATGCAGTTTTCTAGCATATTCACTTTACTTTCTCAGGTAATATCAGTGGTATGATCTGTGGCCAAAATCACAAGAACAACTAGTTTAGACAATTTAGTAGTCACTGAATATTGATAGGGACATGTTTATAGCTTCCCTACTAAACTCTACACCCTTGCAGGACATACAAAAATGAGAGTGTGTTATGAGGCACGCAGTGTGCAGACTGAGTATGACTGAAAATACTGAACAAATTCTGGCAATTTGCAAGCCCTAAACAGCATTTATGATTATGGCTTTGATTATAATGTCAAAACAGTGTAATTAGGCAGGTCATTATAAATGGTTCTCTCAGTCTCTGGAGGGATCGTATGGTCTACTTTCTGTTCTGTCTGTCGCTATGCCAAAACATTTGTGACCTCAATGTTTCCAGCATGCCGTCTATTTACGGCTCATTCACAGGAGCGTCAATAGAATTTAAAACCCATACAACAGAGTAAAGTCCTCTCCGACTCATCTGAGAACACCGATAGTTCATTGACAAAGCAGACATCATTCCAAACAAGGTTAACCGAGCACTAAACGAATGACTAGTAAACAAGTTAAAGGCCCAGACATTCAGGCTGCATTGTGTTTCAAGATCTTTCTAAGACTTACTCATGTTTGTGCTGTTGATTTCCCTCCATATGGTGCCATGATGTCACTTCCTGTATGATTGTGTCATTAAGGAAGCAGCTTTTGTTATTTGAAGGGATTTTAACAAAATACTAACATGGTCAAAAGTGATTTTAAGGACAGGAAGAACATAGAAGTTGTTTAATAATTAAAACAATATTCACAAGATAACTTATAATAAATTAAATAAAAACAAAACATAATTTCATGAGACAAACTCTTGGCAAACAGTTTTTCCCCAAGTCAGGTTGAAATATAATATATATATATATATATCTGGGAGTTGCTAAAAAGGTTACTTAGTTTCCTCAGAAGTCTGACTTTGCTTCAACAGCAGTATTTCATTATTATCTCGTGAAGACTTGCAGTTCCATTCAGAACCTCTAGGGGTTTGTAAACACCCTCTTCAGAGGCTGACCCTGAACCACATGTCCGCTGTAAGCGCTGGTGTTTATGGGCTGCACAGTGTTGCTCTGAAGTGGAGATGATGTCACTAACCAGCTCGAGATGGGGAAGCACTTCACACTGGGGTAAACAGTAACCAGGTAATGAAAGGCCGTCCACCGCCGTGAGGCCCGTGACCCTCAGCCGCGAGGAGCACGCATGACTGGACCGTTCCCATATGGACAAAAACTGACTCCTAAAGAGCTGCACCTGCATTGGTCTGTTCTTGTTGGAAAGAGACAATTTTATAATGTTGAATTTAGAAAATGTATACTTTTTTCTTTCTTTCTTTTTTAAATTTTTAAAGGTGGAGAGGGTAATTTAATGTTAAAGTATCCCAGTTTTAATCTGCAACATACAGTAAATGTAGTTCAAATAGTACAGTTTGAGGTTGGTAAGATGTTTTGCTGTTGTTGTTGTTGATGTTGTTTTTGTTATTTTGTTTTTGACAGAAGTATCTTACACTCACCAAGGCTACATTTATTTGATCAAAAATAATAAATAAAAAATAAAATAAAAATAAAAAATATTACAAATTCAAATAACTGTGTTCCATGTGAATATATTGTAAAATGTAATTTATTCCTGTAATGCAAAGCTGAATTTTTATCATCATTACTCCAGTTTTCAGTCCTTCAGAAATAATCTTATTATGCTGCTTTGCAGCTCAGGAAACATTTAATTTATCGTTAATTATAAATTATTTTGTTTGTTTGTTTTCAGAATTATTTGATTGAAGTTATGTTCAAAATAACATTAATTATTTGAAATATATATTTTTTATATAAATGTCTGTCCTGTAGTTTTTGATCATTCTTGCTGAATCTCTAAAATATTTTTTTTGTAAATATATATTGTTTTTGTAAAATTTGTAGTGTTCCACTGATTTGTTTCATTCATGTCTAAATGGGTTACACATTGATTTCTGTTCCTCTTTGTTCAATTCCAGAAAGTTGGATTTTGGATATAAACTCCACACAGACGCAGCAAACAGTCATTCCAGCCCGTACCAAGAGGCATTTAGTGTTTTTGCGTGACTGAAGTTCATATAAAAAGACTTTGTCTCATAATTTGCTTGGTTTGGATGGCGTCCATCAGCGAGGGGGTTTTATTTGGTGCTTTTGGTGTGACGGACTGAACCTTCGCTCACAAACCCCTTTCAATATGGTTCACATTTCTCAACTCATACTAAACGCGCCATGAATCATCTGTCGTCATAACCAATGAATACAGGCTATTGATCTTTATAAACACGCTGGCATCCTCAGGGGATTGATTTCTATCACATTCACCAACTCAGACCACTGACAGAATGAATGCTGAAACCGTAGACAATTGAATGCGCTCGGCGGAAAACTCTCATTTCTCTTGCTCGTGAATCTATGCGGCAGACTTCCATTTGCTAACCATTAAATGAGCCAGATTGAGATCATCTTCCAAACCGACGTCTGCCTGTCCTCCACTGAACTTCAAACCACACAGTCATCGAGTCGAATGGATTTATAGCTGCTGCGTTTCAGGCTCATCAAAGGAAAGTGTCTTACAAGAAGTCAACACTTCTCAAAAGCCAGTTTACTGATGCATCTGACGAGTTTCTGAATGAAACAGGATATTCAGTGTGATTTCAAGTGGAAGAATGATTTGTGCCCAAAAAGAGCAGGAACATGCTTTAAATAAGTAAATGGGTTGATTTTGATGTCTGTTGACTTTAGCAGTTGCAATCATGCATGCAGAACTCCAACTGAAACAGGCAACGTTGATGTCGTTGACAGACACAGTGAATGTGTCATCAGCATCATAAATCATTTTTGATGACGTTCATTCGGCCAACACAAACTCTTCAGGTCACAGGCCAAAACCTTCCAGTTCACGAGTGCTACAACACATCTTGGCGTTCATTACCCCAAAAGTCTTCAGGTTCAGAGCCGCCCTTGTGAAAAAAGAAGTGCACTTAATAGTACTGTGTTCAAATCTTAAAAGTATATTCTTAAAACACTGTACTTGCAGACAATCTAACATCAATTAATTAAAAGGCCAGTGTACTTAAAGACTTTTATGATTATGTTTCTTAAAACACTTAAGTACACTTTTAAAAAGTGCATTTTGTAATGATGTCAACTTTGAATTTTTCTTTTAAAGTACATTGCAAATCATTATGTTTTAATAATTTTCTGTAGTGTTTTATTGCCGTATATTAGTATCATGGAGATACTATTATAATTTTTATGTTTTATATATTTTATTTCAGTTCATGTTTAGTTCAAGAAATAATTGTTACTTAACAGTTTCAATAATTGTTTATTTCAAGTAACAAAAATGTTTTAAATGTTTCTAATTTTTATTATTATTATTGTTGTTATTATTATTACTATTATTATTATTATATCAAAGTTATAAGCCTATGTGTGTGTGTGTGTGTAGTTATTCAGTAAATTATTATGATTATTGTTTATACACTTTCATTTACTAAATTGCTAAATTACTAATATAATTAAATACAGGACATACAGGTTTCAGTCAAATGCATTTTAGTTTAGCATGAATGTTTATCAGTACATTCGGCAGTGCACTTTAACTATATTTCAAAGACAACAGAAGTAATGTAATTACATATAAAGATTAATAGGACCTACTTACATGGGTCAAAAAAGTACTATTGAGGTCAACTTATTGCATTTAAAATAAACTTAAACTATAATACATATTAATTTAATTGCAATTAACATGCAAAGAAGTGTCTGAAAACATTACACTCAGTTTGCACTTAGGGTATTTTAATGTAAAGTATATTAGTTTTGTAATAAAGTATGCTGAGTATACTTGTTTTGCACGGGGGGGGGGGGGGGGGGGGTGAGTCTGCAGCACAGGGCTCTGGTTTGTTTTTCCATCATTGGTGGGTGGTTGGTTGCAGTTGGAGTTGGGCTGGGTTGAGATGTTGAGCCCAGCTGTGTGCACTGCAGACGGTGCCAGAGAGGGCCTGGACGTCCGCCTAGAACCACAACTGCTGATGGCCCGCGCCTCTGTCAACCTGGAGCCCCGGACAAAGCACCTTTTCAGAACTCGCTCTCCTTCAGACTCACTTTTTTCCCCCCTTCCCTTTGGTCTAGTCATCTCCATGAGCTTGGGGGGAAAAAATGGGATTTATAATTATCATGATTTCCATTACAACTTTCATCCTGCACTGACTGAGATGGTCCTCACTGCAGAACACAAGATCCATAAGGCATGGTTGGATCCAGATCCAACTCCTCCCACCTGTACCTAAACCTACCCGTTTCCACCCCCTGATCCCTAAAACCTACCCGTCTCCACCCCCTAGATGTGGATGCAACCACGCCCCTGGATCTTGTGTTCTGCAGTGAGGGGCTACTGGACTGATGGCTGAGGATGGCTGTGTTCAAGGCATATCTTAGTCCTTAAAGAAAAATAATGAAAATTCTGTCATTATTTATATTATTTACCCTTTTGTCATTCCAAACGTGTAGTTTTTTTTCCCTGTGGAACACAAAATAAAATAAAATGCATCTTAATGCATCTCTTTTCTATACAAAGCTAATTTACAGTGACCACATCGATCAAGTTTTTATTTAAGTAACACATTTTCTTAAACTATTAAAATTATATTATTTTTTTTTTTTTGTATACCCTAAAAAGCACACACACACGTGTGTATTACAGTATTTTTATGTATATTTTGAATTAGCTTTTATTAAAGAAATTTATTTTATTATATATAACATTTATTTTTTTGCAGTTTGTCACCAAGATCAAGACGGGATGTAGTGGTCTGAGAATGGACGAGTATATAATATAAAGTGTTTTACGTTTTTTTGTTGTTTGTTTGTTTGTTTTTGTTTTCTAATAATTTTCATAATAAATCTAATAATTAAAATCTAATAATTTTTTATAATTTAATTTAATTTCAGCTTTAAATAAAAGTTTTAACAAATTGAGTTTTAGTCAACAATAACAACAATTATTTGCAGCAGAAAAAACAAGACTTTGTTTCCCTAATTTTAAACATTTGTATTTTTTTGCATGAAATGTTGTTTAGCCTATTATAATTCACGTGTAAATATTACCCATTTATTTATTTCTTATTTATCTTTTATTTTAATTTATATATTTATTTTTTCATAAACTATTCCTTAAATGCCCTTTAAGAGAACTTTTTAAACTTCCCAATTAAAGAACAAACTACTGTGAACCTTTTTAGTTGGCTATACTCTGTTTTGGCCAAGGGCACTTGAATAATAACAAGCAACAGAAAGAGGTAAAGAAAGTTAGGGGGTGACGATAGTTGGAAACTGGAATTAGCGTTTCTTGCCAGGACAAGATGGGAGAAGTTCTTGTCCTCACAGGTAGTCAGCATTGAGTCACGGCCAGGAAGAAAACTGATTTAATTACATTCTAACCCCAAGACAAGCACAGACATTCCTGAGCTTTTGGAAGGACCGCTTCTTCAACCTGCAGCCGGCAAGCTAATTATCCACACAATAGACACTGTGTCCAGGTAAATGACTTTAGATATTGAGAATTAGCTGAGGGAAAAATCTCAGGGAACGGGAGCAAGAAGGTCATCCTTCTTCTCTTGTATGGTGTTGTGCTTGGGATTCTTTGGCTCCTCTGTTTGCCCACTCAAATGAGCAGCCGTCTCTGATCCGCCAGCTACAGACTAATTAAGTCATGCTAACACTGAAACCACCTTGCAGCCAGTAAATATCACTCTAAACATTATAAAAAGCAGCAACGTTAAGAATCAAGTACCAGTTTTAATTAAGAACTCATGCAAAGCGATTTGTTACTACTGCTTTCAGACCCTTCAGCAAACATTTCAAAGTTTTGTTCCCATAATCTTTGAAACATGTTAAAAACAATCTTTTAAAATTTGGACCTTTTCACATATTCAGAAAAAATTAAGAAATAATGTTTTATAGCAGTATGTTCTCATAATCTATTTTTGTTAGCTGGGTTTGACTCTTTGCATTCACACGCAAAAGACTCGGTTCTTTTTAATGAATCTGTTAAAAATGTATGAAACGACTGAATTTATAACTTTTGACTTCATAACTTAGTCTAAAATTAGCTAAAAATTAATTTCCAGAAATGATGCATTTCATGTTTTGTTACAATAAAAATGGCACTTTAATTAAATGATAAGTAGACACACACACACATTTCTACACTATCTCTTATGTCAAATAAAAAAGGTTAAGTATAAAACAATTTCTAAGAGAAAAGCTAAAGAACCAGAATAATTCACTGGAATCAGAGGCCATACATTTCTTAGTGTTGATGCACAGTTCTGGATTATTAGTGTTCAAAGCGTCACGTTCCACCTCAAGATATGAGGAAAACACCAGCAGGCCAACAGCATCAGTGCTCTGATGAACTGCTCATCTGCTCATTTTCAATTAAACCTCATTTATGAGGCTGCGCTTTTTTATTGCTGTTTTTATTGGCTGACTTTATGACAGTAGCTGCACATCTGCTAACCCTCTTAAGCTTCAGAGACTCTATTGACAACTTAAGCCCTGTGGAGATACCCAAGCTTTAGAATTGTACTTGATCAGTTTTAAAAAATGTTGAGGTGAATCTGGTAATTGCAAGTACCTACCTCAACCTCAATCTTTCACATTTCTCTTGTGTAGATGATCTCTGCACTGAAGAAACTATTAACAGGGTTCAACTTTTGAGCAACTGCAACAGGACACTTCAGCTACTGGCTTGAAAAGTGTACAATCTTTGTCACACCAAACAGAACTGCTAAAATAATCTTTGCTTTACAGTCTATGTTTCAAACACACTTACTGAGCACTTCCCTCATTGGTCAGGAAACTGATAGTCCCGCCCCCAAACTCACACTATTGGCTGAAAGTTTTCTGAAATGGTATCAATGGCGGTTCTAGACAAATTTTACTAGGGGGGCCAAGGAGGGGCCAGTGTTTAACCAGAGGGGCACATTAAAAATGGCAACATATTTTATTTAAATGTAATGATAATAAATACAAAAAGTAATTATTGAAAAAATCTACACAGTAATTTTGCACAATCTAAACATGTTAATAAAAACAAATTACTATTAGTAGCCTACTCTTATAAAATTCAATCAGGCAATCATACATTTCACAATTTAATATTTATGTATGAATGTCAAGAATTCAGAAGTGTATATATTTATAATGCTTACACTACACTGCACAGAAATAATATACAATTAAATTATGCTTATTTTAAATGTATTGTGCAGGCTAAAAATATAATAAGCTTTTAATAATCTTTCAGTGCGCAAAACCATGATAATATGAAACGCTTCAAAACTGAGCTCACAAAGTGATTTTAAGCATTCATAGTCAAATCCATGTTGAAGTGTTCAATGGATTTTTGTTGCAGTGTGTCTTTCCAGTAAAACAAAAAAAGATGCAAAATTCCTAATACCAATTCCTTACATAATACCTAATTGGAATAGCATTGTGGAGAATCTACCTTGGGAGAAAGTATGGACCTTGCCTCATAGATATCTGCTTACCAACAAAGTAAAATAAATAACATTTAAGTTAATTCACAAACGTTACCAAATTAAGTTAGACATTGACGTGAGTTGCTGTTTTTGTCATTCTTCTGAAGAAGTCTTCATTCATTTATTTTGGCAATGCTCCTACATTGAAATTTTTGGTCAGACTTTTGGCATTTATTCAGTGTTATTTTGTAAGTGACTTCTCTTTTTGTTTTAATTTGGATTGTTTGACCATTCAAAAGAGAATACTGGAAAATATTGCATAATTAATTTATGTTTCCTGTTAGCTAAATTTCACATTTAGCTATAAACAAAAGTTTACTGGCTATAAACCTCTATTTTCTTTATTCAAATTGGACTTATACCACATCTCGACTTAAGAGCGGGTTCGCGAATCATTTGAGTCAGATCACTACTTCAGAGGGCGTTCGCGAATTCATTTGAGTCAGATCGCTACTTCAGGGAGGGTTTACGAATCATTTGAGTCAGATCGCTACTTCAGAGCGGGTTCGTGAATCATTTGAGTCAGATCGCTACTTCAGAGCGGGTTCGTGAATCATTTGAGTCAGATCGCTACTTCAGAGCGGGTTTACGAATCATTTGAATCATTTGAGTCAGATCGCGACTTCAGAGCGGGTTCGCGAATCATTTGCGTCATTTGAGTCAGATCGCGACTTCAGAGCGGGTTCGCGAATCATTTGCGTCATTTGAGTCAGATCGCGACTTCAGAGCGGGTTCGCGAATCATTTGCGTCATTTGAGTCAGATCGCGACTTCAGAGCGGGTTCGCGAATCATTTGCGTCATTTGAGTCAGATCGCGACTTCAGAGCGGGTTCGCGAATCATTTGAGTCATATCGCGACTTCAGAGCGGGTTCGCGAATCATTTGCGTCATTTGAGTCAGATTGCGACTTCAGAGCGGGTTTCGCGAATCATTTGAGTCAGATCGGACTTCATAGCGGGTTATCGAATCATTTGCGTCATTTGAGTCAGGTCGCGACTTCAGAGCGGGTTCGCGAATCATTTGAGTCATTTGAGTCAGATCGCGACTTCAGAGCGGGTTCGCGAATCATTTGAGTCAAGTGGCCTCTCTAGACAAATTTTACTAGGGGGGCCAAGGAGGGGCCAGTGTTTAACAAGAGGGGCACATTACAAAATGGCAACATATTTATTTAAATGTAATGCAAATAAATACAAAATTAATTCTCGAAAAAATCTACACAGTAATTTTACACAATCTAAACATGTTAATAAAACAAATTAGTATTAGTTCTCTTATAAAATTCAATCAGGCAATCATTTCACAATTTAATATTTATATATGAATGTCAAGAATTCAGAAGTGTATATTTATAATGCTTACACTACACTACACAGAAATAACATACAATTCAATTATGCTTATTTTAAATTTATTGTACAGGCTAAAATATAATAAGCTTTTAATAATCTTTCAGTGCGCAAAACCATGTAATATGAAACGCTTCAAAACTGAGATCACAGAGTGATTTTAAAAGTTCACGGCTTTTAAACTTGTGTGATCTAACAGGCCACAAAGCGGAGTGTTTTAAAAACAGCAACAAACATAAAATACAAATACACAAAATAAAAGTCATTTTATGCAAATCCACAGGCTTCTTATCTACAGATCAAGCATTATAATGTGAGTATATAATATTGGAGAGAGTTTACCATGCATCCTGCTGTGAATCGGACGAGGTGCGCGCTATTTGAATACTGAATGGAGAATGATTGACAGCCGCAGAGGAGGGAAAACAAGGTTTCCGTAAACTTAATTTAATGATGTAAATAGTTCTTCTGTCCATAACATTAAGCTATGGAATTGCTTCAGATGACCAATAACCCAAACTGATGTGAAAAAAACGGGAGGCGCCTAAATGCGTGATGTTTGCAAGTGTTTGGGGTGCTGCACTAATTTACCCGTGTAGAACGTTGCGTCACATTAGTTCCGCTTTTGGCGCTCGCGTGTAAAATCATATTACTTTTTTTTCCAGCACGGGGGCCAGCCAGGGACATGTCTACAGAGACATCCCTCCCTAGGCCTCCGTGTATAATCGGTATGATGGTATGTTTAAATATGCAAATGTTGCATTTTCTATATCATATTAAATATGTGCTAACTTATACAATTCCACACAGAATGTAAGTTGGTGCTACTGAAGTGGAGATTTCTGGCTCGGTTTAATGGGAAACAACGTGTAAAGTTATGCATGTAAGTGAAATATACAGACTTAAAGTGCACTAAAATAAACACTTAAATACGTATTTTAGATGCTTTTTTTCCACTAGTCTTGGAAGTTATGCAAGCAAAACAGCACAAAATCTCACAATTCATTAATGCATGAATGATGCACCAATTTAGGTTGTGTGAATTGAATCTTAAAACATCATTCTCTAAAATTACCTCTAGAAATTCCTCTTGACTCTTCTAAAAGAGAGGGCAAAGCTATGAAAGCGTCTGTAGCACTGGATGTGGTTTATGTTACTGATTAACTCTCTCCCGCGTCCCCGTGTGTTATCTGTGAGCGCGGGTCTGTCTTACACCCGGCTCATGTTGACATTCCAGAGGACTGGACCTTGTGTAAACAGCCTTTGACAGATGGAGGCTACGAGAACCAGTAGATTGAGATGGCA